>NC_051059.1:8356284-8661998 GCF_904848185.1 Acanthopagrus latus | reverse complement strand
CCAGTGCTGGGGTGTGTACCTGGGAGATGTGGTTGATGGAAGACTCCATGCGTCGTAGTTGCGAGGCCTGGATGTCCAGCAGCTGCAGCACATTGTTAGCTAAGGCATTGATCTGGTAGGCCACACTGGCCAGAGACTGGGTGGTGTAGGCCTTGGTCTCCTCCAGGGCCTTCTTCTTGTCTTGAGCCTAGCAGAGAGAGGACAGAAGGACAAAGAGGGAGAGAAATTAATGGAAGGATGGGTGGGTGAAAGGGTTGACAGAGGAAAGTTAAGATATAAGCTCCAAAAAACTCTAAAGAAAAATGCTGCACTCTCATTATTACTCTCCCATCAGTGTGAGTGGTGAGTGAGAGGGCAGCCTTCTGTATCTGACAAGACCATTCATTCTCAACTGTTTTTAAACTGCAAAGCCCGGTTAAGATCTGAACGGAAGGGAACAAGAGTTTAGGATTCTCAGAGGGAATGGCTTTGTGGATGCAAAGCAGCCTGGAAACAGACAACAATAACTTCTGAATAACTCCGATGGACAACATGGGACAGGTGCGTGGTGGGAGTAGAGCCCAGTGTACAGGAATGCCAAGACATTTCATAGGGTCCCAAATCTCCACCAGCCTGCACAAACCATCTGTTTCTGGATGCCTTTAAATAGCAAAGGGACTGAATGGACATATTTATAGCTTGGAAACAACACAGGGACAATGCAGTCACATAGAGAACCACTCCAATGGAGAACTGCCAGGAAAGTGGAAGCAGGATTGCAACCAGCAGTCAGCTTCAATATAAATTATTCTATTGATTTTATTTTTTCATTCATAAATTCCTCATTTAGTGATGGAAATGTCAGAGCTGAAAGAAATGCCTTACCTTAAGATATAGAGTTAATTAGACTTAAATTTAATAGTTACTCATTCACAAGTTAAATTAACTACAAATTGTTTGTCCTACTTAAAACCATGAAATGTGTTATTCATGAAGCTTTATTAAGCAAGAGGAAGTTAAGAATGAGTTACATCACTGTGCAACACTCAGAAATGAACAATGAAATGGCATCTTGCTGCTCCATGGTAGCTATGACGTACATTCAACACAATCAAATGCCAAAACTTTAATGCATGAAACTGAATAATGAAAAACCAACACCCTCTTGACTTGGTACGTTGGTGCAAGCAAATTGATATTTTAGGAAATAATTGTATTGGCTTTCTTGCCAAGAGTTGAATTATCAGATCAATTTCACTCTCATATCTTTGCATTATGTATATAGCAAGAGGCCAGAAAAACAATACATGCGGTTTATCATGGAAAGTGCAAGAAAGGGGAAACATCTAGCTTGGCTCTTTCCGACCCCCCGACCCCCCCCCCCCCAAAAAAGTGCTACCTTGTTGACATAACTTGCTAGTTTGAACAGTGTAAAAACAGAAATGCAATAAAATGCAGCTCTATAGGAGGGTTGCGTGCTGAAGCAAGCTACCTGTTTCTCCCTGGTTCCTCTCTTTATGCTAATCTGAGTGAATTACTTCATGAAACCAGCTTCGTGGTAAACAGACAGACATGAGAGAGATGAGTACTCACATCTAGGTGTCAGAAAAAATGTGTGTGGTAAAAAAAATTGGGTTATACCCACTGTGTTGGATCTGTTGCTCCATTTTAAGCTGTTCAGTCAACATGATTATTTTGTGCCTACTTTTAACGCTCTAATCTACAATCCCATAAATGCAGTGTCAGTGCCACGAAGACATCAGCTATGATTTTCCAGCTGTGACCAAACAACTATTTGGTGTGTGTGTGTGTGTGTGTGTGTGTGTGTGTGTGTGTGTGTGTGTGTGTGTGTGTGGTAGCAGGGGGCTAACAGTCTGCACCAGGGTGACACCATTTTACAACAGGACCACCTGCCCACCTGCTACCTCTCAAACCATCTGCAGCACCAGTATCTGTTGCAGATATCTGGCTGTACCTGCGGGTCGGCTGGTCCCCCCCAGGTCTCTGACTGCCCGTTTGTAAAACACAGGAAACACTGCAGGCTTGCTCAGCACTATCACAGAGACTGGAATGGGTCCTTACACCTGAGCTTGGAAAATGCTGACTTATGTTTCCAAGGACATGTGCACATTATGCTATTCTCATGAGTCACATACACTCAAACATTTAGAGAATATATGAATGAACTTAGACATATACACACAATTATCTTTAACAGAATGAAGTTCATTAACGAGAGGGAGATTAAAGAAGAAAACCGTGAACTGGGATTTGAAGAGAGGTTAAATCTTTCAGCGGTATCAAACTAATTAAAAAAGTCTGAAAATAATATGCATAAAAGCCCAACGTTAATAACAGCCTACATCTCCCTAACACACATAATTCATTATGGATTTCTCTCTCTTTTACTCTATCCTGCTTTGAGATATTATGTTTCACATTAAGCTCACAAAAGGCTTTTTTGTAAAGGCTCCACTTGGAATGTCTTTTTTGTTAAGCCCCAGACTCAACCTGAAGAATGCATTAAAAATAAGGTAATTTCTGAGTGTCACATCAAAATGAACTGCAGGTCTGTCACTGGAATGTCATTAACCTCATGAGTCATGAACAATTCAGCCATGAGTCAGAGGGCTATCATGTGAGCCAAAGGGGGGGATTTTGGTGGGGGTTAACATCAGGGAAATCTGAAGTTGTTTCATGGGCTTCTATCCCAGCACCCTTTTCTCCACAAATCCTCAAGGAGAGAGTAGAAACTATTCTTCTTTAAAGGATAAGTTTGCTGCAAAAAAAAGAGGAAATTCAGTCATTATCTAGACGCCCTGGAAAATCAGGTGAAGTTTCATAGTAATCCAAGTCTCCAGAGGACTCAAAAGTCTAATACTGATTTGGAAATATGCACAGCTGAGCTTGCGCATCCACTTCAGATGTGGTGTGTCCCAACCACAGCTACCGTGAAGATTTCAGCTTAAAAAAGGACACAAATACCGTCTTCTCAAATCAATTTAGTATCTTAAATTTCCAGACACTTGGATTTGCCGGACGAGCTTCATGAAGCAATTTTATGTTCTTTTAAACTTATTTATATGTTTTAAACACATCCCCTTCAACAGTTCTTAAGCTGTTAAGGAGAAAACTGCAACACTATTTTACAGTGAAGCTCCAGAAATGTTTTGTGGAAAAAAAACGTACCCTTGTCCACCCAACTCACACATACTGACTGACACTTTTTGGTTTAGCTATGCAAAAACTGCATCCTGAAATTAAGAAAGTAATGTAGATTTTAAAATGGAACATTTCACAAATGTTAAGACCAGACTGCAAACCAGTAACAGCAAAGACCCATCAGTATTCCAAAAACAGCTTTGATATCATCCAAAGAGTTGCTATTTTAGCACACAAAGGCCTTAAAGATGGTGTGAACAAAGCTGAGTTCTGCTTTCAAGCCACCAATCATTCTGTGTGTGACAGTTCTTTTTTTTCAAATGGCTCATTTCAAACATCAAATCTAAGAATAAAACTCTTTTCTCCAGCATCCCTGAGTGGATTTAAATATCCAGCATGCATTTCCTGTATGACGTTTTGTGCACTTTTATTGTTCCAGTTGATACTCGGAACACAAAATGCACTTATAAAATGTTTTCCCCAACATGATTATGCAGATCGATGTCAAAACGAGACAATCAAGTATTAGTTTGCCTATATGATAACAGCATTTCACTTAAGACATTTTTTTAAATGGTGAAGGAGCATTAAGCTAAATTAAGAAGTGTACTCAGAAAAGAGAAACATATTCCACATCCAATGTTACTGTACACAATATCAGCATAAGCTTTAACAGCCTGCACAGCTTTCTTATGCTTTATTCCCTTGTTGTGTTTGTCAAGTGTGTTTATATGTGTGCAGGATTCTGGCTAATATTTTTAATGTCCCTGAAGAAATCATTATTCAGGAGAAGCTGCTTACAAATATTTTCATATTCCACATGATATTTTGGATGCTGCAGCAGAAAGTGACACTATGTTACAAGGTTCTGAACATCAAATGCAACACTTAATTTTCTACATTTTTAATGACGTTTTAAACTGACAGATCTTCTGACTTACATTCAAACCTCTTTGTCCATCGTGCATGAAAGTATCACACAGATGCAACATCAATGAAGGTAATGAATCTTGTTTGAATGATGCCAGCGATTTCCAATAAACCATCACAGTGCATTCTGGGAATTATTCGCATCAAGTGACTCATAAAAAAAAGAATGGTAATATGATGCAAACATGTTGCAGCACTGAGAATGATCATTGCCATAACAAGCTACGATCGAAAACAGGGCTACAACCAATGACTACTTTCATCATCAATATCTGTCAGTTATTTCCTCCATTACTGATTGATTATTGATGCCGTTTGGTCAATAAAATTTCAAAAAATGTGACAAAAATGTCAATCAGTGTTTCCCAACAACCAAGATGATGTCTTTAAATTTCTTTATTTGTCCACGTCCAAAGATATTCAGTTTACTATCAGGACTGAAAAACCACTAAATATTCACATTTAAGAAGCAATCAGGGAATTTTGACCTTTAGTTCCCTTAAACATTACTCAGAATGTCAAATCCATTATCAAAATAGTATGTGACAAATTTAATCATCGACAAATTATCGATTAATCGTTGTAGCTCTAATTAAAGCTGTCCAGCACAAATTTTTCACCACACATATTCTTCTCGATGTCCACTACAAATACACATCTGTTTTGTCTTGTTTTGCTCCTTTCTACACTTGCTTCATGCAGTATGACACAAACAAAATGTCTACAACGTTACAGGGAAAGACACATCAATCACACATCAAAATCAGATCTGAAAGTGTCTGCTGCCAACACCACCTCACATAATGTGGTTTTCATTTCCTTTAGCTGTGACTTGTTGAGATGAATTTCACTGCATCAAAAATTCTAGACTGATGATTCATGAGCGTCACCAATCAGCAAAAATAATTGGGAGTTGGGGTGCAGCAGGCTTAATTCCTGTCCTTGCTAGGATTTATCCATAAGCACATGAACGGAACCACACACCTTTCTGCTAAGCAGTGACAAGGATGGGTAAAGCCCGTGCACCTCACAACATGTAGTGTGCCAGAATCAACATTTAATGTCCCCAAAATAATACTTATTATCAGCATTTAAAACATACCCATGCAAAATTCTCATATAGCTTTCTGCATGCTGATACTGGGGTACACACACGGTTTATTAGTATCTAAACGCACATTCAAGTGGTGTAACCTATTACATTGCAGTTTTAGTGTCAAGCCGGGAGAAGTGATCTGACTTGTTATTATGCCACAACTGTGGCTTTCTCAGCACCACAGTCAAAAAATTACCATGCTGGAGCACAGCAGGGCGTCTGGTGTGTGCCGGTCTGTCAGCAGACACTGCTGTTCACACACACCAGACCATTCAACCTAGTCAGCTCACACTCTCACACACATTTACTGAGCAAACTCTCGCTGCGGCAAAGTAACAGGGTGATGAGGTTCAGTGCGAGCAGCTCTTCAGGCTAGAAATCCCAAACTTGTTTTAATATTTTATGCAAATTGAGGCATGGATCGCTGTGATTTCATCCGGGGGAGACTCCCAGTCCAGGGAAATGATCTGGCAGTTGAACATGTGCAGACTGGATCACATTTAACAGCATTTTGTAGGTGGAGAAATCACACTATCATGACTCTCGTCAAACGAAATGAACTTGCTGCTGAGTCAAACTGTCCCCTGGATCGTGACTACCAATTCATACTTGTCCTCACACTGATTAAACATTCAGTCTGTATGCAAAAAAGACAAGCAGACACACTTATGTCAATCCCACACCATGCATTTGATTACAAGCAAAATCCATCCATGGACATGCTTAGGAACCGCTGTAGCAGACACATGATACCTGCACCGTGAGAGGCTTAACCCTCCAGTCTGTCATGACTTGTGATTTTCCCTTTAAAGTCTATAAGGGCCTGGCCTACATAAGGATATCCACTACTGATAAAAAAAAAAACCAAAACACATAGATGAGAGATGCTTGATGCCTTAATAGCTAATGGGGAAGACTGGGTATCTCATGGAAATCGTTTTAGCAGTACAAGTGAGTAGGGTGTCTTTAGTCAGTTATAGCGAGTTTATAGTGACTAAGCGTTTCGTGGTAATTCATTTTCTGGTATAGTTACATCCATAAAATATTCCTTTGTGAGCACTCATAGTTTTGCTAATGTTAGCTTCTTAATGTTGCACTAGAATAATTGTTTAATTTACCCCCTTTACAGCTCTGTTATGTGGGCCAACGTGTGACGCCTGCCTCACAGCCATGTGAAAAACAAAAAAATAAAAACAGGAGAATTAACGCTGATATGAACGTGTTTATAAAAATGGGGGTCGACATGATATTCTGTCACAGGTACCTACGAGAGAATGCAGTCAGTGACAAACCACTGGGGTCATAACAACGACACACCCTCTGAAAGCCCCCAGCAGCTTTTCTACACACTGAGTGCAGCCTTTAAACGTGAACATGGCTCCGGTAAAGCGGGCCGACCGGCCCAAACGAGCGAATATCGAAGCAACGCGGCACCGAGCCGCGACCGAGTCCACACACACCGGGAGAAAGGAGGCCACTCCGTGTAGCTAGCGGTTTGAGGATCCCTTTCAGTTGCGACCAGCATTTCCTGTCCCTGTGGTTTCACTCACTTCTACTACGGCACCGCAGACACGACGGAGATAACGGAAAAAATCGCCCTATTTAACGGCCGTTAGCCTCCTCTTACCTGGACATAATTGTTTTCACAGTATTCCGCAACGCGGGAGAGGTTCTGGTAGCTTTCCACGAGAGCCCTTTTGCCGGCAGGGATTTCCTCCTCTAATAGCATTTGTAGCTCTGCCATCTTACATCCCTTTGCATTTCTCTCCTCTCTGTCCTTTTCAGTGAGGCGAGGCGGTGATGCTGTGCTGCGTTGCTGAGAGAGGGGCTCCCCCGCCTGGCATTGTGGGGCCGCTGGCCTTCGATTCACAACCAGCCCGTGACAAATGGCAGCTACGTAATAAACGCTGGCCGGTGATTGGCTGAGAGGCGGGGAGAAGAGGAGTCGACCAATGATATTTCACTGTGTTGACGTAAAACACCAAGGTATAATTTAAATGCAACTTAAAATAATGATATTACAAATAATAAAACAACAACATGAACTGTTTGAGTTTCTACTATAGGAAATATTTTAATGTGTAATAATTATACCTGTATTATGATTAAAGGTTGAATTGATTATATTCATATTGAATCATTTACATAGGCTATTACGTTTTGCTCCTAAATACATACATATATAATTTCCCCCGAAAAAAGGTAAACAAACAAATAACAATACACAAAGAAGAAGAACCGAATCACAAGCTGAAGAGCTCATATCTGTAAAGGTGAGGGTACATTTTACAGTTCCAAAACAAAGGTAACATCAACATCACCATCACATGCCTCACCTCTCACCACAGTCAACTAACGTGAATGGAAAAACATTATCAAATTGTGGATAGTCCATGATTTCTTATGCTGTTAACAGAAAAAAAAACCTATTTCATAGTCTAAATGACTCAAAAACAATAACGAAAGAAGGTACAGAAGGACAGTAGCACGCACAAAAAACTTACCAGACTTGCCACATTGGCCACACTACATTTCCCAGAGCTCACCGCGGTTTAAATACCCGCTGAGAGGGCTTTGTGGGATATGGGTGTCTTTAGCCACCATTTGCCGCGGTTAGGCACGAGAAAAACTACATTTCCCATAAATATTTGATTATGACGCGTCGACTGTTTGGCTCATCCTTGACCGGAGCCGAGATTGGCTTTCTGCTGCAGATTGCTCACAGACACCGGGCTAATAAAATTATCACTGCACCGGCGAATATGAACTTTATGGTGAGTTTCTAACAAATGAAACATTTCTGTTAGACAATATAGTCTGTTCGCGCTAAACTGACATGGGCTTAGTATATAGAGCAATTATATCCCCTAAATAGCCTGTAATAAGGAGGAAACAGTCTGCATCCTAAGATAAGACAGGTGGCAACTAGCTGCGGCGATGGGAAAATGTGTCCCCCACTGAACACTTTGTGGACCGCCTCCATCTTTTTTTTTTCTCTCCATTAACTGTTTCATATTCATGTTGAAGATCTGAGGATTCCTTCATGCCATCCTTGGTGGGACTCAGCATGGCGCAGGAGGAGGACAGACACAGCCTGGAGGCGAAATTCGCTGCAGCAGTTAAAGTGATCCGGAGTTTGCCTGAAGACGGTGATTCTGCTCCACCCTGATCTATGAATGAAAGTGACAGGACTTAGTGTTCAGCCGGGTGCATTGTAGTATGAAGTCTGTGCCTGCTGGTGTGTAAACACCCCAGGTGACTGACCTAGATGCAGGGCTGCCACTCTGGCCCTCTTTTGATAACGCTGCTGTGAGGATAAGAGCTGATCAACTGAATCAGTCACTTCTCAAGGCTAATAACAGCTCCTGCAGCTCATATTAGCATAATATTTCTGGCTTTTATTACATTTTCAAGTGGACCCACACGTGCACATTTCCACCTTTTTTATAATTATTTCCCTTTACTTCTCAGGTCCTTTCCAGCCATCCGATGACATGATGCTGATGTTCTACAGTTACTACAATCAGGCCACCCTGGGGCCTTGCGATATTCCCAGACCAATGGGCTTCTGGGACAGTCGTGGCAAAGCCAAATGGTAAGCAGACAAATTCAAACCATGGCTGATAGCAAAGCAGAAGGTAGAATATGCCTTTGCATTGTTGACATTAACTTGAAAATGCACTGTCCATACGAAGGCACAGTCACTTCACATGCCCGCTATAGACTGCCATTGTTCCAAATCCATGACTTATTTTGAATAATCCAAATATTACTGCACAGTACTGCAGGTAAATCCAGAGGATAATCTCGCAGTAATACAGAATAGATTAAATTTGCGGATGATTTCTGAAACACTGAAAACCACCGTAGCTGTGCACTTGCTCAGTGTTCACCTCCCTCTCAGTACTCAAGTGTTGAACTAAGACTTTTTTTCTGTTGCCAGGGATGCGTGGAGCTCTTTGGGAAATATGACACAGGAGGAAGCCATGAAGAATTACATTGAGAACATCCAGCTGGTAGGTCTTTTCAAAAGAATTAAAGCTCAATAGAGGCATGTTGATAGATTTATAGAACTAAATAGAGGCAGCACATTGAATAATAAACAGTTGATTTATTTGGAGCAGGCATCTCTCTTCACAATAATGTCTTGACATTGGTGTGCCTACCACATACAGTATATATATATATATATATATATATATATATATATATATATATATATATATATATATATATATGTGTGTGTATATATGTTTGTTTATAATGCAAGGCATAAGTATATTCCTAATATAAACTGTCTTATAGCTGAGTCATAATCATGGTCCTCAGAGGACAATCCCCTGACTTTTCATCCAGTAGGCTACCATCCTAAAGCTGGCTTGGAATCTTGAAACACTAACTTTTAATTGAGCAAAATTTCCCTTTGTCCATGTATCGCAGTGAATTATTTAACAAATCTCACAGCCTGAGGAATCTGTAGACGTTCACAGAACTGCTAGCTCAACTTTAGTCTCCTCGCCTTTTTAATGAAAAACTACTCACTTCATCCTGTGTGTCTAAGAAACGTGTTGAGCAGTGACAGAATCTTTTAACAGCAGAGACTAAAATTTAACAATATTTCCTTCTGTCAATGGTAATGACATTACTATTACCCTCTGGAGTTAGTGTTTTCCCAATGTTACAACATGTTAGCATGCTAACAGGCTAAACTGAGATAGTGAACATTGTAAACATCAGAAACTTGTTGAACAGTGCCAGACTCTTTTAACAGCTGAGATGGCTTTTGCAAATGTACTCATTCATTTTTCACCTCATGGCACTTCCGTGATAGTCATTGTCTCCAGTTACCAGCTGTTTTTAATCAGCTTTAATTAACCGGTCCAACAGATAAATCAGTCAGCCTGTACTTGTATAATTACACCTAATTAACTTGTTTTCTGGTGGCAGTTTTGTTGACAGCCTTACCACACCAATTATACAAAAACACAACACTGAAGCTGTGTTACTTGTGTGTGTTGCCAGATTTTGGAGACCATGCCGATCTCAGATGAGGTGTCTGACCTTGTGTGTGAGCTTGGCGACTTCTACACCGAGGTGGACCGAGAGGGGGAAGAAGCCGAAGAGAACAAGGTGGACCAGAGACCCTTCATGAGGCCCTTTGCATCACATACAGGTATTGTACGTGATCAGCAGCGGCATGATAACTTTGCACTGGAAGGCACATCAGATGTACAACCCAGGAAGGGCGCTGCAGCTCAAGTGGGATGTTGCACTGCTATTTATTAATTATATTGATTAATGGTTGTTTTGAATGCTAAGCCTGTCTTACATGTGTTTTTATTACTAGATGAGCGGGTCATACCATATCAGAAACCAACGATGGAAGGCAAGTCTTTGGTGTTTGTAGCAGCTGTAGCGTCGATGGGCCGGTCCCACAGTGAAAGCTGATTAAGCTTCTTTTATTGTCATTTCATGTGGGTGACACAAGACAGATGTCTCTGTATTGTCCTTGACTTAAACTGCAGTAACTGTAAGAAGTTAGATCGTGTCATGTGTCTCGTGTAATCTGACATGTATGTGCTGTAATTAGTGTGTTGGTTGTTGGCTTTAGTCGTCAGTGTGTAGAGGCTGTGAACAGACTGTGTCTATGTCACTGCTTTGCGTAGATGAACGCTGTGCAAAATGTACTCTGACAGAGACTTAATCAAGCGTGTTTCCCTCACTGTTCAGGCTATGGGGATCTGTGGGATGATATACAAAACCTCCAGGAGAATGACAAAGACAGCACTGTTCATGGCCTAAGTGCCGGTAGTGAGGAGGCAGAGGGAGGCAAAGAACATAGTGAAATCGAGAAAAAGGACGAAAGTAGTGATTGGAAAAGTGAGGAAGAGGAGAATGCGGATGACGAAGACGAGGAGGAGGAGGAGGAGGAGGAGTATATGAAAGGTACCTGTATCTGTAGTTGTAGACATTGGCTGTTTTGTGCTGTGAAGTTTGCTGTATTGTGGAGTTCACATACTGAGCTCGGTGGTGATGTTTTGTATTTTTCTCAATGTCAGTAGATCTCATGAAAAGACCAAAACAATGCCAGATAATCTGATTCCTTTGGGCTATCAAGCTCTGCTACACCATCTAAAAACACATCAACACCTCTTCTACAGTGAATATGGACACTGTAGTTATTTATAATCATCCTGCTCCTTCAAATAGTACCTATTGTACTAAATGTGTATCAGTCCGCTGCTGAAAATAGTCCCTGAAAGATATATAGTTTACTTCTGTGTGAGTAACATTTGTTAAAAACTACAGAGCCAAGGTGTCTCCTTACCCTCTTTGGAAAAAAGGATTTATATATATTTGTGATTTGTTAGTAGCAGAAAACAGACAATGCTTCATTTCTGTTCCACACAGAGTAGTTATTTACACAAGCATTCTCTCATTCTGTGCTTTTTTTTGTGCAGGCTTTACTTTCTTTGAATTTTCCTTTATGTTTGCCTTAACCCTAACCCTCACTGTAAAGAGGAAGGAAGGGAGCTGTTTGAGTATTTTTACTGTGTTATTTAGATGTTCAGAAACAGAGCAAGCGTCAAGACACAAAACTTGAATTGAATTATAAAATTACACCCCTCAGTTAATTAAAAGATATTTAAATGAGAACAGTGTTTCGTAGAAGTGGTACATACAGGCTGAGATATGGCCGGACAAAGGGCACATTACTTTTTTTGTAATGCCCGGTCGTTCTCTCTCTCTCTCTCTCTCTCTTTTTGCAACGTCTCAGACTGGAGTCCTGACCCAAGGCTGCTGATGGCGGAGGACAAGAGGTGGAGGTCTGACACCGGGGGGTCCGGCAGCAGCGTGGAGCCCAGCATGTCCTCCTTCACCAACGGGACGCACAGCTCCCTCAACAGCGAGATGGAGGAGGAGGAACTGGCCTGTTCTGTAGAGCCAGGTGTGCAGTACAACCCCTATAGGCACTTTAATGGACACCTGAACAGTAAGTGTACACAATGGTGCAAAAATATAATGTATAATGGTGTTAACAAAAAACGCAGGAAGTGACAAGGCATATGTCAAAATAGTATATAATAAAAGTTATGCTCTACCAGCTTTTTGTAAAAACAAAGGAAATATATTATAATGAATAAGACATAGTGAAACATACATTATGCTTATGTTGCAGCTGCAGATCGAATACAAATGAATCAAGAAATAAAGTAAAACATTTAAAATATTGTTACACATGATGTCATACTTTGTTATAAAAACAAAACAATGAGCTAAAATGCTTAAAGGCTCTGTATAGCTGAGGAGAACTGCAGAGTTAAGGGATGGTGAAACTCTCAAACCCTTTCACATACACAATTATTTGATCCTTTGTTCTTGATTACAGCCAATTTAAACATGAATGGTAACATTCTGGTGTATATGCTGTATATATAAATACACAGATTAGTAAACACTGCAATATCGCAGTGTGAGAATAGAAAAAACTGGATATGTAGTATACAGTGAATTATATAATTTACCATGTCATCCATGTTTATCATCATTGCTGGTGTTCTGTGTCTTGCACCGTTCAGATCATAGTAATGCTGTTTCTGAGAGAAACCACCGATCCACAGACTCTGATAACGAGGAATTCTGTGACTCAATGGAACATCTGGCCATGGAAGAAGTATGGTCTCATTTTTCACCCCACATTACAATGTACTCACATACAGCCAATACAGAGTAAAAAATACATGAAAATTGCTACAAATGGCTACATAGAGCTCCCTTAAACAAGTCTATTCATACCGTGATGGACCCTTTCTTTTCCTAACAAGGGGCTGTCTACATCAAAGCTCCTGTCCCCTGGATCAGGAGCTGCCTCAGTGAGGCAAAACGATCTCTGGTTTGAAAGCAACACTACTCTGAATGGAGGAGAGGATCAAGTGCTCATGGGAGATTCCTACCTTAAAGAAGGGATTAGTACAAGCCACCACAACAGCTCCCTGTCTAGAAGGGGGAGAGGTGAGACTACAGTAATCGACTTTTATTCATGCTGACACTTTGCCCCTAATTCGCCTTTCTGCTAACACATCCACTTACTGCGACGTTCCTAAGCATTTAAAGGCATCGCATGCCCTCAAATACAGGACAGTTTTCCAAATTAACATGTCACATTCTGACGCCCGTGTCAGGTTCTCTATCACCAAGGGCAACCGGCAGCTCTCAGCGGTGTGTCACCGTCGACGCCTCCTGCTGTTGTGTGTCACAGAGCATCCGTCCTGTCAGTGCTGTCAGGGGAAACGTCAATGAGCAGATAGCTACAGCTCTGCTGAGGCTGCAGCACGACATGGCTGCTGTGCTGGACCGGCTGCACGCTTTGGAGGCGCTCACGCTGTCGCAGGTGAAAGACCAGCTGCATCATGTAGCCTGTGGAGATCGAGACAATGTTATTTCTTTTTGCTATCACACAAAATGTTGATTTTCCATAATGTTTGCACTTATTTTCCTTACTGAAATTTCAACAGTGGTTCCCATGCAATTGATTTTTATAGTTATTGATCGATTTCTGTATTTTTACATTTTTCAGTCAAGATCATCTTCGCCAAGACAGGAGGACTCCCTAGCCCTGACACAAAGGGTCCTTGTAAGAACATTTTCTAAGGTTTGTTCTATTTGTATTTTCAATGAAATGTTTTTTGTTTTTTATTATTGCAATGTCATGACTGAGTATTATCCCGTCAGAGAACAAAAAAAAATTCAATGCAAGTTTCTGTTTTCATAGTTCCTGAGACCTTCCTGGTGGCCTTTTGACTTCTGTCCACTAACAGTAGCTCTGACTGCAATTTGGCCTCTGATTGCTCATTGGCTTGTCCAGGTTTACTTACAGCGGAAGAGAAGGTGAGCAAAATACTGATCTAAAATGGCCAATTGGGGGGGCTTTTGAACCTTTTTTTACAGACTGTTTAAGCTCTGTTTCACCTTTCTCCTCACAGGAAAATCCCCTGAATTGTCGGACAACCAGTGGCATCGATCAAAGAAGGCGAACCTGGGGTGAAATTGTTGCACTTTTGTTGCTTCACGGCTTTTTCAAGCCCACACCACAGCCTGAGTGTAATGAGGCAGCAGTAGAAATGGAAAGGCAGTGACTTAGATAAACGAACGATCAGGAATGTGTTTAAAGGGAGATTCTGCAATATAATGTAGCATTTTGACATTATGGATACTTTGTAGGTGTTGAGGAAAGGGAAGATTTACGCGTTATAAATGCTGGCACATTTTCTTTTTTACAGTTAGTGTAGCATTAGCGTAGCATTAGCCAGTGATCTTATTTATGACATGTCTCACCAGGAAGTCAATATGCACATAACTCACATAACTGAGGTAACTTTAAAATGAAATAAATTCACTATCATACAGTAGCTGTGGACCATAAGCAATGACTTTTGCCCATTGTCATTGATTTTATTGATCGTGAGTTGCATTATTTATTTATATTTCTTTTCATGTTCTGTCAACAGTTTTTCCAATAACTAAGGACATCAGCATTTTATATTTATTATACGAAATATAAAAATATTTTAGAGCCATTTCTTTTTAGATCCAATAGACATGGTGACAAATATAGTTATTTATGTGTAAAAGTGTATATTTATTGTGTAGTTTTAGTGCATTAGAATAAAAGTTTGCACTTTAAAAAAAAGAGATACAAAGTAGGACAATCCATATATTTATTCTCGCGTCTTGCAAGCCGTACAATGAGAATGAAGAATACTCTGTTTGAGCAAGGGTACAGTGCTTTCAAATATACCGATGTAAAACAAGTACAGTCGTGTTCAAAAGTTTACATACACTTGTAATGAACGTGTAAATCACGGCAGTCTTCAGTTCCAATGTTTTCTACAGCTCACATTTTTTTCTGTGATCGAACGAGTGGAACACAAACTACTCTGTTGCAAAAACATTCATGAAGTTTGCTTCAATAATGAATTGATTGTAAGTCTATATACATGTCCTTCTGCTATTTTTACTTCAGTTTGGCGCTTTTGATAGCAATCCACAAGCTTCTCCCTGAATTTTCAACCTCTCCTCTCGACAGATTTGATCTGTTCAACTAGATTTGTTGGCTTCCTGACACAAACATGTTCCTTCAGCACAGTCCACATGTTCTCGATGGGGTTCAAGTCGGGACTTTGGGAAAACCATTCCAAAATCTCCACTCTAGCATGTTTTAGCCATTTCTTTACCACTTTAGATGTGTGTTTTGGATCATTGTCCTGTTGGAACACCCAGCTGCACCCACGACCCAATCTGCTGACTGATGACTTTGAGTTTTTCCTGAAGAATCTTAGTAGGTCCGGTGTTCCTGAGGAGAGAGGCCTCATTATCTCGCCTCCAAACATATTGTTGCTCATTGTGGCTAAATAACATTTTTGTTTAATCTGACCACAGAGTTTTCCTCCAGAAAGTTTTTTTTGTCTGTGTGATCAGCAGAAAACTTCAGTCAAACTGTAAGCAAAGTGGAGCAAAGGTCTTCTTTCTTGCATGGCAGCCTCTCAGCTCACGATGATGCAAAACACAGTGTCGACGCTGTCACCAGTCTTCCAGCAGCGACAAATTTGTTGCAGACTCACTTTTTGGTGTTTTTGGGTTGACTCTTGACCATCTTGACCAGTTTTCTCTCAGCAGCAGGTGATAGTTTGTTTTCTTCTTCCTGATCGTGGCAGTGACACAACTGTGCCATGCACTTTATATTTAAAAGCAGTTGAAAGTTGTTTGTTTGACTTTAAATCAATAATATGCTCTTTCAGATCAATGCTGAGCTCTTTAAACTTTCTCATTGTGGTGTCTGTGGCTGAGGCTTGTAAGTGTATCAAACAAGCCCTGTTAAATTGGGCCCAGAAAAATCACCAGCTATTATCGATCATAATCACTGAAGAAGATGAGAGGCCATGCTACAAAGACACCTTGATTCACACAGCCTTCTGTAATCACCTAAATTGACTGCCCAGGTTAGGGTGCTTATATTTTTGACCCAGTAGATTTGGTCACATTTTCCTAGATCTATAATAAATTCAGACATGAACCAAAATTCATGAATGTCTCTTGTGACAAAGTAGTATTTGTTCCTCTCATTCCATCACAGAAAAATGAGAGCTGTAGAAAACTCTAGAACTGAAGACTGCCATGATATACATTTACCTTGCGAGTATGTGTAACCTTAATAAGACTGTATATGATGCAGATTTTGAAATGCAATAAACACATTCTTGTGACAAGCACATTATTTTTGTGAGTCTCTGACTTTGGTGCAGAACAGGTTCACAGGGTCGGTACATACTCACTCCAGTGCTGATGGGAAATTGGGTGAAAGGTCATTTCTCACAAAATATTCTTGAAACTTTTCAGCAAAACAGCATTGAATCATTCTCAGAAAAAAACTGAAGAAGATGGGTATTTTTGTTAGAACTGAAATAAAGACAATAATAATAGATAACACAATGCAGCAACACTATTTTTCTGTAAAGGTCCTGTTGTAAATTGACTTCACTCTCCTCATTTGGTCCATAAGAATTCATAGATCAAAAAAGTCACCAGGAGTCTTCAAGGCTGAGTGCAGTAGGACTTTATTTGCTGGGGGAAAACAAATAAAAAATCAGTGAAAAAAAGTATTGACCATCGTCTTTTAAACACAGAAAACTAGGAGTGTCCTCTTGGGCATCATGGCCTCAACCAACCCCAATTCTTCTTTATTTCTGCTGACACTGCTATTTTTCTATAGAAAATCCCCATTCTACCTTCTGCACCTGTGCGAAGATTGGCATACGTGCAGAACCGCACATCGACCAGTTGCTCTTCGCCTCGCTTTATTTTTTTTTAAACAGGTGCTTTCCCTCTGTCTGTATCACTGGCCCATAGAAACTCTGGCCTTCATGCTTTTTGATAACTCAGTCCCCTCCTTGTTATATCCCATTATATCTGATCACTCTTGGCACTGCATTTTTAAAGAACAATAAAAGTGTTGTATATTTGATTCACGCTTAACATCATCACACTACAGCAACTTTAATTGGTAGATGCACTTTTCAATCAGCTGGTGCCCAGTAGTATGTTTCAACAACTCTATAACAATTACTACCCCTTTCACTATTTACTAACTATGGTTATTTTATTCTGACTACTATCTACTCACTATGGTTAATTTATACTACAGGCCAAAAATGTTTTTTGGACTACAAAACTTCACCCTTCACTTTCCATGAGGGTTCAAATGAGTGTTACTGGATATTGACTGAAATTTTCATATTGAGTGAATTTATCCTTTGATGGATGAAAAGCTGTCACTGCCTGTGAAAGTGGGATTTTATTTGCCATCTTCGTTATTTCTCCTTTTTCAGCATGAGAAACCACAGGCTGTAAATGTAAGTAATAATTATATAGAGACGTGCATATCATACTTGAGACTACTGTAAATAAGCAGAATAATATTTTTCAGCTGATTAGCGGAACTTAAAGCTTAAAAAGAGATCTCGACGGGGACACAGAAATGTGTCACAGCGCTGCAGAGGTCACATCCGGTTTGTTTTCGGCTGACAGATTGCCGCTGTAGTTCGCTGTTTGAATTGCTATGCCTGCCACAGAGGGATAAAGTGAAAGAAACACGGAGCAGACAGGAACGGTGGTGCAACTTGGACATTTTAACGACCAGTGAGGGTTTAAAGATGTTTTCTTTGACCGTGCAACCTCAGGTAAGAGAGCAAGAGGCGTTAGGCCGAGCTAACATTAGCACTGTTGTTGTTTTGGTTTTAAGGTTCCTGCTAGCATGCAAAGTTAACCTTAGCTCGTGCTCTTACGAGCCGGGCGACCTTTCGTTGTGGTTTTGATGATATGAAAGAAACACTTCATTACAGTCACATAGGTGAACATTGTGTCAGTGTTATTACATTTATGTTTAACCGTAATGAACGTGAATTGAAGACTGTGAGGGCCGCTGAGAGAAGTTTGAGCTAGCTGCGGATGTGTTCAGTGTCCTTAGCTGCCAGCTGGGAAACTGCGTCAGTGAGCGCCGTGTTTGACACTGACGATTTGAATATTCTAATAAATCAGCGCTTTGACCAACTTTTCTTCATATTCTTAATGTGTATAATCAGTATATGGCTTCTTTCTTTTTAAAATTTAGAACAAGCTACTTTGATGGAACCAAGTGTCCATCATGTTGGCTTTGTAACACCAGCTAGCTGTTGTACTAACGTTACCTATGTAGGCTGTCTTTGCACTACCTGCTACTACTGCTACTAAAAAGTAGGTTGTTGAGAATTGTAACATGTACGATAGTGGTAATTATTTTAATGCTGACAACATGCCATTCAATATTTTTTGTCTCCTCACATGTGGTCACAGGTGACTGTAACTCTGAGCCACCTCATCAATGTCCTCCACTCCATGAAGAGCTCAGTGGGCAGCAGCAGTGTCACCTGCGCTCAAAGGAAACACAAGGAGCATGCCCCAGACTCAGATCGACACTGCACAGAGGTACACACAAGTTGGATTCAAGTTGGATATAATCTGTAATTGCTGCGTCAAGTCAGAGAGCATGTGATGCTGCACAGCTGTTTCCACTGTTCTCCTTTGTTTACCAAAAACCTATTCCAAGATATGATAGTGAGGAATATAAATCAAGTCTAATACCCAAAACTGTGTCATTTATGTCTGTGTGTGCAGCCCATGTGGACCCTGCGTGAGCTTGGCTTATCAGACCTGGGAGCGCAGCAGCTGGATGAGCTTGTGAGCCGCGTGTTACCACGTTTGAGTCCAGAGGAGGTGCCACTTGCATTGGGTGGACAGACGGCCTGGAAGACGTCACATCTTTCTACGCCTTCGTTTTTTTACAATAAGCATGGTGAGGATGAGCATCTCTTTTGCTGTACCTTGACCCACTTAAATAGGTGTACCTGTGGCTGGTGCTCATAACATGGTATTAGCTTTCACATTTAACATCTTTTACATTGCTAGAAGATTATTGGAACCTCAGAACCCCCTAGCCTGTTGTCACTTATGAATGAATTCAACATGCCAGTACTACTAATTTACAATGAGTTTTAAATGTGGTTCTTCACTTTGCTGCATACAATTTAAGAGTTTCATCATGAAACTTGGATGTATCTCATCTTTTTGATCAGCTTAGCTACTAGCTGGCCATTTTAACAAGCAATAGGGCCTCTGCTACCACTTTAGCCTAGAGGTATCACAGAGTAATACATTGTCCTCTGTTCCCAGGCTTCTCATCTGGTGCAGCAGCCCCAGTGTTTTCCAGGCAGCACCCTTCACCTCTTCAAGCTGTCGGCATAGAGCTACAACACTGGCCAGGTAACTATGGATTACAAGCATTTATAAGTGCTGTGATAGTTTGCTTGCTAATCCAAAGGTTTGTGGTCAGGTCTTACTAATAAATGATTAGAATAGGTGTGTATTTTATCCGGAAACCGTTTAGATTAACATTACTGACAAAATGTTCCAATTAATAGTCAGAACGATTTTTGTTTTCCTATTTTTACAAATATATTGTTAATTTAACAGTAACGATGTATGTGTGTTATTAAGGATTTATAATAATATCTGCATGTGATCATTAATATCTGCTAATAAGGGCTGTAAAACAAAATATCTGCATGGGCCTGAAATGAAAATTTATACCATTAAGACACACAAGCACAAGTTAAGCAAACTATAGGCTAACTAGTTTTCTTATTTTGGCCAGTAAATTGGTTAATATATTTACCGCTTCCATGCTAATCTAGTGAAGTTAAATGCTTTGTAAACATTGTTAATTTATTATCTGATTTAATCATGTGCTGTATATCTCTAGTGTGGGTCCAGAGCAGAGGCTTTAAAACTTTAAGGAAAGGCAGACGAATGCAGTTAGCTGCTGACCGCCCGTTGGAATCTGAAGGGTTCACACCATCTTTTATGAAGGTATGTATTTAGCAAAATTAAAATAGTAGAAAGTGCACCTCATTACTGCATTTTCTTCTCTGCTGTCTGGTTAATTAAAAATCCAGACTAGCCTCCCTTCCAATTGATTCTCTGCACACAAGAAAGAATGGTGGAAAAGTTGGCATTTATTATTTTGCCTTGTCGGAGTCAGTTCAGGCCTATAATTTCATGACTGAAATAGACAGTATATTTTTTCTTATTAAGTAAGCTATTAGTATAAGTTATGCAGCTGCCTTTGCCGTTGCCTGATAACAAAAATGGCCTCCAGCTCCTGATGATAATAATAACGACACAGTAGGTGTATGTTAAGTTTTCAGGCCTACACAGTGTGAGTGCCTTTAGTGTAAGGGTGAGATAAGTGTTTTTCTCCTGCTGATCAGTGTTACCTTACACTGCAGGGCTTCCTGACACGTGACAGGGGGATTGAAGTTGAAAGTCTAGACGGCCTGTTGAAGAAAAAGAACGTACCTGAAGGGCAGCAGGATGCTTTCAAGAGGGGCTTCGCTGAAGGTTTCCTGAAAGCCCAAGCCTTGACACAACGCACACAAGGCAAGATTTAATAAAAACACCATCTAATTTAATATATTATGAAGCATTAAACAGTACTGATGTCTACTTTTCTGTTCCAACTGTTCAGACTCTCTCAGGAGGACTCGTCTCATCTTGCTGGTGCTGCTTCTTGTCGGGCTCTATGGTATCTCAAAGACCCCCTTCATATCGGGTAAAGGCTCCTTTTCTCTTCTAAACCTGCTTTTTGATTTCATGGCATTCATGAGATCACGTCCAATCTGCTTCCATTTTAATATATTAAAAATGTTTATGTTAACAATATAGCTCTGCATTTGCCTGTTAAAATGATCAATGCATATTGAATGTGTATTGACCCTACAAAGAAGAAGACTGAGCCTGATATAACTGAACCGTTTCCTGACAACTCATTCTAACGTGCTGTATTGAAGCACTAACATGCATCACATGTGGCTGTTCAATAATCCTCAGTAACGGGCAGTGTATGTGAGTGTGTGGGGTTTCATTAACCGCGCCATGCAGTGTGATTTCGAACTTTAATCTAACCATTTTTGATAGTGCGGTTCCGAACCACATCAGGCCTGGACTCTGCAGTCGACCCCGTCCAGATGAAAAATGTGACGTTTGAGCACGTCAAAGGGGTTGAGGAAGCCAAGAACGAGCTGCAGGAAGTGGTGGAGTTCCTGAAAAACCCGCAGAAGTTCACAGTGTTGGGTGGAAAGTTGCCAAAAGGTAGGGCTGTGCTTCACAGTGCATTCTGAGCTGCATGAAAACTTTGATAACTTTAAAGCTGATGTGATTATTACAGCGCTCTGTTTTTATGACCCTCTCTTTCCTGTAGGTGTGCTACTGGTTGGCCCTCCAGGAACCGGAAAGACTCTACTGGCCAGAGCTGTGGCAGGAGAGGCAGATGTTCCTTTCTACTACGCCTCAGGATCTGAGTTTGATGAGATGTTTGTTGGAGTGGGAGCCAGCCGCATCAGGAACCTTTTCAGTGGGATTTTATTCAGATATTATTATTATTATTATTTTTATTATTATTATTATTATTATTGTTGTTATAACATCAATATTAAATATTACCTTTCTGTTAGGCTTTTCTGTCCTTGGGTCCGTCTAGGCTTGTAATGTTTCTCTCCTAAATGGTGTGTTTTTTTTCTAGGGGAAGCTAAAGCCAATGCTCCCTGCGTGATCTTCATAGATGAACTGGACAGTGTGGGTGGCAAAAGGATTGAGTCTCCCATGCACCCATACTCCCGACAGACTATCAACCAACTACTTGCTGAGATGGACGGGTAATCTTTGAAATGATCTGTTGTGTTTTTACATTTTTGAGTAAACTGAAAAGTGAGGAGTTGATTTAATGCAGGTTAAAGCAAATTTGGCACATCCCTCTGGCATTTTGGTGGGTTCGCAATGCGTGTGTGTAGTAGGGGTCTGTGATTGGCACATTTCTCACGGGACCTTGAAATACTTTGAGGAAAAACAATCAATACCTTGAAAGGTTTTAGAAAATGGACATGAGCCATTTAAAGTGCTTGAATTTTAGAAATTTATGTTCTTTTAATATTTTCTTTTTTTAACATTAGTAAAAATATTTCGCATGTGTGTCTCCCACAGTTTAGTTCCACCACTGTAACACAGCGCAAGTGTTTACACATTCAAGCCTCATAGTTTATTAATATATATACTTTTTTTTGAATGTTTGTCTCATTATGAAAAATGTTTTAGTGTTATAATAGTTCTTCAACTTGTTCCATGTCTCAAGATACAGTATGCAGCAGTGGGTCCTTTTTTATCAAAGGGAATTAGACCTGGAAAGTCATTGAATTTAATGTTCAAGATTGGTGGGAAACCTGGCAATAGTAAAAAAAGAGAATGAAATCTTCAATCATGATATATACTTATGTACTGCAATAACACTATATGTTGTGATATGGGAGATTTAATCAAATTGAATAAGGAAGCTATCCATAGATGAAATAACTGTATTGTGATGTGTTTTTAAGATAATCTACTCAATGAATAAATTACGGTAAACTTCTATAATTTAGTTGCAACTTGACCTGCATTTGAATTACACACAATGACTTTTACCCTGTAATATTATTTGTAGGTTCAAACCAAATGAAGGTGTGATCATCATTGGAGCAACCAACTTCCCGGAGGCTCTGGATAAGTATGTTTACCTCCGAGTCTCGTGCCTGTGCAAATGTCAACAAACCTCTGAGTCACTGCTTTCCCTTTCAGTAACAGAGTACAAATGAAATGGGTTTTAACTGCAGAGACACACTTTCAGTATTAAACTGATGTTCTGTTTCAGCGCCCTGATCCGCCCAGGACGTTTTGACATGCAGGTTACTGTCCCCAAACCAGACGTGAAAGGACGCACAGAGATCCTCAACTGGTATTTGAAGAAAATTAAAGTGGATCCAGGTCTGAGAATCGTTCCTCAAACACATTAATCTGTATATGTTCTAACCACTGTAGGACACAACCCAAAGTTTTTTGGATGAGTTGCTGCTTTAACTGTGGCCCAGTCTGAGGCCCAGGCTCACTGTTAATGTTGCGCGTTGTCTCTGCAGCTATTGAGGCCAAGATTATTGCCCGGGGCACGGTCGGCTTCTCTGGCGCTGACCTGGAAAATCTGGTGAACCAGGCGGCCCTGAAGGCAGCAGTGGATGGCAAAGACATGGTCACCATGAAGGAGCTGGAGTTCGCTAAAGACAAAATCCTCATGGGTGAGTAATGAGGAAGTTTAGCTAGATGGCAAAGAAAGACCTCTCTGTTACTTCCCTGCAATTTTTAGGATATACTTTATCTTTCTAAGAATCCTTATCCAGGTCTTGTGTTTTAATCTAGCATATTTTTATGACTAAAATCCCTCCCATCTTTATGTTTCTTGAATTGTATTTGTGTCATTCCCCCTTTTTGTTAATGAAACAATTTAATTCACCCATCCTCTCTCTGTTCCTCAAGGCCCTGAGAGAAGGAGTGCAGAAATAGACAACAAGAACAAACGCATCACGGCGTACCATGAATCAGGCCACGCCATCGTAGCTTACTACACCAAAGATGCAATGCCGATCAACAAGGCCACCATCATGCCCAGAGGCCCCAGTCTGGGACATGTAAGGAAACATGGAACTTGTAAACAAAGCTGTCATTTTTTTTAAAACGTTGTACTCCATCTTATCATTTCTCCTTCCTCCTCTCAATCCTGTCTGCCGTCTTTCCTCAGGTGTCCATGCTCCCAGATGATGATCGTTGGAGTGAGACCCGCTCTCAGCTGCTCGCCCAGATGGACGTCAGCATGGGCGGCCGGGTAGCAGAGGAGATCATATTTGGTCATGAGAACATCACAACTGGTAAGAAAGGGCTCCTTAAAACCAACAGCGGGATAAAAAAAAAAATGGTTTCAACATAAATGAGGGGTTGAATGTAGAAAAATCTTGATTGTCTTACGCGAGGAAAGGTGGTTGGCATGCCTGAATTTTTACAAAGGCCATGTTTCTTCTTCTCCAGGTGCATCGAGCGACTTTGATAGTGCCACAAAGATCGCTAAGATGATGGTGACCAGGTACGGAATGTGTGAAAAGGTAAGGGAACTTCTTCATACACATAAATAAATCAACAAACAAACATTGTTTTTTTTTTTTTTACTGAATTAATGAATAAACAAAGATAAACAAACTGAACCTTAAAGGACAACACAATTTCATACTGTTTTACATTGGACCCCATTGATAAATATTGATATTTTGAAATGACTTCTCCAAAACTGCATAGTGCCCCTTTTTCACAGTGTTTGTCGACATTTTTGCTATGATTTTACACATATATCAATTTCCTCCTCTTATCTCCCAGCTGGGTGTGATGACCTATACCGACATAACAGCCCAGAGCCCAGAGACGCAAGCAGCTGTGGAGCATGAAATCAGGGTGTTACTGAAGGTCTGTGTCAGCTTCTTTAGGGCAGCTGAACAAACAAACAAAAAAAACCTGTATAAAACCTCCTTCTGACCGCTTCCATCTTGTCGTCTCCAGGAGTCTTACGAGCGAGCCAAAGCCCTGCTGAAGTCTCACACCAAAGAGCACAAGAACCTGGCAGACGCTCTGCTCATGTATGAGACGCTGGACGCCAAAGAGATCCAGCTGGTGCTGGAGGGCAAGACCCTGGAAACCAGATGAAACCAGCGAGGACGGCAACAGTCGGGGGCTGCGGCTTGGGGAAGGGGTCAGATTTTAAGAGCTCAGGGTGAACTCAATTCACGAGCAGCAAATCAGAAGAGGATGAATTCACGGCCTGCGCTGACAAATTTTCACGCGGGACTGTGACGGATCTTCATGCTGTCACCTTTTGTGTAATCTCATCAGTGTTCCCAGATAAGTAGTTCTGTTATATGAAACATAAACATGACGCTCCAGAGTTTTAAGGTTCATTGTTTGTGATGAAGGTTATGGGATTATATGCCTCATGATAAGGATGTTGCTGAGGTCATGTAATTGGATGGTCGGAGGAAATAATGCTGATGTGATTATACAGCTCAAACGTGAAAAAGGCATCTGAAAAGGATTCTTTTTTTACTTTAGTTTAAATTTGGTCACATTCTGCTCAGCCAGGTGTTGATGGATTTCTAGTCTGTCAGTGGATAACACTGGTGTCTTTATCCCAAAGAGCTAATGTGTCATGACGGCTAGATTTTAACCCTCAACTCCTATTTGTCACTCGTCTTCCAGTGTTTATGGTCGTATACTCTACTTCAGCTTGTGTGCTACTCAATTCGGCTCCTTCAACTGTGATGACGGGGTGCTGACACTTTGACGATCATGCACAAACCCTCTCCTGTCCTGCTCTACCCCCCTGCATACATCCCTGTTGCTTATTTTTAAAGGTGGCCTTTTTTGGGGGAATGTACTGCAAGTGTGAACCTTTTTTCTTTCGAAGTACAGTAGGACGTGTATTGCGTCTCAGCACTTTGGGTAAGTGTACAAAAAAAAAGCACTTATGCACTCTTCATTTAATTTATTTCATGTACGCTGCGTGTACAGATGGATCAAAAACCCGCCGCTCAGCCTCCCAAAGCACGTCGCAAATACAAGCTGTGCTTTATGTAGTGATTTTAACCCTGCGACGTTCACCTGTTTTGTTTAAAATGTCTGAAATTGTGAAAAACCTTTCAGCAAAATATCAGTTTGATGATTGCGAATGAGTGGATTAAAGACTCTTTATCTTCAGATTATTCAAACAACAAGGCTGTGTCTGTGAGGTATTGTCTATTGCTGTCTCCCTCATGCTTTAAGGCAGAGGGATTTCTCACATGTAGTGCTATTTACCTTTCTGTCTCAACACATTTAGCACAGTGCAGAGGAAGAAAGATGTCGGTGTTCGGTGCTCACAGGCTGCTGCTCTGTGTACAAGGATGTTAAACTGTAGCAAGTCTAATTGCAACATCCTTGATTCTGAATAAGACAGCTGTTCAACACAGATTGTGGGTAGACTTGCAGTTGCGCCTCTGTTTGTAATATTGAATGTCTCTGTTTTCCAGTGCAGCAGCAACCATGTATGTAATCCATATTTTAGCATTTTGGAACATTGGTTTGATTGAAGGTGTAGCTCTTTCAAGATGTCTACCAGCATACCTTCTACTTCATAGTGTGAACTTCACCTGCTTTTTTGTTGTTGTGTCAATTCAACACTATTTCTTCTGTTTATTAGGCTTTTATCTTTGCTTAGCTGTATATATGATTGGGAGTGGGAACATTGTACATAGATGTATAGGAATGCTTTTATGCTCTAAGCACATAGAATGGCTCTCTGCTGTTGATTGATGAAATCTCTCGACAATGTGAAGGCAGTAGTTGATGAATGTTTGTGCAGCTGAAATAAATAAAAAGCCCACATAAAAAAAAAAACAACAGCTGATTTCTTGGTTGTGGGGGGGGGTCACTGGGTGAGAGTCTACTGAAGATTTATTTTTCTCTTTTCTAATTTTTTTTTTACAAAACAATACATCACTGCACATTGATACAAATGTAACAACATGCACAAGGTTTACAGATCTGATGCATTAAAATAGAACAGGTTTAGAATCAGTCACTCTGTTCCTTATTACGACACAGAAGTAGTATACAAGAAATGTAAAAATAAGAATTGAGGTCAAAAAGGAAATAAACAATTTGATAGACGGTATATGTCCTCGATGTGTGTTTTGACTCGGCTACTCAAATTTGTAATGATCAAAATGGAGAAATGTAAGTTTTATTTACTTTTACACTATGTGGGCACACACAATACAACTTAGTTTTGGTGATCTCGATGTAAAGGCATTTAAAAGATAATTGCAGAACTTTTATAGGTTTTTGGCTACCATACTTGACTTCCATAAGCAGGGCTTGTAAAATAGAGGAAAAAAAAAAAACGTATTAACATTCACAGGCTATACAAGGCTATGATCTGCTCCAGCCAAGCAGGATTTCACAGCACATGTCCTGGTGACACCAATCCTTAAATGTCAGTCAACAGCTGCCGTGGGAAAGGCCCCTCTTAGTTCGGAAGTTTGTTCCCGTTGAAGTGTTTCTTCCTTTGGTGCCGCTCTCTGCTGTTGAGTTTTGGGGGCTCAAAGTGAGGTTCAGAGAAGTTAAGGGGAAAACACATATTGATGCGGAAAACACACTTCAACACAACACCACAATGGAGGCGAGGCTAGACTTAAGGTTAGGGTTGGTGAGTGTTAGGATTAGGGTCCACAAATGTATCCAAAAACATCTGAAAATTGTTAATTATGCACAACAGCTTACGTTTCTGTGCATAAAATGAGTGAGGAATTAAAATGCCATTTTAAGTCCCTAATGTGGTCCTTTACACCACTTCCCACAGGCCCCAAACAGCGTCAGAAACACTGGAATAAACAGTAAACCATGGAGCAGCCCAAAGATGATCACAAGAAACACAATCTTAAAGAACGTCCTGAAGATGTAACTCCCAGAGGTGGACAGCACCATCACTCCTAAAATGGTGGACAGTGCTCCTTGCAGAATCGGGTAGCCCAAATGGGCCAAGGCGTCCGTGGCCTTCTCGTTGACGTCACTCTTGGGGCTGGAGACAAAAGAGTAAGAAATGTGAGCAGAGAAGTCGACCGAAAACCCGATGCACATGACCAGGTTGATCATGGAGATGGAGTCCAGGTTTACACCCCACAGCGCCATGAAGCCCGCCACACCAACAATGACTGAGCAAATTGCAAAAGCCACCCACAGAGAACAGAGAGGACTGGGTATCAGGACGAGTGAGACGACCAACATCACAGCCACAGCCACCAGGATGGTTTGAACGGTGTTGTCCAAGATGGCGGTATACTGGTCGAAGTAGATGAAAGCGGGGTGGAACACCAGGAGCACTACTGGACAGTCCTCCGCTGTTCTCCTGAGCGCGGTCATCATGTTCTCCTCTGCGGTTCTATGGAGCGTCTGAATGAAAAAGCGAGAGGCTTGAATCTCATTGTCTGTGGTCGTGTTTATGTCTTGTTTGAACATGGGGTGGAGCTCTAAGAAAGGGCGCAGGTGCGTTTGGAAAGCCTCCCGAGAACTTACGTTGAGATTGGTCGCGTTTGCGTACCGCTGAAAGGAAAGAAACCAAGCAGAGGTGCTGCTGACAAAGCTCAAACTCTCAAACTTTGAAATGCATGAATGCAGACGCCTCCGTTCAACCTCATCCCAGTAGAGCAAGGGCTGCTTCACCGCAACCATCACGTTACAGCTGTATTGGGAGAAGTGCTGTCTCTGATCGTTGTAGTAACTGATGATGTAGGAGTCATCCAAAGCCAGGTTCTTGATATCAAGTCCTTCTTTTAAGGTAAAGCAGCCGTAGACGCTAACAGCCAGATAGCATGCATAAATGACAAACACACATGCTTTTACCAATTTGTGGGTCAGAAATGGCCCGTAGAACCGCTCAAAAATATGACTCATGGGCTCAGTTTCCTCCTTTTCAGTCATTCGATCGTAACTCCCTCCAACGCAGCAGATGCTGGAAGCTCTAGAGTTACTGGACGGTAAGTCCTCTGGGATTTTGGCACAGCTGAACCAGTGCTTGTTTTCCGCTTCCCTCTGTCCGTTCAAAGCCATGCACGCCCCCAGGAAAGTGATGCTGTACAGATAGCAGAAGCAAACAGAAATCCCAGCATACAGGCAGAAGGACCGGACCGAACCAAAGGGCGAGTTGTAGCCCAGGAAGAGAGCCAGGGCATCGGTCAGGGTGGTGACGGTGATGGAGACGGCGGCGTCCCTGTAGGTGTCAGCCAGCCGGTCGGGGATGCTGTCCAGAACACGGGTCCTCTGCCAGCAAGAGATCATGATGAACATGTCATCCAGTCCAATACCTTTGGAGTCACTCAAAGTCAGAGGAGAGAGAGATTTTTAAGGTCCAATGTTATGTTCAACTTCATGTTCATTCTTTTATTTTGTGCGTCTGTCAAATGTTTACTACATGCCTTGATGTAATATTAGTATAGTTAATATAGATTTCTCATACTGTCTATTGCAACAGCCCCTCCATTCATTCTCAGTCTGAACGCTCTGTTTTTTTGCTATCCCTGCCCACTCTATCCAATCAGGGCAGAGAACTACATAAAGAGGTGGTCCCGTCTGCTCATGAACATGCAGAGAACAGGATCCTTCCGCTTTCTGTCATGTCTGGTGATGCAGCTGAGTGTAGATGTGGTGACGTGGAGAGATGGGAGGGGACTGCTAACTACATAATGGACAGGAAGTTACCTAAAATGTAAACAATGCTCACAGCAGCTTTAGGTTTTCTTGTGCACTCCATTATATACTACTTTATTGTTACTCAACTACATGCCAGAATTAAATATTGTACAGATTTGAGCATCAGAATCAATGCTGTGTCATGTCACGGATTATTTTACTTGTTTGGTTGTACAATGTTTCAGGTACTTTTTCAGTACAGTGGGATCTCATGGATCTGGATGTTGGACAGGTCTTACCTAAGATCATGAAAGGACAGGAGGCAACTGTCATAACAAAAGGTTGATCCAGCAACAACAGCGCACCGAAACCGCTCAACACTGCTAGACCTGTGGAGAGCACTCCACAGGCTGCCACCCACACCTTCGTCCTCACATTATCCAACCTGAGAGAAAATCAGCGATCAGACAGAGCCGTGCACCCAAAATCCATTGCATAACATTTTTGGATGTGCGGATGTTTTACAAACCTCCAACATGATGTGATGGAAAATGTGATGGCGATGGCATAGGTGATGGAGAACAAGTAGACGACCGAAGCTGGAGATTTCTCAAATTCCCACTGCATCGATGTGGAGGTGGAGTATGACACCTGGAAAGATAGTCAGAAAAGCGGATCATGAAAAAGGTGCAATATGTAAGAATTGGCCACTTGTCAAATTCATGCTTAAAACAAACGGGTGGTAGCACGTCACCAGAGTAACAGCTAACTGCTGATAACTGTAGAGGCATTAATTGGTTAGCTCAGTTAGCCATGCAGGTAGTGGCTAAGACTGGGAGCTTGGGGACCAAGAGAGTGTCACTGTTGAAACTGCTAACATGAGGGCTTTGTACCAGCAAGCTTGTTGGTTAGCATGCTAACTTCAGCTATCACAGCGAACACAACGCATAGACATCATAATGACAAAACTGCTATTTTACACATTTTACACATTCATTTACACTTCTGACGTATCGCCCATTTAAATCAATATACTGTGATTCTTCTTACCTGAATGGAAGCTGATGATGCATTTGAGACCAAAAGAATGAAGCTTTCCAACCAGAGGTCAGTTTTGGTTTTATTGTCTTCATGCAAATAGTAATGGAGCTGTATGGCTTTGGCACTTTCAACAACTGAGCTCTCGTTGCACAACGTCACACTCCCCAGACTTAGATATAAAGCATAACTCCTAAAATCAGAGTAATGCCACGGAAATGTCAAATTGACTGTGTCGATATTGTTGGCATTGTATTGAATGATGTCTAAAATGTCATTAGAGGTGCAGGATCCCATCACCTCTGCACAAACATCCACATATTCAAATTCCTGGTTGTCAAACTGCACGACCATACTCCTAACTCTTAAGTCCAAGTGGAGGATGTCCTGAAGTGCCTCCACAGTCAGAATATTCTTGTCACTTGTGGCCACGAGAGTCGCATAGTTTCCATCCGTGCTCAGTCTTAAAGGTGAAAACATGGAATCGTTTCCTGGAAAAGTTTCCTGGATGTATTTCCTCTCCAACTTGGCTCGTCCGTCGACAGGTGTGAACTGCTCTTCAATGTTGTTTGACATTCTGTGCTTTAGGAGATAAAATCCGCTCCCCAGACAGGCCGAGAGGATAAGGGGGGTGACGCAGAACAACCAGGGATGAGATCCAACAAAGTGACCCAGCAGCTGAAAACAGATGCGTAGAGGTCTCTCTATGCAGTCTGTGCGGAATCTGGCCATCATGGTCGACACTGAGAGTAAAAAACTGATTTATCGGGGTAAGAAAGAGCTGCAGCTTTTCTCACAAACTGCAGTGTGTCTAAAAAGAGCTGTGAGTTTTCCCAACCAGCTGTATTTATTGTGTTGCAGACTCTTTTCAACTCCCTCATGAGATACGATTTGCATAATAGCAGGGTGGCAGATGAGGTATGAAGAAAGACTCAGTCAAAGAGTCTGTTGAGGAAACAGGAGGTGTAACATGGCTCACTGGTTCTGTTGCAATACTTACTGTCACTGGTTAAAAACCGCTTAACCCCCAGGTGATTCCTTCTCATGGTTGAGATAACATTACAATTTGGGGCTCTTGAGGACTCAGCAAATGTAGCTAGGACTCAGAACAAAGAGGCATTATAAAGTGGATCTTAAGACTATTCAGAGGTCTTACCTGTCAATAGACAATAATTCTCTATTGTAGACTTCCACTCCCTCCACTTCTGCTCCAGGGTAAACTGGCCAACATCAGCAGAAGAACTCACTTTATTGCCAAGTTAGTACTCACAAAAAATGAGCATTAGTAGTTTGATGCATTGTGGTGTAATATACTCACAGACAAAAAGATATTAATAATAAAAAATATATCTGTTATAAAATGAAGAGGCTAGAATGTGAAAATACTGACTTAAGAAATTCAAAAATGTAAAAAATAAAAAAATAAAAAATCACTTGTTATTTTCTATCTTATTTTCCTTTTTTTTCAATTAGTTTAATTAAATGTTACGACAAATAAAAATAGATACAGAAAAATTACAGGTACAAAACCCAGTCATAGTAATACGGTAATAACATAGCCTACTGGTAACATACTGATGTTATTCTATTCTTTTTTTTTCACTTTTTTTTTTTACTTAAATTAATGTTATTGCACTGTACGTTATATAGATTGATTTCACTTCATTGAATTTATTTAAATATGATTATTATTTTTTATTTTATTTTCCACCCCGTGACAGGCAGCGTCGTCCACCCGGTGACGTCACGCGTCGCCGGTTTGCCGGAAGTTGCGTGAACAGCAGGCTGTCACCGGAGCTGCTAGCCGCCTGCTGACCTGAAAACAAGTGAAATTTAAGTATAACACCGTCGCCAAGTGAAGTCAAACTATCTCCTACGGGAACATGGACGAAGACGTGCTGACGACGCTGAAGCTGTTGATAATTGGCGAAAGTGGAGTTGGGAAGTCCAGGTTTGTCCCTGTTTGTAGCGAGCGTTTAGCTAGCCTGTTGTGAGTGTTGATATTCTTGTTATGTAAGTTTATTAGCCGCTGCTCAGCAGCTGTTGCAATAGCTAGCTGGGAATGTTGTCGTCCCCATTTCTTTCAGTTCAGGCTTAATACTTACTGCTATCAGGCTGACAGTTAGGTGACACATGACGTCACCTTCACATATGAAGCTGTGAAACTTTTCCATGTGTGTTTTTTGCTGATTTGAGATGATGTTGCTCATCTTCAGACAGCTGTCAACATTGAAACTGTACAGTTACGTTCATTTCCCTTTAACTTACAGAGGTAGAGGCTGATGGATCCTTTAGTCAACTCACAAAAGCCTTTTGTCCTGTACGCCCTGCTTATTTCCATGTTATCGCCCTTTCTCCGCAGTCTTCTCCTGAGGTTCACAGATGATACCTTTGATCCAGAGCAGTCGGCAACTATAGGTTATACACACATCCATTAATACACATTCATTGATAAATAGGAGGTGGGATAAATGGATGGTTTAAAGCCGTTTCTCTGTCCCTCTTTCCTCTTCATCGTGATTGATCAGGTGTGGATTTCAAAGTAAAGACACTCGCAATCGATGGGAACAGAGCAAAACTGGCCATATGGGTAAGACTGAAGTACTTCAGGCATTGTCTACAGTTTGTTTGTGTTGTCAGGAAAAACATGGTGAGCTGCGATGTTTCCCCACAAGATGGCGACATTGCACAGCCAGAATCAAGGAGAGACTCTGAAAAACACGTTAAACCTCCTTTCACGAGGCATAAAGTAGGCCGGTCCTAATGTCCCATCAACACAACATACTCAGCCAGGCCACAACCTGAGCCCTAAACACTACCATGGACTTTATTGTGTGTGAAGTAACATGGCCTGAGGTAAACAAGGCGCATAATCCCTGTACTTCAAGATGGTTGATGTTTATTTTTGAATTAAATAGTTGTATGTATATTATAATATTGTTCTGTCTAATTGGATGAAAACAAGTCTATAAGATCACAAAAAATACTTGTGAGCAACTGCATAAAAATAGATTTTGACTTCTCTGGTCATAGTCTGGTATAGTCTGTAAGGACTCCACAGGTAATGGCCAGTTTCGTAGGACCGTCCTGAGGCCTTGCAGCATTATCTGGAGCACATGTGCAAGTCGGTCTGTCTCACTCTATTTACACCTGTATTTAAATTGGATCTGTATTTAGATACATCATCTGGTTAATAAAGGATCCAGCCTTGCCTTTGCATTGACACCTAAGTTTAGTGAGTTTTTGAGTTAGGGGAATCTTGTTCACGTGTCCATTGTGTTGCAGAAATATATACTGAATTTAGCATGTCAAGCCTATAAACCTCTTTGTGCTAGTGTTATAAACACCCACGCTATCCCAGTAGTCCAGAAAGCTGCACAGCTAACTGTGCTAACAAGGTAACAGTAGCTGCGGTAGTGGATAGATAAACACAGTACAGTAAGCAGCAGTTTGCAGTTACTTTGGTGGTGCTAACTGTATGCGTTGTATGAATTAAATTCAACAGATGGCCAATCCTTACATCTTTAGCCGCAGATCAGTAATCTGAGTCATTGGAGCCACGTCTCTCTCAGCTTTCTTGCATGCTCACTCTCTAAATTTGAAAAACAAACTTTATTTTAGCTAGAAAGAAATGTCTAGCATTTTCATGTAGAGGAAAAGTAGGAAGAGGTACTTTATTAATCCTACATGGAGAAATATAGTTTTTTCAATCTGTTGCATACACAGGCCCAGAACACACAGACATACACAAATGGGACCTATATGGGAGCAGCATATATTGGAGAGGTGTCAGAGTGAGTGGGCTGTGTTGTATGAGGCACAAGGAGCAGTTAGGGGTTCGGTGGCTTGCCCAAGGGCAGCTAATGCTGCCCGACATGTTACGTATGAATGCATTTACACCTACCTAAGAAGAACACAATGCAGACCAGACTTCCTCCAGATGTGGGCCGGCACACCTGATCACATTCTGATCACGCTGCAATTACGATTTGCATAAATCCAGATAATGCGTCCGGATACAGCTCACAGTGAAACGCCAGCTGTAAATGAGATGTGAGGCTTAGTAAGGGCTTATAGTTGGTCTTAAAAGTTTGGTATCATGGAGTCTTTATCTGCTGTTGATCTCTAATATCTTTACTTTTGCAGGACACAGCTGGACAGGAAAGGTTTCGCACCCTGACACCCAGCTACTACCGTGGTGCACAAGGAGTCATACTTGGTAAACACTGATGCTTAAAAAGCTGCATGACACATTTAGTACTGGACCTAGGGACAATATTGTCTCTCCACTTTATTTCCACATGATCCTCCTAGAGTCACGGACATACTGTTTGTCACTTCTTGCTTGTGAGGAAAATGTTATTGTACTTAAATCAGTTCATCCCTTTAACTCCTCCGCTTGCATGGTTTTGACAGTGTATGACGTCACAAAGCGTGACACTTTTACCAAGCTTGAAAACTGGCTGAATGAACTGGAAACCTACACTACACGCAATGACATCGTGAAAATGCTCGTTGGGAACAAAATTGATAAGGTGAGTGTGGAGCTTGTGCCAGTTTGACACATACAATTAATTTAAACAGTTCTCCTCGACAAATCTCAGATCTCCAGTCATTAATGTTCAGGATATTAAGTATAAAGACTATAAAATAACATTCGGATGCCCGTTTATTTTCTCAGGACGACCAGGAGGTGGACAGAAACGAGGGGTTGAAATTTGCTCGGAAACACTCTATGCTTTTTATTGGTAAGTCTCCATGTCACAGTCAGATCAGACGTGGTCAGACATGGTCGTTTAAACTAATAAAGCCATGAAATGTAACTTACAGCCTTTAAAACGTACCATGCTGTGCTCTAAAGTCAGAACCGTAATTGCGCAGTTGGAAACGAGTCGAGACATCACTCGGAGAGTCGTGCGTTTAGTTTGGGCTGGTTGCATTTTTGAGTCTCTGCTGTCAGAGCCTAACTGAAAGATGCGGCCGCTCCAGAAGAACTGCATTATGATTAAAATCTAGCGGGCTTTCATTTTATTGGATCCATGTCTACACGTGTTCCTGATTCTCATCTCCAATCTGGGAAATTAGGTTAACGTTTCTGCGGAGTTTCCATTTTAGAACGGCTAAATTAAGGGGTTTTGAAGAGGGATGGGACAACAAGATGTCGTGGATTGAGTCCGCTGCGAGGATGTCTTCATCCCGCTGGATATCTGCTGCTTCCGAAATGAAGTCATTTCATGCGTTATCTTCATGTTTGTCAACACACATTTTTAAATCACTGTCATGAGTTTGATTGTATTATAAAAAGAAAGATGTTCTGCCTGTTTTGGATTTAAAAGCTGACGTGCAGGTTTCTTAGCGAGTGCTCTGCAGTTTTTTTTCTTAATCTCATAAATCTTGGTAACCCCTTTTTCCTTTGTACAGAGGCCAGTGCAAAGACCAAAGATGGCGTACAGTGTGCCTTCGAGGAGCTTGTGGAGAAGATCCTGCAGACACCAGGGCTTTGGGAGAGTGAAAACCAGGGTCAGAAGCTGCGTCTGGGGGAGCAGGAGCAGGGCGGCGGCAGCGCATGCGGAGGATACTGTTCCATACCCTGAAAACTGGACAGAACCAAAAAAAAAAAATGCACCATCCTGAAAGGAACGACTACGGACCAGAAACAGAGAGGAAAAGAGAGAAAAAGAGGGAGACGGAGAGGTGGAACTTTAAAAAAAATAGTTGGAGAAGTTCTGTTGGTCGAGAGGACTTTGCTGTTTGCACACTTCCTTTTCAACCATCACCTGTCACCTCTTTCTTTTTAAAATATGAATGAAAGGAACTTGAAAAAAAAAAACAAAGCCTCTTGCCTATAAGGATGTATAGCGTTTTAAATTGACATAACCATGCAGAGTGTGCGTCATAGGAGTACATGTCTGGTCTGAATTTATCCTACTGACAACAGTGATTCTGTTGTGCATTAAGGCATCAGGTTGATAGCGTAGTGCCTATAACATGAACCAATTTGTAGATTACCGTACAGAGCTTGTCAAATTTTACTCCCAGTGAATTATTATAATCAATGCAAAAAAAAAAAAAAACTAGTTCCCTGTAAATGTTGGCGTACATGTAGCTGCAGAGTTAAAGTACAAAATGTTCCACTTCATGTGTATTTGAAAGCTTTTATTTCGGGCATAACACGTGAATTGGATGGAGGGCAGTGGTGGAGGAGACTTGTTATGTTAGCGGTAACGTTGACATGCACCAGAACACTGTGAATGTCAACTAAGACATTTCACAATCATACTTTTCCCAGTTACTGAGCTCATCTTTGCTGTTAACCTAATCAGTTATTTGTTTGATGGCAATTTCCATCAAATTTTACATATGTACAGAAGCGCTCACATAAAAACGTCCTTGTTTTTTTTAAAAATTCTTTTTCCTCGTTCTGTGTGAAAATCCAGGACAAGTAATCATCTTTTTGTTTTTTTCTGATTTTCTTCAACCAAACCTGTCTTTTTTCCTCGCATGTCTGACCTGGACCATAACTCCCACTGCTACAAGTCTAAGGTTTACAGTATTTACAGCTCTTACAATAAAATATACTCTTTTAGTAACTTGAGTAGCTCTGGCAAAATGTAATTTAGTCTCAGCTTGACCCCGTAAGCTTGATTTCTCCCCATTTATTTAGCAGTTCCTGTGTGAAGTTGTGGTCTCTGTAACGTCCCACTGACTTATCGAAGGCATTTCTCACACATGATGGTATGAGAGCATTCCTAAGACCTGTTTGATGTATTGTTGCTTATTTGTTTGAGTTGTTTTTTTTTCCTTGTTTAGAATCATAATTACCCTTCCCTGTCGCCTTTGCAGTGCGCCTATTTAAATCATACTGAGCAATATGTTAACATGATATCTGCCTTAACATTGAATGACATTTGCTTGGGTTATGGTCCAGTAACGTTTGTATTGTTTCAAACTGAAATAAACCACAGCCTCGAGATGCCGTCACACAGGTCTAATCATTTTTTAAGTGCCATTTTTGAGCTGCCATTTAGTTTCCATGTAGTGTCGAAGCCCACCTAATCGAAAGCAGGTTTCGGGTGGGATCGGGAGTGAGGTGCTCTTTCCATAATACTTTGTTGATGACGAGCCTGTCGCACATGCAAGACTGAAAACATTCCTTGCACAGAATAAAAAAAAAAAAAAAAGAGACCAGAACTGGGACATGAGTGGAAAAATCCTGTTAATCATGTCTAGTAGAACGGTCCCGGAGGACAGATTGTGATTACAAGCTTATGTTTGGTGTTAGGATGTCCCCAGATGGAACAAGATGCTCCCCACAAGTCTCTCTCCTCAGAGTGGCAGAGTACCAGACATTCCCTCAAGGCTTATCGTGTTCTCTGCATTTCCACTAACATAAGTTTTTGGTAGCTGACCCCATACTGAGGTCATGAAATTCCTGAGATCTCATTTAACATCAAAAACAGATGACAGTGGTGTTTATTGTAAAAATGTTTGCTGAGGAGAACACAGAAAAAAAAACAAGATTCTGCTCAGTAGTCTCAATGTATTTGTGAGTGACTTACCTTAGTCCTTCATTACAATACATTTCCACATTTATTGACCTTTAGGCCATTTGGTGGCAGCCAAAACAAGCTGTAAACAATACTGGTCACTTTTTAAGTTGATAACATTGGATGTGGAGACACGTTCATTTCAATGGAATCTATTCAGTGGTGCACGAAAGCAAAACAGTTTGACCTCCTGGATGTTAAATTACCTGGGTCTTCTGCATAGCTTCTGCCTTGTGGAGCCACCTACCCGTGAACAAAAAGAGGGGAACCTATAACCAGAGTTGCCAACAGCTGCTCAGCTGTAGCTCTCCATGACTGTAGCTCCTACCTGCCAATAGCCTCTTAGCTCAGTTAGCCTGCAGGTATGGCCCTAGTCGGCGAGACCAGCTTGAAGCTCCTACCCTAACCCTAACCAACGAAACAGGATGTGCCAGTGCTAGCTGGTTAGCATGCTGACCTCAGTAGACCTCTTTGCAATAGTATACATACCAACCTTCAAGACTGTCAGTTCTGTTTAATAAAGTCAGATAACTTGAACTTGAAATTTATAACTACAATTTTGGCCATATTGCACCTATAAAGTTGCCGGTTTTGCTCATAATGATGCTATGTAAGTGTTCGGAGTGAATCAAAATGGTAAAGTTGTGGCCTGAAAAACCGAAACAAATGAGTTAAATAGCAGAGTGGGGTGATAATTCTCTGTTCCTTCATCACCATTCATCACTAGTCACCCCTTTCACATACTCACAGTCAGCTCTTATACTATGAACTTGTCCCCTGTGAGTTTTAGCCTTGTACACATTATTCCGTGGACTTTAAGCTGATTTATTGACATGTACTGCACTAAATATCCCAAACTGCTCATGTCCAGCTATCACTGCGAATCCTTGATCGATGCATTTCAGAAGAACATCGACCACAGTCTACTCTGCTCGAAGAACCGACTCGCCGCTCGATCCAGGATGCCACCCTTCTGCCCATATTACAACCATTTAAAAAGCAATTTGAAAGGATATAACGAAACTGCGAGACCCACAATTGCACACATGAAAAGTACCACTAAGTACAGTTCAGTCAAACATAGCTATGCATTTCCAGCCACGGCAAAGCGGTGATTTAAAGCAAGCGACTGGTCAAAACATTTCACATTGGGTTTATTCAAATAGCTGCTGTCAAACTTTAGCATTGGATGATAATCCAGTCTCATGAAGTTAATATAACTTACTGCAACAGATGGCAATAGGAAGACATTAGAAAAACATGGCAAAAACAGTAGAAAATACTCAATTGCGTTAGGTCAGTTTTTCCATTTTACGATGTAAAAATGATTGAAAATGTCAGAATTTATCAGCATTACAAAATAACAGAGGCTGTACATATAATGCAAGGCACTTAAGCATCTGGAATTCCCATATGGAACCATGTGCTTGGACCAGATGCTCATATTAAATGCCTACACGGTGTTTGCCAGGGCCACAGTAACAGTCTGGACCTCAGCGATATGAGAGGACTTCTGGATGATGCGGCTGGTGAGAGTGGGCCCCGCGGTGCAGCTCTGTCTCAGAGCAGCGGTGGGTCCTGTGACACGCATCCTGTCTATGCTAGTGGTCCTCGTAATCGAGTAGGGCTCTCGGGTGCCGCTCTGCCCTGTGGCAGCGCTGGGCACGATCACGCTGCTGTGGTCTGCCAGGCAGCTCTGTCCCTGGGCCAAGTTGGTCAGAGCCACAGCGGCGTGGATCTCCCTCCAGCCCTGATCGACTTGTCTCGGCTGGCCTCGGCCCTGCTGCTGGTCCCTGTGAATATATTAAAGAAAAACATCTGTTTTTGACGTCAATTACTGGATTTCATTTCACATCTTCCTTTGATTAACCTGGAAAATAAATCCAAACGATTAATTTGCTTGGATATCTCCCCTCGATAGAGAACCTGAATAATATGGATGAATTAAATGCGGCGGTCCAATTTCAAGAACAACCATCACGGGAGAACATAAAGAGGATTACTTTTCAAACTGATGAAAGTTGAAAAGTGCAATCAGCTGATCTGATTGCAGATGGAGACGTGAGTAAATCAACATACCTATCACATTTAGTTGAAGTATAGTCCATTGTATCTGCAAGAGACAAGAAAAAGGGGTCACCTAAACACGACACGAATCAGTATACTCAACAGTCGATAGCACATGAGGCTTCGTGGCCACATGTTAGTGATAGCCGGTATAAATGCATGTATGAGTGTTTGAGTGTAGGCGATTTAGTTTGTTTGTGCTTGTCAGGGTGCTACAAAATTCAAGTGCGTGCGTCTCTGAATATTAGTTCATTTCTCAGTCACTATTCGTCTTTCTAGATGTGTTTTACAGTGCCAAACAGCTTTGACTCAGTGAAGTGCACATGTCCGCCTGCGCTCCGCTACTCTGGCCAAGACAAATGCAGAGTTCCTCTTAAAGCTTTTGAAAGGGGAAAAAAAAAAAAAAAAATCTGATATCTGCATCGTGTCACGAGGACTGACGCTGTGTTTTCACATTTCCAGCTCTTCTAGTCAGTTGCATCCCCAAGGGGGGCCGGGGAGACCGTGGCCTGCTTTTAATTTATTAATTAATAATTTCGAGTACCCTGCCCCTACTGGAGTGCCTGCCCTTACCCTAGTCTAGTGAGTTGCACATGCATAACATTTTTCTATGTGTTATTTAACGTCAATACCGGTAACAACAGTAATACTTATTAGCAGTGAATAAATATGTAAATAAGAAATGCATAGCCAGCCAACCATTTTTACCATCTGTAAATGTAATTCCCTCTCTGGTGGCCACCCCGAGATTGTCAGTGGCACCTTCTGGCCCCCAGCATGAAAAGATTCCAGGGGTGCCCCTGCTGTTAGCACCTGTAGAGTCGGACCACTGTGTGCCATCCCTTTTCCAAAAACTGTCCCTGCCACACCTATCTTTTTTGACAAAGGCCTGAGCACTTAATTACATTTTCCCAACAGACATGGGAGTGTCTGATGAGTGAATACCTGAGAACCCCAAACCAGTCTAAGCAAGGACCTGTCTTTACTTCACAAAGCCCTGCATTTAAACTCCAGTGTCTCTGTCTTTTTCAGAGGCATGAGCAGGATAAATAGGACTTTGGAGAAATGTTCTATTGCTTGTGCACTTTCAGTTTGCGGTCTGTGCATAAGCGTGCATGATATGTCGAACATATTTTCCATTTTAGTTTTGGAATATTGCCTTTTTTCATTGGAGCACACAGAGGGCTGGTCGACATTTTTCTTCAGAGAGCAATAGACGGGGAAATTAGAGGCCCACTGTGAAACACAGTCTTTCAATGCTAACAGCCCGAATCATCCCCGTCTCTGATTTCTTTAGCCGGGCTACGGCCAAGAGCAACTACTTATTGATAGTAAATCATTTTGCTGTTTTATGCTTTTTTGCTACTGAACGTCCCTGAGCATTTCTCTCTTTAGCCCTAACATGCTTTGCCAAGAAAGAACTACAGTGCCTCTGTTGTATTTATTAGCAAGAAAAAAAACAACAATGTTTTACTTCTGGTGATTCTCAAATTTACAGCCGAGATCAGTTACAACACAAGTTTACAGAGGTATCGAAGCTGCCGACTGTTTTTTTTTATTATAAAATTGTGCTGCAGTGGTGCAATAACGCTGGCAACATTATTTATTAACAGATGAGGAATAGTTCAATATTTGGGGAAATAGGCATATTAACTTTCTTGCTGTGGGATGAATGGGAAACCATACTGCGCTATAGAAAATATTAAGCTACACCAAGCAGCCGGTTAGCTTAGCTTAGCATAAACACTGGGGAAACAGCTGCCAACACCTCTTTTACTAAACAGGAAATCTATTTCTTCCATTTACGTTGACATTTAGGGCATTTAGCAGACGCTTTTGTCCAAAGCGTGTACCCCTACGTCCTCTCTCTGTGCTAAGCTAAGCTAACATCGTCTGGCAATCATCCACAAGAAAGTGTATTCAAATTTGTGGGGTCATTTCCACAATCTTGTGTGTGCTATGCGCGGTATTTAGCTTTCTCCACCGTAAATTATGTCTCACGCGGCCTAATTGCCTAACAGTGACATAATGTCTCCATGAGTTGATTTAAGTCTTGGAGGTTCTCCCGCACAGTCAGACGACCCGCGGTCGGTTAACCTACTCGCAGTCATCTCACAGATGTGACATTAGGAGCCACGCTGGAAAACAACTGTGTACTAAGAAAACACCGTCACACCTAACTTCCTCAACGCGGATGTGCGCTTGTGAACAAGAGACTCCCCTCTCAGCATGCGCGTTTTTATTTGAAACCAAATGGGCGGAAAACACAGCGAGGCGTTTGTCCAGATCATGTTTTTCGGCGCTCCGCGTCCAATAAAGCACGATGCCGGTCACATTTACGGCTCTCCAGCCTTCTTAAGGGAAACAGAGAAGTTGATGCGAGTACCATATTACGTGGTGTCGCCGGCCTCATGGTTCTGCGGGCTGACGGTAAATAGCAACATCACTAACATATACTAACCATTCCAGTAGAGTTTTACTGCCTGTGGGATTCAGACTGATATGTTTAAAGTGTCGTTATAAGACACCGTGTAGTGGGCATCACTTATTAGTCCATCACTTGAGGTTTAGTGACTGTTTTAGTCGTCTCCTGGGCGGAGTATAAACGTGTTAATGGTGTTAGTGCCTGTCATGAATTTGGCAGCTTGACTTTCCACTTCACCTCCACAGACTAGCCGTACTGGGTTGCAAACACCCTTAATGTGACCAGCAGGGATGCATTAAAGGTTTGCACAAACATTTCAACGGCGCTGCTCGCACAGTGTGTGATGACATCAAGAACCCCCAAATACTCCAAAAGAAATATGATTTGACGAGAGACTAATAATATGTTTTGGAATATATTTCAACGTTTTGGGAAATACGCTAATTTGCTGTCTGGCCCGAGAAGATTGATATCACCCACATGCAGACTTTACGTCAAGCCACAGTCAGCAGACTGTTATCTTAAATTAGCATAGCATAAAGGCTGGAAACAGGGGGGAAGCAGCTAGCCTGGCTCTGTCAACAGCTAACAAAACACATGTCTAAACTCATATATAAATACGTTGTGTTTCATTTGCTTAATCTGTTCAAAATCAGAGGGAAGAAAGTTAGTGCCCCTAGCTTGGAAATAGTCTACCATAATACAATTTGTCATATTTAGGTTTCCAATTGTTGAACAAATTTAACAAACCCAAATTAGCAGGTATGTGTCTTTTTTTGTTGTTGCTGTTGTTGTGTTACATTTGACGTCGTGAACATGTTGGAAAACAGACAGCAGTAGGCTAGCTAGCAGCAAGCAGGTCAGTAAAAAATGTTACGGTAGTCACTTTTTTAAAAAAAATATCTTTTACTTGAGTTTGGCTTTCACACTCAGTGTTAGAGGTAAGATCGGGCCTAAAAAATCCAGCCCGACCCGACCCAGGCCCGCAGGCATTAAAGCCCGACCCAGCCCGAGCCCGACCAATTAACTTGATTTGCAGGCCCGAGCCCGAAGCAAACCCGAAATTTCAAGATTACGTTCACGAAATGTCCGCAAAGCCGTGCGCAAAGCGTGCTCTTGCTCTGCGCCTCCTATTTAGTAGTAGTTATATAGCAATTACCTTACAGCGCTGCCTTCTCTGTTTTATCCAAATTATTTATTTACAACAAGTATTCCTTAGTTTAGTATCCACACATCGTTTTAGTATACATTTTTATAAACATATATTTATTTAAAAAAAAGTCAGCGAGAGAGAAGCCCGAGCCCGACCCGACCCGAACGTAATGATTGACATTTTAGGTACTTTAACACAGGTGGAAGACGATTTAAGCGCCAACGTCTGGAACTTCAAGGCTCATCACTGCATCGCGGCCATTAGCGTGTCAGGTTGACATGTTTCCATCACCGCCCGTCGAGGCAGACGATATACACGCAGAAATGAATGCCAGTTGTACGATTTCCCACTTAAGATAAAAGGGTGTTCTTACCGTTGGGCAGAGGCAAGCTAGCTGTATGCTAAATGCTAAGCTTACGCAACTGGCTGCTAGCTGTACAGCTAGCGCACAGGCACGAGAGTGGAATTTATCTCCTCATCTAACTCTCTAAGGTAGGTGAAAATAACTGTATTGCCATTGCTTAATGTATTTAAATGCTCGGTAAAATGTTTGTACAATTGTATCATAGTTTCTGAACAGTTTAAAGGTGAAATATGCAAGAAATTTAGATGGAAAAAAGGTGAAAAATAATTTAAATATCAACAGAATTGAAATAAAAACGTGTTGCAGAGATCACTCCTGAAGTTAGCAGTAGACCAGTTAGCCCCGGCGCTTCCTTTCTCATACCACTTCAAGCTCCCAGTCCAGGCTGCTGTCCGCATGGCTAGCTGAGCTAACTAGAAAATGGCAACTACAATTAGTGGCACTTAGCAGTTCCTCTTGTCATATATTGTTCCATATTTGTTTGGCGTGTGAATTCAAGAGGTGGCCAATTCTTGTGTAATGCACCTTTAAGCAGGACACTGTAGCTTAACCATTGCATTGGTTAACAAATCGTTTTTATCACTGCAAGCACGTGAACATTCCAAATTGTGCTAATTATTGTTAAATTACCAATCTGTACTGCAGTTTGTGGAGTTTCCTGGATAAAGATCGAGCCCCGTCACAGACTGATGATAATATCCATTCAGTAACCTTTAGACTGGGACAAGAATTTACTGCTTGCCAGGGGAGTGGGGCCAAAATAATAAAAAAGGAACTTAAAGCATGCCTTGTTTGATTAAAGGAAAAATGCTAAAAAGCATAAACTGTTACAGAAATCTTTTCACAGCTCTTATGAAATAATGTAAATTTAGATTGATTTTGAGTCGGAAAGTAACACTTGGGAGCAGCAGCCCGCCAAAGCACACGGGTCGAGGAAGCAACGCTGCACCCTTAGCACTGACGGGGGAGAGCCAAATGGATATTAGTGATCTGGCTCTGCGCTGTCTCACTCGCTGAGTGGCAGCCCTGACAGCCACGCTACGAGACGTCCTCGGTGCTTCGCTGACGGACTGCTCCATTTTGTACGTTTGGCTGAGGTTCCCACTTCTCACCCTGGGAAGAATAAAGTCTCAGACGTTCTGTAATTGTCCTTGAGACTGGACTGGACATTTCCACCATGGCAAGAAGCTGAAGCGGAACAAATGGCACATTCTAGTATATGGAAATGATATTTGCGGTGCGCAGCGCCGGCCAGCACGAGCTCCATCCAATTTTAAAATGAGGGATTTCAGCGTCTGCATGAGTCTTTATTAGTGATGTTTGTAAAGGCTTTGGCTCCTGCACCGTAGCGGATTTGAGGGTTGTCAGTGCGCTGTGCTCCCTATAGGTCTGAGAGGGCACCCAGGTGTCAAACTCCCTCCCAGTTTCGCTGTAACTTTATAATTGAATCTAGCAGAGCTTCTGACTTTCAGTGGAATGCCAGAGATTTATTAATGTCAGGGAGCTCTGAGGAGCCATGTGGAAGTTTCTGTTCAGTCTGTTCTTATTTTACTGTGCACTGCGGTGTGTTAAAACTGAACTGAGGGGAAGCAGGCTAGTTAAAGTGTCATTTTACCTCGCATTCAACATAAATCTGCAATTAACAAGGAAGATGCTTTAATGATTTCTGTGGACAGGGGGTGCTAGCATCTCTTTACCTCTCAGTCTATCCTCTGTGTTGTTTTGGCTGCTCAACTTGTCATAACTTCAGTGTTTGCACTGTAACATGCTCTGAGTGGTTCAATTCACACATATTTTGGTGTTAACGGACAGTTTTCCACCTATTTTCGACAAAAACTGACATGCCTCACCCATGTGGTAGACAAAGTTGGCCTCAGTTTCGTAGGACGACGCCGGGGAGACGACGTCTCGATCACATTCGTTGGAGCTGAATGACTCGGAGTGGCTCCTCCTCTTGCGGGCCGATGTAACGCCATCGGCCTTCGCCGTCATCATGTGCCGCAGGGTGTCATTCAGATAACGATTCAGTAGGCTGCTCTTGTACTTGGATGGAGGCGACGCACTGTCGTCACTGTTGGCCGAGTCCGCCATGGCGAGGACGCTGCCCTGTTTCTGGAGCACACTCTTATGAGAAGATGACCTGCCAAAATCTGATTGGCTGATGGGTGTTTGTAAAGGACACTCTTCATCTGCAGGAAAGGAAACAAAACTTAGATTTGTTCCATTTTAAACTGACTGGAATGATCCAGCGATCGAATATATAAGATGTTACATAACTTATCCATGACAAGTGCTGCAGTTTTTAGATCTTAAAGGGGCATTTTGGAGTTTTGGAGAAGAAATTCAAACTAAGAAACTTGATATTTACAGTACTAATGAGGTGATAATACAAACTCTTTTTCACTTTTCATAACTGAATAAACCAGCTGGTCTCAGAGGAAAATAAGGTTCACGGAATACTGTTTGAAGCCAAAAAGGAGGCAGGGTCCGCCACATATAAACAGTAGTCAAACAGTGTAAATTGCGTTTATACAAGTTTGTTTATTTAGTTTGTGTAGGTATATAAAGAATAATAATCAGTCAATGAAGATTAACATTTCTTCCCCAAAACTACATACTGCACCTTTAATGAAGTCTTTTTACTCACATCTATAATGAGAGAAATAAACGTATAGACTTGAAGCCCATACCGTCTGAGTCGGTGTCGTCACTGCACACGCTCAGTCGCTCAGCATTTCCCTGGATGTATTTATTGTACAGTTTGATCCTCAGCGCCCAGCTCAGGTCCGGCTGTCTCACGGTGTTCTTCAGCCTCCGCCGGGCGTTCGCAAACCAGTTGGAGACCTGCACACGTGAACCTTGTTATAGGACCGCATCTGCTTCATTTTAATGCACATCCTTCGTTTTTTAAGCGTTTCGAGGTTCGTCTCTCACCTGCACTAGGGTCATATGTGAGCCCAGGGCCAGCAGGACCTTCTCGGTCTTGGTGGGGTAGGGGTTGTCCCGGTGTTTGTACAGCCAATGTTTGAGCGGTCGGGCCATGTCCTGCAGCACCTGTCTCTTGTGGCGAACTTTGACCCCACCCAGGCGAGACCTGGAGGAGGCAGAAGGTAGATTCACAAAGAGCAAATAAAATCCACTCTGTAACAATTATATGTTACTGTCAGTGTTAAGACTTGCAAAGAACAGTTCAATCATGCATCTAAAGGCAGAACAAAAACATTTCAGCATGACAAAATGTCAGGTTGGATAAATATCTTCTAAGTATAACTACATTAAAGAAGCACTTTGTAGTTCTGAGGAGGAAATTCTTTTCAGAATCTTCTTTGAATGCTGTTTTGCACCTAAAAAAAAGTAAATAGAAAGAACTCTGTTCTCATGATAAACTGAATAACAAACTGAGCAGAGAGGACAACAACACAAGTTCGTATTGTTTTACTTTGTTTATATGTTGCGGACCCTGCCACCTTTCCAGCTTCAAACAGTGTTCCGGGGAAATTATTTTCCTCTGAGAGCAGTCTGTTTATTCAATTATTGATAAAAATAATCACATTTCTCAGTTTGTATTATCACCTCATTCATATTGAAAATATCAAAATATCAATTTCTTCTCTAAAATACATTTTTCAACTCTTATAAAAAAAAAAACCAAAAAAAAACCACAACCACCTGTTAAACTGCTCATCATGCCATTAAAAGTAATTTTTGCAACTCAAGGGCGTACCCATATCTTCTGTACTTGATAGGAGAGCTGTTTTCGCTGGCGTCCTGGCATCGCAGCAGGTCTGTGTTCTCGCCGTCTGTTAAACTGCTCTGAGGTAAGCCCACGCAGTCCAATCTGCTCCTCTCCGTCTCCGCTCTCCTGCTGTCCTCCAGCCGAAGCAGCGTGTCGGACTTCACCACAGCAACTTTGTTCATGGTTAAACACTGAGCGCTTTCCCTCAATCAACAGGTGCATCAGCAGACTTCCAGTTGTAAATAGAGGTGGCAGGTTCCCATCCTGGATATATTTAATGTGAAGGAAATGTGGAAAAAGAAAAAAAAAAAAAGGGGGGGTTAAAAAGTTTCCCTTGCTCTCTCGCCGCAGCGGTGACTGAGCACTGAGCACACTTGTTGATGACAGACTCTTCTGAGAGGATAATGTTTGAAAAGTCAGGGGATGTTGCCTGGTTTAGTCGAGGCTGTGTGAGGAGAGTTCAAATAACCTGCTGCTCGACTGCCCATTGGCTCTCCTGCCGTCCAATCGCTGCTCTGGAAAGCTGTGTGAGGGGAAAAAAAAAAGAAGCTTGCAGAGCAGCAGCCCCAGTAGCACCTCAGCAGACTGCATGAAAAAAATATTGCACATGTAAGAATATCAGCAAATGTGGTCATCGGATTTACTAGTGAGATTCCGTCTGCTGCGACTGCAGCCTGTGCTAAGCAGTTCCACGCGCTATCATATTTTCTACATGAGGCATGCGAATCCCTCGCGGTTTTACCAAAAACCGGGTCAGCAAATAATACATGTTTTAAGAGGGGATTCTGGAAATTTATGGGTGTAATTACACGGTCGCTAATAACCAGCGAAACCGCCAAACTGTGCCTCGTGTTGGGGGCGGCAAATCCTGCTGAGCTGAAATGGGTTTCAGTACAAATTGGCTCATAATGTATTCAACACAAACACTGGAAAAATGAAACCGATCCTCGCCTATATAATCCTCAACCGGCGTCGCACGTGTCGTCGATGGTTTTCTTGAGTCGGGAAGTGTGTGAGCGTGTGCGTCTGAGTGTCAGAATTGTGCATCCCTTGCTTTTGGAGAACCCAAGCGTTATGCTCAGATTTGTCGCTTTGTCTCCAACACGGTGCATGAGCAGTTACAAAAACTAGGTCTGACTGAAGCTCAGCAGCGTCATTAGTGTGACTATATTAGAACATGCGGGCACCAGGCCCAGCATTCGAAGCCTCTGTGGTTCGGCTGTAGTTGTCAGCCACGTATGTTTTTCCTCTCGACATCCAAACACTCTTACATAAGACTGTTTGGATCTACAGCAATGACTTTGCCATGCTCATCCGTAACGTAATCATCTTAAACATGATAAAAATGCGGCGACTGATGAAGCCTCTGAAGGCTACGGCAGCACTTGTTCAGCCGTTTAACATATTAGAGGACCCCATAACTCTCATCCCCGCTCATAATTCAGCAGCATCAGTGGGGAGGTAGAGTTTCGATGGTTTCAGAGCAGAAAAACACATGGACCAGGAAGCATCCCCGTTAGGTGCCGTAAATTCCTCGCTCACATTCCTCGGCCGTGGTCGGAGAATGCTACATGCTATCACACACCATTGACTCCTGTCCCTCTGTGATGTGTTCACCGACTTGACTGTTGATATTAGCTGGGAACACACCCACGTTCGGCAGCCAGGAGACCTGTAAAAAACACACTGGAAGGACATATATCTCTTTTTTGTTTGGATAGTTTGGCGCTTGTGTGTGTGTGTTGGTGTTTGTGTGTGTGTGTGTGTGTGTGTGTCTCGCAGGTTCACAAACTGCAGGCCTATCCAAGGGGCCAGGCATTTGGCAAAGTGTCTGCTGGAGAACTTGATTGTGCACTCAGATATCCTGAAGAAGTATTATTTCTTGAATCATTTAGTAGATTCAAATGGAAGATTATTGATCGTACTTGTCAAATGTTTTTTTGTGCTGTTAGGTTACTGTTACTGTCAGTGTCAAGACTTTTGCGGAACACAGTTAGTTGCTTCAAAGCTGCACTAATAAATATTTTCATAATAAGCAATGGATCAAATCGCTGCAACTTGAGAGAATTATCCAAAACTCTAACATTAACTTTTATTGTCTTTCAGCTCATTGTTTTGGTTTTATGGCCTAGAACAGAGCTTATTTTGGTTCACTACAGCCACAGCTTCAGAGGTGAAGCCCCGCTCATTCCTGTGAAAGCTGCTCGGTGGCACATGAAGCTAAAACAGCTTGACCCTCTGGCTTTAACATCAACAACAAAGCTAGCAACCAGCTAGTTCAGCATTAAGTAATTAAGGAACCAGCTATTTGGTGCAGGAGTTGACAAAACAGAGCTAAAAGAAGGACTGTGCATTTATCAGGTGGTATGAAACACAGCTCCTCATGAATGGTAATGTTGAACCATGTTACCTGGATGTGAAAATAGGGAACTGCTAGAGCCAGCTGTCGTCAGTGTCAGACAGCGAGTCGTGCTGGACAGAGAGCGAAGCTGACGGACCTGGCGTCAGCCGACAGGTGTCCTCTGATGTCACGGCTAACATCACCAGCACTGCACCGACAGCTGACTCTGACTCACCTGGTGACCTGACTATTTATTCATCAGTCGACTCTGTCTGTGTTGTTGTTGTCAGTAAAGCTTCATCGGATTGAAAGGAGCCTGTTAATCTGTCAGACTGGGGAATGTTCATTCTGTTAGCAGTCGGCAGATTAGCTGAGTTGTTAATCCGGTTGTGCTGCAGTTCACTGTAATCACTTTACAAGGTGGTCAAATATCAATAGCTGATTAGACTGCTCGCTATCCGGTTAGCTGAGCTAACTGGCTTACAGTTAGCGATTACTCTGATAGATATTTGTTTGGATTACAAATTCAACAAAATCTTACATTTTACACATTTGCAAACAAAATCTTTCATTCATAACCAGACCAAGCAAAGCTGTAGCTACAAAAACCTCAACTGTGTTGAATTCAGCAGTGAAGTGTTATTGCTTATTAATTCTATGTATTTGAAAGGGGAATATTGTTATTCCTTCTTTCAAAAGTTGCATAGTCTGACTTGAATGTTTTCCCTTATTCAGAAAATAGGAATTCACAGTCAACAAACCAAAAGCCCTTTCCCTTTCCTGCCCTTTCATAATCCTCCCCCACATCCTTTCAGCATGTGCTGCGCTGTGTTGGTTGTCTAAAAGTTACGGACATCTCATGCAAGGATGAAGATATTGTTTAACACCAGTCGTATTTATTTTCATATACTTCCAATAGACGGTTAACATGATTGAGCCAAATTATCCGCGACCAATTGACATCATACTTCTGTGTAATGTTTGAAGTGGGCGCTGCTGCGAACATAAAAACGGTGGGTTTTCATTGGACCGCTCCGGTGTCTTAAATGGCATCGTTATGATCTCAGAGGGTGCCTGCAGATTCTCAGTGGTGTGATGAAATTATACTGCCACGCTTTTTGCTGCGCCCTGGCAGACGTGCGACTGTTGTCCTGACAGCCTGTGTGTTTTGGTGATTTGGGAGACATGTAAACACGCCGACGAGCGCATCGCCACTCGTCCGTTTGTGTTAGTGCCTTCTCTGGGCCTGACGAACACCGGGCCTGCCAAAGTCAAATAAATGCCATGCTCTTTATCCCTGCAGCCTAATCCACCATGTAAAGCCTCACCGTGCTTTTACAGTAAGCTTTTATGTGTGGTCGTAACTATTTTTTCTCCGTACGTCTGCGAAGGCCCGGGTCCCTTGAAAGCCATTACCGTCTCCCCACATCATGCAGCTCCCTCTTCCTCCCAAACACGACATGATAGACACATTAACGCTCCTTCACACCCAATTGAGCACAGTGTCCAAGAGGAGGAAGGAAACACCATGAATGTAGAGGAATGCAGCCATTAAAAAGAAGTAGATTAAGTGGCCTGAGCGAAGGAGAACAGTAGAGTGTGCACCCGACGGCTGTGACGCTCAAATTTGAGTATTTGTTAATGGAGTGAGATGGTAAGGGTGAGCCTCCGCCAGTTATTTTTAATTGGCTCACCTTGTCAGACATCTTCAAAATTGATGGCCCATAATGGAGTTAATTCTGGGCATAAGGTGCTTAAATGTGCATGTCATTTCTGGTGCTCAATCAAAGCAGTGCAAACAAAAGATGGACTTTGCTGATGTTGTGAATCAATGTGCGATCGTGGGAGCTGTCGAACAACCGCCTTGGTCAACTAAATCCAACGTGACTCAGGGAGAAATGTTCACAGATGAGGTCATGTGTTCAAGTTTGACCTTGAATAGAATTACAGATTTTTCTGTGGGTTTCAACTTTGCCAGAAACGTTCACGTTAAAGGAGCATCATGCAACAATTTGATGTGCTGATGTTAGGTAGAAGTAACCAGCTAGCCACCTGCCTCCTTCTCCAAGCGGTCCACAGCTCCTGTGCTAGCGCTGCTAACACCAACGCTTACTGTACCTGCTAGTCTGGCTAGCTGCATGTCTAACTAGGCTAACAGGCTAACAAACAAACAGTAGTTACCCTAATGAAGGTAGCCTGTTGAAATAATACAGTTAGGAGCAGTTAGCAGTTGCTCTGGTGATATGCTGTTCCTTTTTGTTCAATTCAAGGTGACCAATTCTTCTCTTACAGCACTTACGTGCTGTACCTTTAAAAAAGTGCACAACTCAACAAAATATATGACAAAGGTCTTGTTTTTTGCAGACATTTTAATGCAGGAATGTTAAAAATTATGTGTGTGTGTGTGTGTGTGTGTGTGTACTTTATTTGTATAGAAGGAACATAAACAACATACAACATACAGACAGCCATAGAACAGTTGGTCACCTACACATTCATAAAGGCATTATACAGATGGAGACACAAATCAGTTCATACAGTAATGGCTCAGTGAGTGTCTCTTGTGGTCACAAACACAATCCATTTTTCCCAGTACTGCAAATACTTATCCATCCTTAGACTTCGCGAAAAAGTCATCCTTTCCATATTTTGAATATTAGTCACAATATCAATCCAGTCTGCCTCTGTTGGAAGTGTGGCCTGCAGCCATTATCGGTTAACAGCTTTCTTGCTGGTCCAATATTGCCCACATAGATCATAGAAAAAGAGCAGTAAATTTTATCACCAAAGACATTTTGTATTACCTGTACAATCTCACGCCAGTATGGCTGAATAGCTGGGCAGCTCCAAAATACATGAAAATGGTCTGCTAGCTGTTCTCCACAGTTCCTCCAACATAAACCCCTGACCATCTCCCCTGTCTGCACACCTTTTAACTTAGGAGTTATGAAATATCTAACCAGATTCCACCAGGAGAAATCTCTCCAAAGACCAGAACTAGTGGAAGCTGACTGCACAGAGCATATATTCAACCATTCTTCTTCTGTAAAGACAGTTCCAGATTCTTTCTCCCATTTTAAACCTTATCTGTTGAGTGTTTCTTATTAGATCAAATACGGGAGTACAGTTTTGAAACAAGTTTCTTATTGGCCTTATTTTTTTATTTTTTACATGTAAAAAAAAATGTCGATTAAGTTGGCCTCACATTCCTCTGTTGATTTTATCTCATCATTAAAATAAGACCTGATTTGAAGATACTGAAAGAAATCCAATTTTTCTAACCCATATGTATCCGAAATCTTCTGAAAACCATTCAGTTCTCCCTTCGATGAAATTGAGCCGTAGGGGTTGAAAGCAACCCATCCCAGCAGCTTAGACTGTCCTTCAGGTAATGGTGATTTACATTCCTTAAACCAAATTCGAAGGCAAACTTTAGACCATTCTTTCAGGTCACTAAAAAATCTTGAAAATAAGTCTTATAAATACTGACAACTAAGTTTCTCAAGTCAACATTCTTCACTGAAACACGCATACTGGTAAAAGCATCTATAGTCCTCATCTACAATATCTACATAATTCTGGTACTTGCATGTGTACAACAGGGTTTCCTTGTCCTTCATCGACGGTCTAATTGACTGTCATCTTGTTTGTGTCCCGGTTTTGTAGAGCATGTTGTTGGCAAAGTGTCCCCCTGACTGCTACTAATAATATTTCCCTGGTGTGCATTACAGTTAATTGAAGTGCAGCAGCTGTCAGAATAATTACATGCTGATGTTTGCGACTTGGCAGGGAAGGATTACACTCGGCCACAAGCTCCGGAGAATTTCCTTTTTTTTCCCCCTCTTCTTCTTCTCCTCCTCCTCCTCGGTCCCGCGAGCCGACGTTATTTCAGCCAAATGCCAGCAGAAAAACTGGCTCTGGGACAGACGGAGGGAGAGAGAGGGAGGGAAGGATTCTGTTTGCCTAATGAGAGACACGCTGAGGGACATGATGGAAAACTGCTGCAGTCACAGGAGTTGTTTATAAATCGAAGAAATATCCAAACTATGACAAAAATTCTAACTTCATAGCCTACAGATAATCAGGAATTGTTTTTCTCTCTCTTTTTTTTTTTAACGTTCCCCTTAAATGTTCATATCCAGCTATCCAAGTAGCCACAGCTTCTCCGAGCTTTCGTTGGTGAGGAGCACATCCACTCCGCTGGAAGCCACTGGACCTCTGCCTGCTCGACCCTCTCGAGGGCCGCCTTCAGCTCTCTGAACGCCACCGCGATATCGCCGTTGACGATCACCTTTTCGAACAAGTGGCCACACTGGCTCTCCATGTCGTCAGCCAAGCTGATCATGTCCTCAAAATCCTCCTCCTGTGACAAGAGATTAACCAGAGCATCACAATGTATGGATGTCAAATGTATTAACATTTAATAGCTGGATTTGTGTGTCCTTTGACTGACCATCAAACAAAAGATAAATACACATGCACAGCAAAGGGGCACTAAAACATACAGTAACAGCAATTAATGATCTCACTGTTAGTGCCTTGACAGAATGTTAACGGACCTGCTGAAACACGGCCATGTGTTGAGGGGAAAAAAAAAAAAAAACATCCTCTGGGAAGTTGTTTCACAATAAACTGCACACACTGTAACCTAACAAGAAGTGGAACGGATCCACATGACCATTCAGCTATACAGACCAAGGCGTAACACGTCGTTACATGCTGAGAGTAAAGGAAAAGAGGCCTTTTCACACCAGCTGTATGCTGAGGTGAAGGTGCAGTCCTGTCAGATATGCCTGAACCATCTGAGGGCTGCGCCGCCTGGCACTGGGCTGTAACACAGGTGTGTGACCTCCCGGGTTTAATAAGAGCAACGTGGGCAGCCAGAGGTCAAACTGCGAGTTAGAAGCCAGATGGGGAGTTACTGTCATCTTTTTGTCACGTCTAAAACATATCTACCATCAAACATTGACACTTTGGTTTAAATATCCTCCGGAACGACACAAAATGTGAAGCCTCCCCTCAGTGAGTCATTCAGTTCATCACACGTACATACAAGACGTGGGCCTACATCTCCTGGACAAAACGTTCTCACCTGTACGCCACCCACCAAGCAGCCTTGTAACTCCCCCCGTCTCTTAAACGTCTCTTAAACGCTCGCCACGGGGTCGACCATGTGTGAGCAGGGTGCACGAGTGAGTAAGGGAGTTTAGGCGTGCGCGCGTCTGTGGCGCTTGGGTGGATGTTCGACCTCGCGCCGCCCCTCCGTGTTACAAGATATGGAACAAGCACCTGACCTCACACATGCACCTGATGTGTCATAGTCTCTCTCACCGAAAAGACCCTGACTGAGCTCTTGTCCTCCTCCCCGCAGATGAACTTAGCTCTCCGCCTGGTGAGGCGCAGCTCCTCGATACCCGGCGGCTTCACAAACACCACGTATGGTTTGTATTCACATGTGTACACATGCTTTATTTTCTGCAGCAACGGAGAGACAGAAAAGACAGAGCTTAAATGAAGGCAGAAGTCAATATTTGTGTTATTATAAGTTGTCTAAACAATGAAGAAACTCTTGTTTTAGAAGATTTGCCCCTTGAGACCAATGCATGGTTTGAATCGACTAGTATTAAACTTGAAAGAGCTCCCTTCAATTTTGGAACACACTGCGGTTGCTCTGTGTCGAGGATTGGTAATATTGATGATTTAAATTGGATTATTGGTTCAGGCCCTGTCCACACGCACACTTGAACAAAGTTTTGTTGTGCGTTTTGGCCTTTCGTACACATGCAAATTATGATTTAGGTCACTGAAAACAGACCTTTTGGCAAAACTTCTTCAGGGGTGAAGATGATCACAAACTAAGTTGTTTGAAACTGAGATTTTTGGCAACAATGATGACGACGTCCACGTTCGCTTCACTGTGTCTCATCAGTGTATGAAGCATCAATGGCAGATGTGAACTGGGTAGTGTTGTAGTACTCGAGATCAGTCTTGGTCTCTTTTGAAGGCCTCAGTCTCGTCTCCTACTTGACCATATTTTTACTCATCCTTGTCTCGGTCTCTTGTCTCGGTCTCTGACACAGAGGACCATGAAACCAGATTATGTAACTGTTTGATACCTTCTGTACTTAATGACGGTTTCTATGTGACAAGTCCCAGGTGACTGAGAGAACCTGATGCTAGCACAAAACTTTTTGTGCTCGCATCATGGTAAAACATGGAAAAAGAGTGTTAAATAAAAATGGTGATGTTGATTTCAGCTCTTTGTATTAGATTGCTCTACGATGATTTCTGATTATTTTGGTTGATTATCGGAGACTTTATTTGTATTATTTAAACATCAACAAGTCATATGATGAAAATATTTTCATATTTGGAAAGGTAATATTTATAATGAAGATTTTTTTGTTTTGTGTAAATCACAAAAACTAACTTTTCTGATGTCCTTATACTTACCCCAGGGTGCACATCCAGGAGGCACACCTTGCCCTCTGCCATCACTCTGTTCACAGAGTCTAGGCTTGTTCCATAGTAGTGTCCATTGTAACTTCCGTATTCTATGAACCTAGAGGGAGGGGCAGACGCAGACAGCAAAGATGATATAAAATGGTCAGGCTGCAGTAGAAACAGAGGACTTCACCCTCATGAAAAGGAGAGAGGAAAAAGCCAGTGAAAACACAAGTGGGACTATTTTTAACACCATGGGAAAGGAAACCACAAGAGCACACCTATGGTTGAGAATGTCCTCTTCAAACATGGGAACTGATACAAAATGATAATCCACCCCTTCCTTCTCCTGCCTCCTCTTCTCTCGTGTGGTGTCTGAAAGAGAGCAAGACGGGAGGCCGACGGCAGATTTTTAAAAGATGAGAAAAAAAACCCACTGTGTGTCCAGAAGGTATAGGTGACACTTGAGGCCGTCCGTCTTACGTGGTACGGTGACGCCGTAGTGGTCGGGGTCGGATAGCAGGAGCCTCCTCTTCAGTTCATTAACGCCAACGCCGTCGGGCCCTGGAGACAAAGATCAAGCTGTGACCTGTGCTCCGTACGTGGGTATTCATTCCAACATCACTAATGTTTTCTCTTCACGACAACATCAAACAGCCGCAGCAATCTGGCGACACATCTGTCTTTATCATCAAGAGAGGGAGAAGGGGAGCAAGAGAGAGAGTCAGACAGACAGACAGAGCTCTGATTTCATACTGATTTCAGTCTGAGAATGATTCTCCGACCGGCCGCACTCTTCCACTCCTGTGTTAAACGCTCGCATACCTTCTGGTAAATCCATAGCGTCCCATCGAAATGTGACATCTGCAAAGTCACACAGTATCAGTGTCGTTATAGTGTAGGATGCACAGGATGAAACGCGCGCACATACACATACACACACACACACACACACACACACACACACACACCGTAGCATCTGGGATTTTCTCCTTAAGTAGGTCTGTGCAGCCCCAGATTGCATCAGCCTCTAATGGAGCGCCGTCTGAAAGTAGGATTCCTGACATACCTGCCTTTTCCATCACAGCGTTGCATGAGCTTGATACATTACAAAATATCAAGTTTATGGACTGTGCTCTCTTACACTGCTGATGTCTTTCACAGCTGCGCCACAGAGCGAACTGGAGAGGAGCATCATCAGGGCTCTGTGGATACTTTCTCCTGACCTTTTTTTAAATTTTTTTTTTCAGGAGTCACACGATCTGTAGGGCTTTACAGCGGCTGGCAGTCACTTTCACCAACGGCCCCGGGGCATAACGGCCTATTGTTTCCTTCAAAGTGTGTGTGCCATCCACACACACAAAAAAAAAAAAAGGATATATTCTCAACCTGGTCGGACATTATCCAGCTGGTCCTGTTTTAGCGATCCAGGTTTTGGTTTTCCTGCCCATAACTCTCATTGCCAATAAGAATATATTCTTAATGATGACCTCCGGTCAATGAAGAGCCTTCAGAACAGACAGTAAAACGTAATCCAGAGTCGGGTTTAGCTCCAACTCAATTATAGAGGTCTAAATCTAAATCCAAGCTGTCTTAACTGTTCTCGTCTGATGATGGAGCACTTGGCTGACATTATGAGGGATCTTATTTGCAATCCACTCATCCCTTTCTCTCCATTCGTCGATCATTTATCTCCTCTCTATCTGGTTTTGCTTTTGCACCTTCATTGTGTGTTTCTCCCCACTTTGCCTTCCTCCCGCGATTTTCCCTTCCCCTCGTCCTCCATCTCTCCTCTTCTTTCCCCGGTCACTGATGACCTACAGTTGTATCGTAATATGACATTAAAAAGACCCGCAGCAGGGCTCAGCGTATGATTCCCTGGGGAGAGATATAGCTCAAAAAATACATAGAGCAGGCCTGCAGGATTGGCAGGGAAGTGGATCTGGGGTGGGCCACTAGGTAACTTAAGAGAACACAATATATTCTGACTTGGAGATTTCTGACAGTGTTTACGTGGTTCTGATGGGAAAGGATTGTTCTTGCACTCAAGAGCGGGGAACATAAATCTTCATCAATGCATTACGTTTTCTTTTGATCAACAACAGCTTCGGGAATATTGTCCTTTTAGTGAATGGGATCACGTTATTTGGATTTTTTATTATATTTTTTTTGAATGGAAAAAAGAGGCAGTGGGATAATGTAAAACAGAACACGAATGACCACAGCGTGCACTGCTGAGCATATTACCGCAGTAACTCCCATGTTATAAGATCAAGGTTATAAGCATGTCATGCATGCAGTTTACCACCACATTGTGCTTTCAAAACAAACTCTCTGCACGCGATGGCAAGCTGCCTCTTTATTAAGCTTATACGTACCGACCAGAATGACAAGGCGGTGTCTCTCCTTGGGGTCCCTGTGGTAGGGGATCACTTCTATGTAGGTAGGGGGACGGACTGGGCCGTGAACCCCTGTGCTCCACCTCCTGCGCCGCGCCGCTTCTCGGGCCCGACTGCTCTTTCTTCCGAGTCGGAAACTCCTTCTTAAACCGGCTGGATAGGAGAGAGACATGGACTTCAGACCTCCCAGGTGTGTTACTTAAAAGCTTACATGAGGATATTATACTCTTTACGACAGTCCTAAAAACTGTATTCATTGATTTTTTTTGGGCCACTAAAATGCAGCACAGCACAACATCTGGCATATTGTCGGCTTATAAAGTCGGTAAGGCGAATGTGTTAGGGAACAATCCATTACCAATTTCGATATCCAGCAGATGCAGAACTACATCAGCATTCACTCAGAATCACTTTTCTGTGCATGTATCTATCTATATATGTTTGTGCTATCTGATGATTGAAAATCAACAAGCACCAGAGATACCAGATGATAACTCAGGCCATGACAGAAGGGAGAGCTACACTGTGAGAGCACATTGCACTGTAAGAAAAAACCATCAGCCCTGCCACCCAAACTCCTGCACGGCCATTAACAGCGCGAATCACTTTCAAGACACGGCAAGTCCGTCTGTAACGCATCGCTTGTAGGCCGTCTGACAGCCAGCGTCTGCCATGCGACTGTGGTCTGGCCTGGCTTGGCAGACCCGCTCTCCTTCATGATGTTAACTGCTGCTAAGTGATGGAGCGCTGCCAGACTTTCTTTGACGTCAGCTGTAATTTCACTTTGTAAGCATATCCGTCCATTTCCACTCCGGGCTTCATTCTGAGAAACACGGCACTATGGGAAGAGATTTCGGACTTTTGTTTATGCGGATTTTAAACTGATGATTTCACTCAGAAATGTGAAAGATGATACATACTGTGTTTAGAACCAGCGTTATTCAGCCAGTGAGAGTTCTACGTTCCGACAACGGAATAAGGTCGAGAGGAAAACGTTATGCAATTGTCAGTCTTAACTAATTCTGGCAGTGAAATTCTCATCTGTTACTGAAAATGCTCTCAGCCGTAAAATCATGCTTCTTTTTTGGAAATGCTGCAAGACGTTTCTGCCTCACTTGACAGTAAGTCAGGGTGAGAGGAGAGATAAGACTGAGAGGAGAGCGATGACATGCAGCACGTGCAAAATGGGCCATAGTGTCAAGATTATATGATATGAGCCACAACCTGCAGTTCTTTTCTTAGTCCTCCATACATGGGGACCATTCAGGGCTCCTACCATTATCATTTAAAGAAACCGCTCAACATATTGAGTATGCAAGTATTTGCTTTTTTGCCAAGAGTGAGATGAGAAAATGATACCACACACAGTATCTGTTAAGTAAAGTGATGATGAAACATGAGTTAGCAGCCGATCGCAAGACGTGCCGCTACTAATGAGTTGCCAGCAAAATCATTGTTGAGCTCCTTCTCTTGTCGCACTTAGCTCAGACAACCGCTGCACCACTCTCAGCAGGCACACAAGATGCACTTTCCAAGGCGTTTTTGAGGCTGAAGTACCTGGAGCAACACGATTCAGTGAGATCAATGCCTTCAAATAGAAAAAAATTGCGTTTTTATAACCTTATTTGCCACTAATACTAATTCATTAATAACTCCTAGCCAGATAGCGGAAGGCTCATCATTCTGACCTACAGGTGACGGTCAAGTGCAGCTTTATAAAAGGTCACGGTTAGCTCGTCGATAGTTTTTGAAAACTTTTAGGTCAGTATATATCATCAAAACAGGAAGAGAAAAAGAAATTAGTTTTTTTTTAACTATAAGAAATAACTAAAAATTTAACACAGAGGATTATAACTTGAACTGGTTATCTCAGCATAAAGACTGGGAAGCAGGTGAACCAGCCAGCAGGTGGCTTAAAATAATGTCCATCAGTGTTATTATAGACATTATAAGCCAAAAAATTGTTTGGTGCTATTTGAATTAATACCATGAATCACACATATGATGTCTGTCAATTCAAAATACTTAATTTTCGACTTGAGAAGATCGCAGTTTGTTCAATCAAGCATAACACAGCAAAAGTACATATTTGAAAGACAATGTGTCCCACATTTAACGCTCATTTAACGCTCATTTAACGCTCCCATAATTGAAACCATGTACAGTAGTGCCGGTCCTGCATATTAGCTGACTCTGCAGCTGTCAGTATAACCAGAGTTGTTGTACAGGTGGCGGCCATGTTGGTGTTGGTTATATTGAGGGAAACGATCACCAGGTGGTTTCACAATAAACTAAATAGTATTTTACTATCTTTACAACAAACTGACTTCTTGAAAATTATCTTTTAAATTGGGCAAATTCACATGTATAATTCATGGCACAACGCATGTGTAAAAAGAGCAAGTAGGGTTTCTTGGGAACTGTGTGCTCCCCCCTCTTTCTCTTTCCACTCTTAATGCTAAGCTAACTGGCTGCTGCTTTTAGCTTTATGTTCAACGGACGTCTATAAGAGTAGTATAAATCTTCTTGTTGAGAAAATAAGGGAGATGGGAAAAAAGCATTTCCCATTGTGTCAAATTATTACTTATGAGCAGCCGGATAACCATTTAAAATCAGAAAACAAAAAATCTGTTTGCAAAAGAACCCTGTAGGATACAAGCTGTTGGTCTGTTTTTCTCTTCTTCTTCTCCTTCATGCCTTCACTTGTGCATCTACACATAGCGCTCAACTATTTCCCCTCTCCCTCACTCACTCTCTCCTCTGATTACCCAGCATGAAGTCATTGGGTCGTGCGGCATCAATAAGGGTTTACATGCCAGACAGAGAGGAAACAGAGTCTGAACCACGTCCTCAGGTGGAACCTGGCCTGCGGTAAGATGAACTGCGGATTATTAAATGCACATGACGCTCAGAATTGATAGAATGCAACGTCTCTAATTACCTCGCCTTGTACAAACGTGAGGAGCAGGAGTATTTACAATCAGCCTAAAGTGCGCGCCCCCCCGTATGAACATCCTGCACGGCTCGTATGCACACACATTATATCGAGCACATCGTATCCAATCCACCAGATCAAGACAAATGGGATAAATGGGAAGGCTGAAAACCACATTTGCTGTTCCAGTCGTCTCCCACAAATCTCCAAACCACAAAACTACATCATCAAATGAACCGGTTTGTACTGAAAATATAACCAGGGTCTCCTCGTTTTTCCTCCGTCTATTTTTATTGCTACGTCTGAAGAGGTGGCGAAAGTCCATTTACTCAAGTTGTACTCAAGGTCGTACTTGTACACACTCCATTCATCCAGTAGACTTCATAAGGGAATGTACTTTTTACTATATTTATCTGACAGCCTTAGTTATTAGTTGCATTTACAAATTCAGATTAATCACAAGAAATGCTGGATAATCAACAATCTCTTTTCCTTAAAAACAATTTTAGGACTGTTTCTTTTTTTCAGGTCAAGTCGAACTATTCTGGCTTCATGTGCCACTGAGCAGCTTTCATAGGAATGAATGGGGCTCCATATCCATGTGCCATGTTTTAATGTCACATCCTTGGGCTGAAGATTCAAACAGCAGCTGTGTTTTTATTTGAATGCAATAGAAGGTTGGAGATGGAATGGCGCAATATTATAGTGGCTCAATAATATCTTTAAATACAATTTTAAATGCATAAACTTACTAATAATATATCTATATGTTTTTGGTATTGTTACTATGACTTTAAAGATCATTGCACTCATATTCCACGCCAAAGTGTGTTTACATGTCAGGGGAAAAAAAAAAATCATACAGTGGCTAAGTTGCAGTGGTTAATGTAGGGACCAGGTTTTGGAAAGCAGTCAGCTGGTCTTGCGTTGTAGGTCTGTAACACAGTTTAAAAGCAAACTAGAAATATCACCAAATTGTTATATTCCACATGTTCCTCTTACTTTAAAAAAAAACAAAAAACAAAAAAAACAAAAACTACATTACCCACAATGCATCTTTGCCACTGAGTGACATCACTGGGGACATTAATCGGATTCCAAGCAACTTCCTCTGGATCCACAAAAGGCTTTACATTGCTTTTCTCACATATGCAGCATCACTCCCAAAGACCTGAAAACACACTTGAGTGTGTAAAATTGTTGGAGGTATCCTTTAAATTAAAGATCTGCATACTTTTTCGACCACTGGTATTCAATACATGCAGGTTGTTGTGTTTTCTCGTATCATACTGGTCCCTTTTCCAGTACCACTCGGATCTGCGTGGAACAAGTCGAACAACTCACCAATGTGGATCCCTGTTATAGCACTGTAGTCGACATCTTCCGTGACTGGAATAACAGGAAGAGAGAAAAGGGAAAGAGTGAGGAAATCGAGACACAAACCACAGGGGGATGATATCTGTGTTGCTCTGAAATTTCATACTCAAAGTATTAACATGTGTTCTGACCTAAATGTCTTAATATTTTGCTTTGGAACTTCAAATAATAGTTTTATGTAGAAATGATATCCACACTTTAGACCTATTAATAACTACCTTACCCTTACAAAGTGATTGTTAGTGAAAAACTAGCACATTGCAGCGGGCCGCACTTAAAACCTGCTTCTTTACAACTGAGGAACATTTAACAGAATCCTTTCCATTTTGGAAATGTGGTGCGGGGAGCATTACACGACTGTTATTGTTGGATAACACACCTCTTAAATCTTTAAAAAACCCCAAACCAAAAAACCTTCAATACACACTCGCATGATATCATCTAAAATTATGCTGAAGGTGAGTTTTGAAAGGCCAAATTCAAACAGACAGTACCTTCGCCCTCATCTGCGGAGCATGTGGAGAAAAAACAAAAGGCCGTGAGTACAACAGGAGGGCAGCGCAGCCCACCCATGACCTCAGACGTGACCCGTCCACCTCGCAGCTCAGCACTAAAGGAGCTCTGATATGTTTATTGGGACGTGTTAAAAGGTTTTTATTCTTTTCAGGTGCTGTGGTTTTATTGAACAAATGTTGGCTCGTCACCTGGTGGTTTGACTCGGCGAGGCCTGAACAGGGCTTTGGGTCGCTGCAGTGCAACTCTCCTGTGGAAATGTAACATTATTCTTAATCAAAATGTCTTATAGATTTTATGTTGCGGTGTATTTAAATACATTCAAATATTAGTCACAGACTAAATGTGACCGCATCACCTCTCATGGAGCTGCCGCGAGGGGATGAGCCCTCCCCGGGTGCTGCCGTCCCTGAGGTGACAGGCCTGCCACCAGGTGTCGTCCTCCGTGCTGACAACCTGGAGGACGTCGCCCCGTTTGAAGCCAATGGCTGCGTCCTTGCACGGAACGGCGGGATCTGCGTCGGGATCGTAGTCAAAAAGAGCCCGCAAAAACAGCTGGGGGAAAGAACATCTGATTGGGTTTTTGCCTTCAAAACAGACAAACAGGTGAAAAAGAAATGTTCTATTCTGTGTATTTGTTCATTCCTCTCTTATTTTTCCTACTGCAGCTCCGTGAACTTCATTTGTACCCTGGCGACGAACACACAACCTTCGTCTGGCGCTCTCTAACATGTGTTGGTGTCATTTTTGAGAAATGGCGGCCATCACAGGAATAATTTGTCTTAATCCTTTACAAATGCTCCGCGCTCTAACAGTTTCCAGCTTGGACATCCACTGCATGTATGCGCTGGTAGGGGTCCAGAATTCATCCTAAACAAAGGGGACGTTTGGAACTCCAGCTTTTCCACACGAGGCGCTGGTATTAACCGCTAATATTAAATTGACTCGATGCGGCTCAATGCGCAGGGACATGTCACAAAATGCTGTAAATTGTGGCGCAGTTAGTGAGTGTCTTATCCTTGACTGTCTGATCTGAATTTACTTCTTGACAATGCGCTGCTGTACTGACAGCACTGTGGCAAACACACAAAAAATATAACCAAACGCACAAGATACCGCTGATTTCATCTCCTTTACTGAAACCAGGTGGGCAGCTCTCTCCATGCAGTCAAAAGTTGCATGCTAAACCAAAAAGTACTCACAGCACGAAATATGTGTAGTTAATAGCATTTACTTTACCTTCTTCTTATTCGATGCCATTTCTTCCTTGAAGGACGCAGGAATGATTTTGAATTTAACTTCACCCTTTGAACAAGCCTGCACAGGAACAGTAAGGAGGAGTGTGAGTTTGATGTTTTGGGAAATGTTCCTGGGATTTCGTGCTGAGAATCATCTGAAGAGTCTGATGCAACTCTCACGTCTATATGGTAACTGTTGAGCTACAGTCAGCGGCCGATAAGCTAAGCTTAGCTTAGCATTGCACACAGAATAGAAGCAGGGGAAAAGGGCTGCTGTAGTTCTCTTTAGAAGAGCATGCCAGCACAGATCAGTTCAGTAATCAACATATTAATATCATTTGTTGAAGATGGAAGAGTAACAACGGACAGTAAAATAGACGATTTCTTGGTAGATTTGTAGTGAGACGACTATTTCCCCGTATTTATAGTCCATATTTAAGCTCAGGCCCGTGTCCACATAATGTTTTCATCAGAGCGCCGGCGTCTTTTTGTCAGTTGTTACCAATAAAGAGACAGCGTCTGCAACAGCATGCAGCTGCCTTATCAAAAGCACTTTTAGTTGAACATAGCAGAAGCTTGCTCTGAACTTTCCTGAGCTTTATCAGTTAGAGACTCATCATAACGGAGACAGAACAGCCCATCTGTAGGAGCATATCATCCATACACTGAATGTTTAGTGTTAAGCTTAGTGTTTAGCTTAAAAAAATCAGGAAACCAATAACCTAAGGATTTTCAACTAAGGTAGACTAGTACATTTAAGATGATACAACTTTTTAGCTTGTACAACTTTATTTATTAGATTTATTAGTCTACTTTACTTGGTAATTCTGAGGTGATTGGTTTCCCGAGTCAACTCAAACTTTTAAAACTCACAGTGTAATGTGTAACCTTATGTGGACACGGGCCCAGAGCTAACCACTTCTGGGCTGTAGCTTCATCTTCCATTCCAGGATAGGAGTGGGGAAATTGTGACAGAAAGACAGAAAATAAATGAAAAAACTCTAGTGACAAACATTGTTTGTGTAGCCAAAACTTGATTGATCTTAATTCTCTGTGTCACAGAGCTCCATTGTTGTCCCAACAAAATCAATGATCCACAGTGTTGCAGAGGACGATGATGTTCCTCGATCATTATTACCATCTGCACTGTGGTCATGGTTTAGAATCAATCCAAAATACACACAAATACACATTGTGCTCCTGTATGCACTCACAATAAACCAGATGTAGATATGTCCACAACAGGAAATAGTCCCAAACAAACGTTTTAATGTAAAGTAGCATCAGCTAAACACTGCAGCGGCCAGCTGCTTCAGGAAATAGCTAAGATTTTCTTTTTTTCTTTTCTTTTCTTTTCTTTTCTTTTCTTTTCTTTTCTTTTCTTTTCTTTTCTTTTCTTTTCCCTGTTCTGTTTTAGAAGAAGAGTCCACGTATTTGACTTTTTAAAAAAGTTTCACATCTTCGCAGTAAAAAAAAATAAAAAAGTGGGGGTTGGAGCTGACTGCCACAGACTTGCTGGAGAAATTGAAAGGTACTGACAGACTGACTGATGCTTTGAGCAAAAGAAAAATACGGAAAAATACAAAACAGCCAGCCTTATCCTTTACAACGCTGAAGAAAACAATGTGGACCGAACAGCACAGGTGAGACTAACCAGGAGAGGAAGGATTTCCTTTGGCTTCCTGTGCTCCAGTGAGATTCCGTTCACCTCTTTCAGCTCATCTCCTTCATGGATCAGGCCTTCAAAAAATGTTGGAAATACATATGTTAATTTGTACCACATGCTCCTCTCTATGCCATTTACAATTACTATGCACCATGACAAAGTCACTACACCCTCATGTGAAGGTGCAGGAAAGTACAGAATGGACACAAATAAGGTTTTATCATAAGCTTACCACTTTTATCAGCTGCGCCTCCTCTCATGATCCTCGCCACGACAATAGCCCCGGTGGATTTGTCTTTCTTAATTGTTGCCCCCTTGAAGACAGTGATTAGTGAAAAAAAAAAAAAAAAAAGGGATGATGCGCAGAGGCAAAGAGGTCAAGCATGGACAGTGAAAACAACATGCTGATTTGATTACAGCGCAGACAAGCTTCTTCATTCCACTGAAGGCTATTTGTATCAAGACGGGACCATTTAACCGGCTGCCTTCATGTAACACACAAAGCGCTGGAAAAGGTTACCCAAATCAGCATTATTTTCAACAGATGTTGTTGATGTGGAGCAAATCGCAATGGAAAGAGCATCTTATGTAGTTGACTACAATCAGCTCACGCTCGGGTGTAACCCCGTTGTCTGGAAAAACGGGAACATGCTGGATCGATCAAAGAGACTGTGTCAGAAAGAGGTCAGTCCCCTTCCAATCTAGTTTTGGGATCAATACAAAAGTGTGTTCTTTATTATTGGCCCTCTGCACATTTCCCCCCCGAGAGCTCAACCACTAACGCAGCAGCGTACATACACTGACAAAGAAAGGCCTTCATTAAGTCAATTATTATCACGTTTATCCCTAAAAACACATTTTTCTTAAAACAGATTCAACCCATCTCCACCACAGGGGTTGTGTTTTTGGCTGCTGCCTGTTTGTCTTTCAGTTAGCAGGATATCTCCAAAACCTGTTGACAGACTTCAGTGAAATTTGGTGGAAAGTAAGACTAACGGCGAAGAAACAAACGCTCAGCCTCTGATGTGGTTCCAGGAATTTTTTTAAAGGAATTTCTAACTTTGTGCTTGAGGGCATTTTTGAACATTCCTGATATATTTTAATGAACCACTGGAGCCACTTGAATGAAAAGAGATCTGGCAGAGATTCCCCCCAACTGTCCATCACTCTTTTTTAGATTTTGAACCAGATGCAGATTTGAAAAAAAAAAAAAAAACAACCTTTTCTTTTATTATCGAAATAACAAATTTAGAGGATTTTGCAGCATTTGGCGAGCAAGTATGCGCTCTTTGTACTTTGACTAGTTTTCAGTCCAGTTTCACTTGATCCAGGAAATTTATAGAAATAAGTGACAATGGCTTGGAATACGGCTGCTGAAAATGAGCTATGATTAAAGACTTTGAAACGGTGCTTGATTTCCATCAGAAACAGAAGAGAAATCACCCCAATCCATCTAAATGCCGCTCCAAAGAACTCAGGTTTTGCAGCACACACGCATGCGCAATATGCACAAACACAGCGAGAAACACACCAAACAATGCTGAAACCGTGTTGTGCTTCACAGCAGATATATGGCAACAAAGATGTGGAAGAATTGACGAGGTAAATTCCTGGTTGAACAGCGGGCCAGACCCAAAGGTGATCCAGGCTGCTGCAGGAACTTCTGCTTCTGTTTCCTGTCACTCCAGAGCCTGTGGGCCTGCTACACCCTGGCATACAGGGCTGCAGCAGTCACGCCGTTTGACAACATGACATAAATTCAGTCATTACAGAAAACTTCAGCTGAGTCCCCGGGGTAGGTTTATTGCTTTGAACTGCCTGTGTGTGTCAGATGTTTTTTTTGGATGGACAAATTACACTTATTGAAGTCCATTTTCCCTGTTACATGGTTGTCTTAACTTAAACACAAGCATTTGTGTTTATTTTGTGTGCATTATGAGGCCATGTAGAGCAAATCAGACACAGGCTGACATGTAGTCAAGTACAGTTGTACCTATTTTTAGAAGCTTTTTGAGAATTCACATCCAGAAGGTGGAAAATACATTTTTCTGTTGATGAGGGTTAACTGAACTTTGGAGTTTTCTACTTGACATTTTTCTACCTGAGAGGTTACACATATGATTCCAAATATGCATATTTGCTTTTTCGCAAGCATTAGATGAAAATGATGAGTGCCACTCACATGTTTCTAAAAGAACATGAACATGCTGCTCAGGTGGTTATCTTAGCTGAGCATAATAGTAATTCAATAATAATTTGGAAAAAGGGGGAAACCTGCCTCCGTTCAAAGACAGAATTAACGTACCGAATGTACCAAAGCTTATACATCAAGTATCAAGTATTGTTTCTGTTGTTGTTGTCCCAATTTACATCAGTTGTCAGAACACTTACAACCTCGACCTCTGAAACATGAAGACATGTGTACTGACCAGGGGCTCATTGGTTTTGACCAGACTGACAATTTTGACCGAATCCTCGTCCTCGTCCAGCACATCAGCAGGTATCGGTGGCAGAGTGGGCTCAAAGTCTCTCTGAGCTACAGTGTCGTGAACGGACAGCAGACTCTGTGAAGGAAACACAAATACAGTGAAGGTGTTGATCTGCATTCCCATAAGTCACTTTAAATCCTAGATCCTGCAAACAGATGTGACGCTGGGGATAGTATTCTCTAAAGCAACTCACTTTATATGGAAACTGGCAGCGGCCAGCAGAACACTCCAAACAAAATGGAAATCAGGGTGTTGGCTGTCAGGCTGCTGTCGAGTCTGGCGTTGTGAAACGAACCGAAGAACGAATGTCACCAGTTTTACCAGAGCAGGCTCAAAACATACTTTTAGGTCAACTGGCCAGGCTAAAGGTGGTTAAATGTAATCGGTAAGGTTAAAAGTCACTCAAACAACAAATGCAACCAATCCCTGTCGACTGATTACAGGTGACTGGGTTAAATTCCAACAAGTTCGGCAGTCGTTTCTCTACACTGCAGCAGCTGAACCCACACACAGCCCTCTCTTCTCGGTGGCAAACCTTCACCTTTGCCCATGCCAACATGACAAATTTGATTTAAGCTGGAATATGCTGCCAGGCTGTGGGCCACCTGAAATCAGCCCCCCACACTTCTTACAGTGCCTCCGCCTACAGTGGTGCTGGCTCTGCTCAAACATGACAAAACTCCTTTTCCAATGCAAGACTGCGAATTGATATATGACTCACTATCAATGCCCAGACAGTTCGTTTAAGTTCACTCTTTGTTGACTTTGGCAGTGCGAAAACAGGTTTGTTTGCAGAAAAACAATATTCTGGATAGACATTAAATCTCTCACTGTGAGTACAATTCCCCCACGAAAAGTGAATTTACTGTAATAAGAAAGAAAGAGAAGAGGGGGGAAACATCTGCTCATCAACTCAATTTTAACAATCAGCCAATCCATCTGTCAGTTAGTCTACTTGTTATCCCCGTGTCCGTCGACAGTCGCTCTGCTCAGAAGCTGCCAGCGCGTGAGCAATGTGTCTCTGGCCACTTTCAGAGACAGGTTTTCAAAAAACAAACATTCATTTACAGAATATTAAACCTGGAGTTTCTCATAAGTATGTGTGAGCGCGAGCGACGAGGCCAAGAACAAACAGGTCATTAAGACTGTTTAAACAAACCTGTTAGTTCTCGGCTGGCTTCAGCTCCTCATTAAGAAAAGCCACGACTTCTGCAGCTCACTGGAAAACCATACGCTCTCTGTGTGAGTGTGTGTGTGTGTGTGTGTGTGTGTGTGTGTGTGTGTGTCTGAAATATGACTGTCAGCACATCTAAAATAAGGAAACATGCATTTGAGTAGTCTGGGCCTCCGCATGAGCGAACACTAATAAACATAACTAGGGAGTAGATTAGCTTCAATGCCAGTGTGTTTAATGGATGTCAGCACCTCTCAGCGGGCAGAACGATGATGAGGTGAAATCAATTTAAATAAAATTTACAGTCGGATTAATTTGTCAATTTGTGCGACCCAAATGAGAGCTGAATGTAGGAAACAAAATACTACAGGCCGTTTGATGTGTGTGTTCAGCCCCCTGAACAGCATCAGAATGGCTCAGATGAAGCGTGAGTGCATGGTGAATTAGTTTGTCAGATTACAGTTCCAGTGTTCAGAGAAATGACTGAACCGCACCATTCGCGGCTAGGTTTCTTTTATTTCTAGTGATTCATCAGGGCATTAAAGTTGAAGGAAGCAAAACAGCATCTTCAGAGTGAATCGCATTCTTGCTCCATAAATGGCCCGTGTGAATGTCAATTATAGGACATGCTTCAGTGATAAAAAACTGAACTCTGGCACAGTTTGGGGTAAAATTACAGTGGTTAAGAAGCCATGTGAGGGAATCGTTCAACATGCCTGTAAACACACTTATTCGCTTTCTCGAAAGTGAGAAAAGCAGAGAAGGGTGATATCACTGTTGTGTCTGTGTTCTGGAAGCCAGTTAGCTTAATAGGCGTAGAATAAATGTTGGAAAAGGGGAAACATTAGCCTGGCTCTGTCCAACATGATACAATCTGCTATACAGCATCTCTAAACCCCAATGAACTAACTGCAGCTAACTAGTTAATTCAGCTAGTTGCCCGAAGGGGATTTGAGTAGCCACTATCACCTCTACAGATACAAAGTGGCAATACGAGACAGGGTGGACCGGGGCTCATTCGTTAGCATGGTAACTTTAATAGATATTGCTGCAATACAATAAACATCTCATTAAGGTTTTCTCTCTAAATTCTCTCTATAGATATATTTATAAACCCTTAATTCGTTCAAAAAAAGCAATGTGTGTGTTTCATTCGCTCCAAAGCTGTTTTTCTGCTTTTGGACAGGGCAAAGTTAGCTGTTCCCCCTGCGCTGAATCTCACCGAAAAATGAACAGTTCTGGTTGTAATATCATATTTACGAACATGGGAGGAGACACTTCTTGTCTAGCTCTCAGCAAGGAAATGAAAAAAAAAAAAAAAAAAACAGATTTCTTTACATACATTACATATTGTTGATAATTTACTGTTTGTTTTTTGTGTAAAGAGTTTTTAACATTCTACATCATGTAGATAATCACAGAGGTGTTTTTAACTACCAAGGTTAGCCTGTCAGCTAGCCTAGCTGGTATCCTAAAAATGTCTGCATATACACATAATAGTTCTCTCCTCTCTGATATGTGATTTAAATCCCTTATCCAGCAATGAGATCAGAATTTCACTTTTTGCTTGCACAAGACGGTGTATGTCATTTTTGGCAGCTCATCCAAGCTCTGAGTGTATAAATGAGCTGTAGTGCCTTAACGTTCGCGTGAGGCTAGCTTACATTGCCAACACTTATCTGTCTAACGAAAGGATCAAACATTTTAAAAACAAGATATACAAAAAATGTAATTTAACGAAGTTATGGATGAAAAAGCAGTAACTATAGATCTTCTAGATAGGCTGTCAGCTAGGCGAACTGACGTGCTTAACTCACTAGCTAAAAACACCTATGTGATTGTTTTGATGATGAAAAATGCTACACTAAAACAAACTGGAATTTATCAATGTGAACAGAATAAAGGGAGTAAGTTACGAATAAAAGAGAACTGATCCAACTACAGACGTGTGCTGTAGAGTTAACATTGGAAGAAAAAGGAAGTGCAGTTGAGGTTTCATAAGGAAACATGCAACAAGCCAGAATGGTTGCATCTCTCTATTTCTAATGTTTGTGCTAAGCTAAGCTAAGCAAAGCTAACTGGCTGCTGGCTGTGGCTTCATATTTATTGTTCTCGTCCCAAAACCAGATCTTTTGAGAGTGTGCTCCCATGGTGGACATGATGTTATTTGACTGGACAAAGGACTTGGCTGAGGGAGTTTTGGACTGACACACACAGGTCTGATGCTAAAGGAACAAACACACCACCGGGAGGGAAACAAACTTCACCTTAAAGTGGGGTTGGGAAAAGAGGGCAACCAGTTCTTTGACTTCTTCACTCCAGCCTTGGTGTATCAGCTCCTCCGCCAACTGGAAGCAGAGGGAAAGAGAAGAGGCAGGATATGTTTTTTTTTTTTTTTTCATAATTAGAGGTATACATTTATATCATGGCCTAAATGAGGTTTGCTGTAGTCTACATGGTGCTAGCCAAGAGAGACAGAGAAACGTGCAGAGAGGCAAAGAGGTACTGTCAAATGAAACTTCATGTGCCGTGACACATCATCAGCCCTGTCCTTCTACACTGTCTTACGGCCCCGTTCACCTCACTGGGACTTTGCTTTTCTCTTCTTCGTGTTGACTGTTTGTCCCTGTTCCTGTTTCAGTTTTGTGTCTTCTAGCCACTGTCGGAAAAAAGCTCCCGAATGTTCAAGGCTACACGACAGCTGTGGCGACAGCTAAAACAGAGCAGCCGCGGCTGTCAGCGGCAAGTGAGGAGGCGGAGGACGGTGACTGTGTGCAGTCGCCCGTCTTGTCAAGCATATTACTGTAATGACTTCTACTGCTTCAAGATGTCGAGGCACACTCCAGAGACACAATGCATGAAGGTCATTAGTTTCCACTGTGAGCAAACAGAAGCCTCTCTGAGGGGAAACAGACCTATGGTTTGGCCCTTCCAGTAGGTCCTGATGATTTAAGCCAGGCAGAGAGTGGCTGTCGAACCAAATCTGAGGCGAAGGGAGTGAAAGGAAGGAGACGGAGAGGGGTGAGGGGTGAGGGGGAGAGGACAGGGGTAGATAGACAGTATGGAAACATGGCGGGAGTGACATTACGTAGGGTTTTCATTAGAGAGAAGATAAAGGAAAGCGAGCAGAGACAAAGGGGAAAGAATATAGGAAAGGGGAAGAAAAGCAATAATTGGAAGGAGAGGGTGGTTCGGGGATGGAGAGAAGAAAAGATGGAAGCACAGCGTAAGGGAAAAAGTGTCAAAAGAACATCCTTGTTTGACACTTTGTCCAGAAACAAGAGGGGAAAAATGAGGAAACGATGGTGGAACGTGACCAAAATGGTTCAAAGAAGATAGTGGGATGAAATGGAAACATAAGAATGATGAGTTGGTGACAGGAATGAAGAGGACTGGAAAGTGAAATATGAAGGGGAATAGGGACCGGTCGTGCTGCTTTCAGTCGCAGCAGTAGTGGGAGTGCTCTCTGTCACTTCATCTTAAATCTGAAATTAATTATATTCCTCCAACCTGAAACGTTAGACTACACACAAAATGATTTTAGCAGCCTTTTGCTCGGCACTGTCCTCGGTGACCTAACTCCTGGCACACAGCTACAGAATGATATCTGCTGTCAAACATGGCCTTTCAGGCAATAATCTCCGAGGTGACAGACTTTTGAGATAACATTTCATAATTCAGTACACATGGGGAGGAATGCGCGTTCCACTCATGCTTCTATGTGACAGGAAAGTCGTCTGTGTATCAGAGGAAACAGTTTGAACGATGAAATATCTTCCCCGCTCCCTCTGCCGTCGAGCTGTCATCCTCGGCAGCGTGTCTATCTGCAAAAGATGTTTGGAGGGAGTCGCTTACGTCTGAGGCCAGACTCGCTGCGTGCTCTTGGACGGGGATGGGGCTCCGCTTCTCAAACCGCTTCAGACGCTCATGGATCTGTTAGGAAAGTATCACAATAAAGGTTTTCTCTGCAGTAGAAAAGGCACTCTCTACTGCAAATATACTGCAAAGTTCTTAGAACAACTGCCACTACTATTCTACTAGGCTACTAATTACATTAATTTATCACATTATTTGACTGTAATTAAGGTTGCAGTGTGCAGTTTTGTAGAAGACATTTTCAGAGAAGAGAATTATCTATATTGACTTTCATGACTAAATTAACTGATAAAAGCAAACTGTTCTAAAAGGTGAACACAATTCACAATGAGATTTTATTTTGTTGATTTTAGTAAGACTTCTCTAAGAGCCCACCTTTCTAGCATCAAACAATGTTCTCAATGACTTGTACATATGGAAATATATGGGGAGTACTGTACCTGTGTAAAAATTTGAGGTACTTTTTTGAATATTTCCATTTAACTACTACTTTATACCTCTAGGCATATTTTACTTTATACTCTACAACATTTCTTTGAATACTTAGTATAGTTAATTAATTAATAGTTACTAGTTAATTTGCAGATATAGTTTGAGGTTTACTGATTAAGATAAAACTTCATCGGCGCCTGAGGGGAAATTCACAAGCTACAGAGAAGATAAACTAAAAATTAGATGAACGTGAGACACGTAAGAGTCGGCCACCTGCTGAGTTATACTCAAAACAAACTGAGCCTGTGTTACCAGAATTACTGCTAACTGCTGACCAACTTTAGCTGCTGTTGTCTAGTTAGCTTGGTATGCTCACTGAGTGCTAGCAGAGCTCGATGCACCAGGGGAAGTGCTGCAGTTCACACCGCTAGCACAGGAGCTTTGGAGCAGGACAAGTCGGGGCCAGCTGGTTAGCATGCTAACTTCAGTAAATATCACTGTAACACAACATGAGGCACATCTAACACAACATCAATACTGTTTTTTCTTTTCTCTTTGTGGATCATTTGAGTTAACGTTTCATTTTCTTCAATTGAAATTCTTAAACACTGCAAGTGATTAAAGGGGCACTATGTGGTTCTGGGGAAGACATTTAAATCAGAGGAGTTTCATTCAGACTTTTTATGCCTACACACACGAAATAAACAAACTCTTTCTGTTTTCATGGCTGAATAAACTGTTTAAACAAACTGACATTAAAGGACAACACAATTTATACTGTTTTACTTTGTTTACATGTGGCGGACCCTGCCACCTTTCTAGCTTCAAACAGTGTTCTGGGACGTTATTTTCCCCTGAGAACAGCTTGTTTATTCAATTATGGAAAAACACAAGATTTCCTGAGAGTGTCTTGCTACCTCATTAATACAGTAAATATTAGAATCTTGAGTTTGTATTTCATCTCCAAAGCTTCATATTGCCTCTTCAATGTATCAATGATTATAATGCGATAATATAGTAATATTATATTATATTATATTATATTATATTATATTATATTATATTATATTATATTATTCTGACATAAGCCTGTCTGCTTAATGAGTAATTGTATTTACTTTAAGTTTGATGGTAATAATATGAACATTATGAACATTTGAAAATAATTACTTTATTCAGAGTATTTCTGCACTATGGTATTTCTACTTTTACGTTAACTAGTTCTTCTGAGTGGCGGGGAGTAATTATAAAATAGCAAGAAACCCTTCTTCCTGTCTAAATAAAAGAATATGGTATTTTGTGGTTACTTTGGATCATTTATGTACATTTTGCTGACAATACTTATGTACTTTACTTCTGTAACACTTCCAACCTGCAGACAATAGCGCTGTTTTAAAAAAAAAACAGACACCGTGACTGAAATTTGTGAGAACAAACAAGCTTGGATGTGTCTTCACCTTAAAGAGCAGGTGGAGTTTCTTCTCCATCAACATGCTGTGGAGGAACCTGTAGTCCTCCTCTCGGTCTGTATGAGACTCTGTTCCAGACATCACTGATGATAGCAGCCTGCATACGCCTGAAGGAGGAGGAGGAAGAAGAGGACATGCCAGCACATACACACACATCAATAAGCACTCCACCTGAGCCTGTTCCTCATTTACAGTGCCTGTTGTGAGGTCGAGAGCCAAGAAGAGAGGTCAAAGGTTAACTGGAAGGTGTGATGAAAAGCCTCCCATGGGTTCAGCCTTTAAAAGAGCCACTGTTATTGGGATCATTGCTTTTATTTTCCATTTCTGTGAGCATTTTATCCATTAGGCCCGGGCAGGGGAGGTGGAAAGGGACTTTGGACATACCTCTGTGTTCTGTTCTGCTCAGCATCCTCCTCACTCTGAGAAATGGGAAGAAAATGTCAACAAATATTAAAATTCCTTCGTATACTCAATGTGAGTTATCTGCTTCAGTGTGTCTTTGGTTTTAACAGCCAAGACAGAGAAAGAGAAATGACTAGAGCAGGAGAGGAAATGTATTTGTTGCTCACATGGTATGTATAAGATGCTTCTTATGAGATACCACTGCCCCCTAATGCTGATATGCAATATTTCAACATTAAGGTAATAGACTCTTCCACCAAGTCAGGGGATCAGAAACCTTTACTGGCAAAAGAGCCATTTTTGCCCGCGTCAATCAGCAAATCTGTCTGGAGCAGCAAAACATATTTGTGTCAAATAATGAAAGTAACACAGCATAAAAAGAGTAAATTAGCCCATCAGGATTCTCAACATGCCTGAATGAGCTTTCATTGATGTTTTCACATGATGTTGCAGCTCAGCAGAAGGCAACTTATGCTTATAAGGTACTCAAACCCTGCATTTCCATTTCAACAATGCCGTGTTTTGTACAAAATAAAAAGTGGTCTCCTTTGATCATAAATAAAACATATAGCCTAGCAGCCTAGTATAAAGGTAAAGTAAGGTAAGGTAAAATAAAAGTAAAAAGAGTAAAAATAAGAAAACCCAACAGTTTAAAAACTATTTTGAGTCCATTTCAGTGTTAAACCTTCTCAAATCCTCAGCCACATACAACAATAAACCCTCGGGCCTGAGCATAAAACACAATGATATTAACTCATAGAACAGACACAATTCTGTGTGTGTAGGCTACGTATTTTTACTGTGGGAGAATCTAATAATCACTGTGGGCATAAAACGGTGATGATGATTAAAAAAACAAACAAACAAACAAAAAACCATTATTCATTTCAATGTAAAATGTCAAAGCCACAGGGATAATAAATGAAATTATTGTGAAAATAATTTGGATTCAATACCTAATCCAGGGTACAGATCAGAAGTGTAACACGCAGGTTTACGTCAAACACATTCTAAGCAGAGGACATCCATCTTCAGTTCAAACGAACAAGCAAACCTTAAAATGCACTCACCACAGACCGTCCAGTCCATTAGGCCCGGTTCAGGCAAGCCCTATCGCTTAGTGTCTGAAGAGCACGGGCTGCATTTGAACATCCACTTGTCGAGAGAGGCTCTATCGTGTTTGACTGGCCGGATTGTAAAAGAGCCTGTCTCTTATTGAGTCGATATGTGTCAGGTCTGACCTAAATCAAGCCAGCGGGCAATCAATGCAGCAATCAACGAGCAAAGGGCTTAATGTCAGCCTGCACCAGATCACTTCCCACATACGACTGTCGCCGTTTTATCCAAAGCTGAGGTCAGCAGATGCATCCTTTTCAGTACCACTTTATTTTATTTATTTATTTATTTATTTTGCTTTAAAATACTGATTTCACACTTTTCTCCCTGGTGATAAAATACCTAGAGGTTTTATGGGTGTGCCATGTCAAGATATGTGTTAATAGGAACACCTCAACAATCACAGCAGGTGAGATTTGGGAGTAATACACCTGTCCACTGCGTTCAGGTCTTTCTGTGCAAGAGCTGTTCAGTATCACTCTGACCTCTGACCTCTGTGTGGGCAAGATAACTGAGCCTCTCCATTTAGGGACCAAGACACACACACACACACACACGTACGAAATGTTCGGCTCAGGTTGTGTTTACATAAAATCATGTAAAATCAGTGCGTTTTTCCTGAGCTCACACTAAGAGGACGTTTTGTTCTGGACTGCACAGACTGAGAGGTGTTTTATAATTGTCACAAACATAGACTTTGTGGCACAATATTCTATTTTATGAAACTGCGCAGGGCATATTTAATAATGTGATGGAATAAATGCAGAAACATAGCTCCATCTGTTGCTCGCTCGTCTGAACACTGACCAGACAATTTTAGGCGTGCCTCTGGTGTTGCCTCAGTATCCGCACACAACATACCGAGTAAGTAGAAAAGACATTATCAAATATGTTCGCTTCCAAGCATTCATGTCTAGAGACGACGGAGCAGACCGGCGGACAGACTGTGGGTGTGTCCCAAAAAGCGTCTATCACTCTGGTCCAGCCAACGGGATGTGGACCGAGAGGAGGAGCCCTCGGCGCCGAGCGGTGTTTCAGCTGCGTCACGTTATCCAGAGACAGCTAGGCTAATACCGGAAATGGAGCTACTTACTTCAAAATCACAGCACAAACTTCAAATCCGCCACTGTGAGAAACAAATAATTCTCGTGCAGTCATTTGTTCTCTATATATTGACAAGGAATGAGAAAAAAAGAAAAATGTACATTCAGGATAAATATACCGTTTGTGATGATATAATATAAAAGAACAACTGGTTATAACGTGAAGTATTGAAAAATTGCTATATAGTGACGTTTCGTAGCGAAGTAGGAATAACGTGACCGTATTTTGCTATGCATGGCAGTTCATCTCTGCCATGTTATGTTTTCTTTCTTATCCAATGTGTAGGTAGTGTTATTCATCATTTTGAACCGTTGTAAAACATCTGATATTCAATAAAGGAGAAGGGGGAAAAAAGCTCCACTCTCGAATTCACGAGCCTATCTGACACAGTTATGCGCATTTGTTTTCATCACTGTCACAAGTTTCAACAAGTTGATCTAGTGCTAAATTTCCTGTTTAGCCTTTTCTTCGCTCATTTGTTGTTCAGCAGTTACTCTTATCTTGAAAGGCAAAACCGGAAACTCGCCTCCTAGCTAAACATTACCGAGAGGTCCGTCTTCTCCGTTTCCTCCTGACTCTGCTGCTTTTCGCTGAGCTACATCGGCCGAGCCAAACGCATACCGAAACTACATACCATATGATGCACTGAGGGTGGTTTTTAATAAAGACCACCCGCTATGCAGTGCTGGTCTCCGGCGCGCGGCTTGTAGGTATCTGTTTGGCAGGATAGACGGAGTCTAGATATCAGGAAGCTGAAGAAAAGAGAACTGTGAGAGCAGTCAGACAGGAGGCCACGGTTCCCCCTCACACACATACATACATCACCACGGCCTTGATGGTGATGTATGCAAGGAAACCAGCAAGAGTCAGCGATGGGTAAATCAGGCACCAACGTCAACATTTTGAAGGATTTGCGCTTTTTAAATTTGTAGGCGTCTTATTTATGTTTGCGTGTATCTGTTAGCTACCAGTGCTAGCAGCTAGCTAACAGTTTCCCTGCTGTTAGCTACGGGTTCTGGTTATTTCCTGTAGCTAGCCGACTGACGTTAACGTAACGTGAAATAACACGTTAATAGTAAACTGTGCGCATGTATGGCACATTGTGGACATGTATATATTTCTAACACGTTCGGTTTTTTCTACCAGTGACATAAAGAGCAGACAGCTGTTGCTAAGGTGACAAATCTAGCTAGCTAACTTGGCTAACGGCCGCTAATTAGCGAAATATGTTACAGAAAGTGTGTTGCTACCGATAGAAAACCTACCCAAGTGTTACATTACCATCCTCTAACACTTTTTGTCCTGTTTGTCTCCACAGGTGCAACGACAGAAGGGATTCACAATCCTATCAGGTATGATGTTGTCAATTTGCTAACGGTCATCTGTCATTACTCACAACTAATCCAGATAATAGTGTACTTTTTAAAATAATAGAATAATCATCTGAAATTTTAATACATTGTTGATTCAGAGATGCACCAACTGTTCTCAGAAATAGCTGGACTCTCACATCTATGGTGTGAGGCAGTGTCACCAACCCAACTTCAGTTAAACTCCCAATAGTCCCTGTAAGAACCTGTCGAACAGATTGGGCAACTCTTAAAGATGTTATTTTCATTACTCTTATGTGGCTCAACCTTCCATAGGACACACTGCATCCAAAGTTGTGCCTTTGGATGCAGTTTATCGTGATGTAGCATCAGGCTTGTCAAACTAGTATACATTTGTACACCTTAATGAGCTGTATGACAGAAAAGCCTAGCTGGCACTCAAATGTTAACAGTTACTGCAGACGTTCACGTCTCACACAGATGATATTTATTCAATCATGCATGCATACATACATACTCTACATAGTGGCAAGCTAGTTTTGGTGATCCTGTCCTTTATTATGTTACTGTACAACTTTTAAACTTTTAAGTTTAGGTTACCACTGGCCTCCTGATAGCTGCAAAAAATGTTTTTTGAAACATGTTGATATGAAAATCCTTGTATAAAGAATCCAGTTTTTGAGGCAGGAGACGATATGCTATTTCTACAGTACAAATGTGTTTGTTCAGGAAGCAACATTTTATTACTGCATCTAGTTCCATGAGCTCAATAATATTACATTAAACCACCCCCACACTGAGATGCAGTTTATTTTCGAGACTATCAATTCTGTTTTCACTGTAATCAGTCTCTAGCACTTCCTCAATGAAGCCTGCTTCATCCACTGTGTTTTCCAGAAAAGCTAATGCTGGTGTGAACTGTGTGAAGGAAATTAGTGTAAGCTTGAGCACATCCCTACAAGTCCTTCTGCCTTGCTTTATTCAATCTAGACCCATAAATCTCAGCCAAAGAGCCAGTCCAGCAGCCTTCACCGTTATGACAAGGTGCGTGATGGCTCATCAGACCCCACGCCCCCGTACAAGATGCTGCGACGCTCTGATGAAAGTCCTGTCAGCAGACACGGCGATGGCCCAGGACATGGCAAGGCAAAGACCTCTCACACAGTTAGAGGAAAAAATGGTAAGCGCTGATCTGGTGGTTTTATACGTGCATGCAATTTAAAATTTTGTCTAACAGTGTTGTTATAAGAAAAACACATCTTCTGGGTCTTGTTTCAGAAAAACATCACATGCTCATGACTCTTAGCCGCAGTTTACTGTTACTTATTTTTCTTAAATGACTGAGTCTTCTGATGAATAAAAGTGAAGCTTTAGATTCCTTTGTCATCCTCACTGCCATCAATCACTTCCAACAAGTCATAATCTAGTAATTATTGCTCATATGTCAATAATGCAGAGTTAGAACAATCACAAAGAGGATTCAGTCTTCTGCGGAGAATTGTGTTTTCTGTGACTTGATAAATGGCTGTGTTGCAGGGACCAGCGGCTCTCCTCAGGAGAACACTCACAACAACAGCTCCCACCATGCCTCCGACTCACATGCGACTCAGAGCAAGCCTGCAGACAGGGTAAGACGTTGTCCAGCATATCTGATTATATACCCTCAGCATTTCCTGTATAAATTGCCGTCACGGTACTTAGGAGCATGGTATGCGGGGACATTATATGGAGGCATCTCTCTTGTGTCCGTGTGCAGGCATTTTTGTCTCAACATTGGCGCGTGGTTGAAACCCCATATTTGAATAACACGTTTGCCTGTAGAGAGTAGATGGTCTGAAGAGATTGTAGACTTCCTTCTTAACAAGATTTAATCATCTTGTTATGATATCTCACTGGTTGGACTGAGCAGTAGAACTCAATATTTGACATGACACACTGGTTTAAGAGCATAATGATACAGATCATCAAGATTGAACTTGCTATTGTTAAATGGATGGTGTTGATGTATGCCGTTATGATCATTTTTATTTGAGTTAACAATGGAGAGTGGTGTATGTGTAGCACTCGGCATAAAATCTGCGAGCAAATGACAAATGTGTTGCTAAAACAGGGTTTCCCACATTTGTTCATCTTCATCATGAAAGAAAACAGTGGGAAATATTAGCCATTAGCTGCTGCATAGATAGCTGTCCATTTTGTAAACAAGAAGCCGACAACTGTTTGTATTCAGTGCTTCAGTGTGCAGCGTTTGCACACCTTAAGATCCACAGATGCATAGAAGACTGAGGGCCGACAAAATCATGAAAAAGGTTCCCGCACACTGTCCACTTCACTTGCAATTAAGTTTAATGACAACGGAAATGTTGCTGTCATTAAGCTTAATTGCAAGTGAATTGGGCACTGTGCGGGAGTCTTTTTCCTATTTAAAGATTGAAAGTTTTGTGTATTTCGCCTGTCAAATATACCGTGGTATCTCATTTTGTTTACTGGCTCAAAGCTCCCACTCACCTCTTCTCTACAGTATGTTGTCCTCAGTACCCCGGGCATCAGATCATACAGTATATAACATTATTCAACCGCGACAACAAGGACACACTGCCTGCCTTTACTTCGTGTGTCAGCTACCTCAATAAACTGCTGAGGCTCATGTGTGTTTCTACAGCATTGCTAATACCAGCCCTATCTTTCTCCATAGAGTTTACCTTTTAATAATGGCTATTAATAATGTTAATGACATGAGTTCTCATACAGATAGAGAACACACACTGGGAAAATAGTGCACTGGATGTAAACTAATTTGTCATGCGTTTGACAGATTTTGTAGATAAAATAATTAAAATTGTAGGGTTAACCAAATCATTCACATTGCCATTTATGTTGCAGAAAACCAAAACATCACAATGTCAGTTTTTCCCAATAACAAGCCGCCCAAGATATGATATTCATGCAACTGTCAACAGATCATTTTCACTGCCTGTTCTTGCTGAGAACTTTCCACATGATTTGGAAAAAAATGAGGTAAAATGCCAAATTAGACAAGATGCTCTGCTCACACGAGCTATGTTGCAGCTCCAACCTGTTAACATACAGATATATTTTTAAAAAAATTAGAATATCATGAAAAGTTCAGTATTATTTGTCACTCATTTCAGAAAGTGAAAACCATACATTATATAGATTCATTACACATAGAGGAAATATTTCTAGCCTTTATTTCTTGCAGTTTTGATGATTATGGCTCACAGCTAATGAAAACCCAACATTCAGTGTCTTAGAAAATAAGAATTTTACATAAGATCAATAAAAAAAGGATATTTTAAACAGAAATGTCAGGCTTTTGAAAAGTATGTGTATTTCTATGCACTAAATACTTGGCTTGGCCTCCTTTTGCACAAATTACTGCATCAGTGGATCACCCTGTGGCACTGCTCAGGTGTAATGGGAGCCCAGGTTGCGTTGATAGCGGCCTTTAGGTCATATGCATTGTTGGTTGTGTTGTCTCTCATCTTCCTCTAAAATTTCCTGGTTGATGGCTGCCTTGACTGTGGACTTCAGAAAACACTGTGGACCGACACCACTAGGCACCAAGATGACCTGTGTTGGAAGTTAATGCTAAAAACTGCACTACATAATGTGTTACTGGGGCAAACCTCCTGCAAAGTCACGTCCGTAATGAAAGCTGTCTTGTTGTAAATAGGAAAAACAGGATGAGGCAAAGGACATTCTCTTCCTGGAATTGTCAGTATATACATGATCATTAATAATAAACACACCAGTTCCCATCCACACTGAAAAGCCCTCAGCCATTATGGCTGGATAAGAGAGGGATGCTTACCCACTTAAAGAGCATAGACTTATGTGTCTGTTGATGTATTGTCTCATTTAAAAATCCTTTTTGAAGCCCATTGACATGCAGATCTTTCCTAAACACTGCTGCTGACTTGTTCTCAAACTGTGCTGCACTGTGCAGATTTTTACACACACACACACATTTACGTCCATATAGTTTGAAAATCTAAATTTTGTCAGGCAGCTGACATCTTTCTTAGTAGTACTCTTCAACGTGTCATAATTTCCTTTTCTTACACCTCTTGTCTTCCCTCTCTCGGCACCAGGACCCAGCAGATGACTGGACAGAACACATCAGCTCCTCTGGGAAGAAGTACTACTATAACTGTAGAACTGAGGTCTCCCAGTGGGAGAAACCCAAGGACCTGTTGGAGAGGCAAGCTCACCTAAATGCTGAATATGAACCCTGAAACACTATTCAATTTTTAACCTGAAATAGTAATCGGGATTCTCAGTTTCATGCAGAGTCAAACATTGAAAGATTACACAGTGCGCTGGTCTTAACAGAATATATTTGGCTTAGGGTCCAGAGTCTAACTGCAGAGTGCATCCTGCACGTAATAACCGTTGTTTTCTGCTTACTTTTTTCAGGGAACAACGACAGAAAGACTCAGTCAAGATGGCAGCGAACAGTTTCCCCAGGGACATGGACTACAGACAAGAGGCCTTGCAGGACAAAGCCACAATGAGTAAGTGTGGCTCGATTAAGATTATAAGCAATGTGGCACAAGCAGGGTGTCTGCAGCTCTTTTTTCATTTGTATATTTTCTAATATTTGGCCAAAGTCATTAAATACACTTCAGTTTACAATTGTATGGTCTTAATATTATCTTATTTAATTGATCCATCTTTTACTTTTTTGTGTCAAGCACCTCTGCATCAGAGTCCACATTTGTGATGCCCATAATCTTTAAATAGACTGGAACAAATACCGTCTTCATACTTTATACTTGCACCTACATGCTGGCAAAATATAGATGAACTGAACCTAACTCTAATATCATCATATTCCTACATAAAATCTACCTCTGCATGGGACTACACTACTTACCTTTATACCTACAAGTAGTCTTTACATTTTTACAAGTTCTTTAAAAGCATCAAATTTGAGTGTTTGATACCTGTACACACCTCGATCCTCTGAAACATAGGGTCTAGCTCCTGTTGATTCCTTTTTTGGATACATCTGAGATACAGAGGCGGGTTTTTATTATACTTTATTACATCCGTCTGCTGCTCACACTTGCTTAGAGAAATGATAAAATATTGTGTTTAGTAATGTCTTGTTCTTCCGCCCTGTTCGTCTGTACAGAGACCACATCAGGGGACCAGTCCACAGCATCCAACTCCGGCCATTCCTCCTCTTCCTCCTCTTCTCAGAGCCTGAACTCTGCTCCTGGGGCTTTAGGTTCCACCCCCTCCACCATGTCCTCTTCCACCTCTTCCTCCTCCTCCTCGGGGCAGGTGCCCCAGTCAGTCCAGTCTCCTTCACCAGCGCTGCTGCAGGACCCGGCTCTGCTGCATCAGCTCCTCCCGGCGCTGCAGGCTACTCTGCAGATGAACAATGGCAGTATGGACATGGCGAAGCTCAATGAGGGTAAGGAAACGACACACGATGCTTCTTCCACTTACACACATTAATGACATGAATGGCTACCGCATTGCTTTAATGCTGCTAGTTAGGAGCTCTACTGCACACTGGGGCCTTCAAGTGTCCACTAAAAACCTTATTTGCTTGAATGTAAAGTTAACACAATTATGTTTTCTCAACATTCCAGCTGGTTGAAATAGCCTTAGAGATATATAGCAATATTTTTAGGCTATATTACAGGATGTATATTCAGGGTTTTGACCTCTCCTGAAAAGCACTTCATAAATGCTAGGACTGGGCAACATACTTGATTAATACAAATGAATAGAGAGGAATGGACTAGAAACTATCACATCAACTTAATGTTACTGCTATTTAAGACCACTGTGTGTGTGTGTGTGTGTGTGTGTGTGTGTGTGTGTGTGTGTGTGTGTGTGTGTGTGTGTGTGTGTGTGTGTGTGTGTGTGTGTGTGTGTGTGTGTGTGTGTTTTTGTGAGAAAGAGAGATCCTTAATAGTTTTACGAGAAGTGCAAAAATATTTTTGGGCTTACTATAAGACTGTGGCAGACTTTACCGTAAAGCAGCCTTTAAAACCAGGAAAAGACGACACTCACCTTTGCAGCCTTATTACTGCTAAGCTAGCAAGTGTTTCCAATTCTTTTCATGGTTTATTTAGTGTCAGCCCTCAGGCCTAAAATAGTTTCATAAGCCCAGTCTAACTTGCGTGACATGTGATATCTTTAGTGCAGAAGTGGACTGAATTGATGTGTCTGAGGAGCGGTGAAGAATTACCACTGCCACAGATGACAAGGAGCTCAGCAAGACAAAGACAAATGCTAACTGCTGGAGAAAATAATTCTGACTGCTTTCGAGAGTCTGACAGGAGAATGTGTCAGTATGTGACAGAAAATGTGTCAAGGATGAGGGCTCTTCTCTTCAGATTGATACTACATGAAGGAAGGTTTCTTAGGACTCTTGTGAAAGCGTTTAAGTCTTTTTACAAAAACAAAAGCTTGTAAAAGGGAGGTTGTTGGTCCCTGCTCGTATGGCAACAATATGTCAATATCTTGTTGCCACCTATCTGTGTGTGTTTTGATCGTGTTATTCACGGGAGACTGGGTCACTCTGCTGTTTTCTAACCTGAGCATTCGCTTGACACTTATAATGAATTTCCTGCTATCCTGTATGAACCTGACAACCCGTGTGCTTGTTGTTTAAGTTCCTCCAGCTGTTTGCTGGTGAAATGACATTGAAGTGAACCGCCTCCTGCGGCTGGTGAAAAGATGAATCTTTCTTATCTTAACTGTGTGTGTTTTCTGACTTAACCATGTGTGTTTGTGCACTCACCTGTTGTGTGTCCTTGCTCACTCACCTGTGTGTGTATATGTGTGTGTGGTGTGTGTGTGTACTTTTCCCCTTTCCTCCCTCCAGTCTTGGCAGCTGCTGTCACCCAAGCTTCCTTGCGGTCTGTGCTTCATAAGCTCCTCACTGCTGGACCTGCTTTCAACGTCACTGCTCTGCTCTCAGCTGCTCAGCACTCCAACCAAGGTACGGCCTCCTCGCTGTTTCTTACCATCTGCTCCACAAACTCATTTCCTGTTTCTGTAAAAAAATGCTCTTCGCCCTGTCCCTATAAATCTTTTTTTTTTTTTGTTTTTAAATGCAGCGTAAGGCCCAATGTGTAGCAGATGACCTTCAGTCAAAGAAATTCAGCATTTTATGCGAATACCTTCTCACATGTATCCCATTAAGTTTCCTCCGCTGGAACAAAAGTTGATACTTCCTGAGTCCTGAAAGCCCTTTTCCATAACTGTCTCTGTATAATTTGTTCGCTGCCTATTAGTATGCACCAGTCTCCACAACAATCAAGGCAATAACTACAGGCTTTGGGGACTGGTAGTGCCTGTGCGGATGTATTTCTAGATATTGCATCGTAGGGATCCTCTTTTCCTCCGTACTCACTCTGCCTTCCTGTTTCAGCTCAGCACTCCAGTCAGTCGCCCGTCTCTCTGACGTCGGATGCATCATCACCACGACCATACGTCTCGCCACGGAACGGCACACCACAGAGCAACCAGAAATCTCTCCTGGGCCTGCACCCTGGCAGCATCACATCCTCACAAACAAGGGTGAGTCGCACACACCAAACAGTAACAAAGGAAAATACAATTTGAAGAATTTATGAGTGTCCCCTCTTGCTTGTTACTCACCCGTTCTTTATCGTCTTTGCTTTTCATTCCACTCTTGCCGTCTGTTCTCCCCTCTACAGGGCAGTATGTCTTCAGGTAAACAAGGACCAGTCCCCCTTTCTCAGAGCGCAGAGAAGCGTCCAGAGGACCCCAGAACTCTCCAGCAGAGAAGGTAGACACCGTCAGAAAATCACTTCAACACACTGTTTTGTTTCAGATAAATGCGTATCCAGGTACAATCACAGGGCCTTACTTGATCTCATCATTTTAAGTTCAGTGACTCTGAGATAATAAATGCTTAAAACAGGATCATTCACAGTAACTGTGACTAAACATCAGAATGTAGTTGGATTTTCTTTACACTGTCCACAGACAGTAAATCACTTGTCTTGCTCCACCAGCCAGGAGATTCTGTGCACGGGATCAAACATATCTGGTGCGGCCTTGCCCCACGTCCCCTCCAGCAGCACCAGCCAAACCCAGGCCGACGACCCCGGCTCCTTCACCCCCACCCTGGCAGCTCATTTTGATGAGAACCTCATCAGACATATCCAAGGATGGCCTTCAGAGAACACTGAGAAACAGGTACTGCCATCAAACAGTGAAGTTACACGTGAGTAGCTTACCACAGGTGTTTCTAGCATCATTGTGGAGCTTCAGAATCTGAGAGTGTTTGTGGGTTTCGTCGTTTATGAGGCTGCCAGTCTTTGACAAAAGACTTTCATCACAAGCTTGACTACTTGGTTTTTCAGGTTGAAATATACCATAATAGGAACTCCTTCTGCAAGAGAAGGCCACTAGTTAGTATTGAAACCTTTAGATATACAAAGTAAGTTGTCCTTTCTGTGAAACTGTCAGCTCTAGTTTGAGGTTTCTTTAAAAGCACACTTTGCTGGATTTGTCAGTGGCTGTTTGTATATGCACTATTTAAAAGTTGCAATATGCTATTTTGGAGAAAGACAGTTGATTAGTCTGAGTTTTAATGATTGGGTTGCCAAGCCAAAAACCCAGAGTGTTTGTGAATAAGATTCAACAATCAACTATCTTTCTCTGAAATCGACGGCCATGAGGAAAGTACCCAACCAGCAAAAAAATGAAGAAGATAAAGACACTGCAGATACTTCTAGTCAGTCACAAGTGCGATTGAGAGGGATTATTTTCATCTGATTTTGTTTGTTTTTTTCCAAGATAGAAATGTGCACCGTACACCTTTTTTAAATTCAGAATCAGGAAGCTAATGTTCGTAGTTTTACATACAGCACTTTGAATGTTGGGTATGCAAATGTGCAGCTGTGACTTGACAGTAATCATTTGTCACTTTCCGTCAGGCGGCTCGGTTGCGTGAGGACATCCACAACATGGGCAGCTTGTACATGTCTGAGCTCTGCACGGAGATGAAAAACCTGCGCTCCCTGGTCAGAGTGTGTGAAATTCAGGCCACACTGAGAGAGCAGAGGTGCGGCGAATATCACATTCACACAGAAACCCATACTAACCACTGACGACATTCACAGCACACATTCATATGCCTTATTTCTTTCCTTCTTCAATTGCAGAATCCTGTTCCTGAGGCAGCAGAGCAAAGAGCTGGACAAGCTGAAGAACCAGAACTCGTACATGGTGTGAGGAGCCGAGCAGAGAAGAAAGGACTGGGAGGGTTGGATTCAAATAATTATTAAAAAGAGGAATAGACATGGACAGCGAGCTGCCACATTCTGTTTATTCTCCCTAGTAAAACAAGTGAGACAAGCTGTTAGAAGACAAAGGAGACGGCGGCTGACGAGGTGAAGCTCCATCATCCCGAACATGTCTTTTTTTTCTTTCCCTTTTTCAAGAAATCTGTTTTTCCAGCGTCCGCCACACGAATTTCTCGCGCCGAAAGGTGAAACTTGACGGTTCACTGGCTCGGACACTTAAACTAGTGGACATAGAGGAACTGAGGCTCTTTTCAAACAGCACCTTTTTTCGGACTGTGAACCTTGGATTGTGTGTATTGTGTTGGGTTAACTTGTTTTCCAGTGTGTTTTTGATGTGTAGTGGTCAGGAAAAGATTACAATTCATTCCTGGGAAAAATCAACTAAAACAAAACCATCTCATGATAATTGGTGTGATGCAGCTCTGAGGAGGGCTCGGATGAACTCATTCGCTCCGCGGGCTTCTGAAAACGGACTTTGTCATGCATTGAAATGTATGGATTCAATGGCAGTGATGTTACTAATGTTATTTTCTATTCACTATACTTGTCAGTGGTTTTCGCCATCCCAGTGTGTCTTCGAGCTGGTTGGTTTTACATGTCATGAGATTAGCGAAGACCTTCAGCCAGAAAATACTTTTATGTGCTTCACTTGTTTTCGTCCCAGTTGAGGGGAAATCTGCGTTCCGGTTCAAATTCACTAGGAAATTATGGCTAGTTATGTCAGAAACACTCCAGACGTTTCAAAGCCATTTGGAAAAATAAAGAGCCTACATTATTGGACCTAGGTTGGCTGCTAGTACATATGGGGTTATATTCATTTGTAGCCCTGCTGGCCATTTTCTTATTCCTTCTGCTGTTTGTCTTTTTCTTTTTGGTATGATTGTCGACATTTTGTTTCTCTCCCAAGTCTCTTTGGGGGAATATTTCATTCCTTTTGTGTAGCTTAGCAATAGAGAAAAAGAAAAAGTGACTAAATTTACAGTCACCAAGCTAAATTATTGTCATACATGATTGATTACGTCCTTGTAGTCATAACAGAAAAGATCAATGGAAAGACGATTTATTTTTTCAAAAAGGAAACCCTACGTTCAAGCTCATAATTTCTTTTTTTTTTTTTTTCAGTTCTTAACACCCTTTTATCTAAACTGACTCCAGCCAGATTTGGCTGCTTTTTTTTTTTTTTTGTAAAGGTTTGTTCATGACGAGAGCTTATACTTTTTATATGAACATCACATTAAACTGCAGTCGTACACTTCTACACACATAAAGCAACTTCCTTTGTCTCTCGGCTGTTATTTTCCTCGCCCTTGAATAGTTTCCACCACATCTGATGTGCACACTTTTTTCGGGGAGGGGGGGCGGTGGGGTTGGGGGCTTTGTATTCCATAAAATATGAGAATAAAATATTATACCACAGTACTGCTTGACTTTTACTTACTGCTCAGCTGTTGGAGACTTTGATTAAGTGTGCACGCTGTATATCTTCAGTAAATGTCCTGATGAATTATGCATTTTGTCATTTTGCTAAATTAAAAGTGGGTAATTATGCAGCTGGAAGAGGGTTAGGGTGACAGCTTTAGGAAATGATGTGTGCAGTGGGATCAGACTGCACTTAATAACTCGTCAGGTAAAGGTGTCTCAGGGGGCCGCGTTAGTTTGGAGCAACTTATGGTCCAAACACTGGAAACGCATGAACGGATGTATGTGTAAACAGGCGGTGTTTAAAAGTAGTTCGACTAAACCAAAATGTGAATTTCAGCTGGGTCATAAGCTGATCTGGCAGGCAGTTACGATCCTGCTAAGCTAATGTTTGACTAGCTAGCTTTTTAGTGGGACTGGTTTAGCTGTTCTTATTTTGTATGGCTGGACTTAGTTTCTGCCCTTTTTTGTGGGAAAATGTATGTATTTATCAATTGCTCTACCAGCTGGGTGGTTGTAATCAAAGCTAGCTGTGTGTATCACTTACTAACGGATTTATTATTGGATTTAGCTCACTTATTAATTCGTTATCATGAGAAAACAATCTTTGTTATGTCGAGATAATAAGATAAGTCATTATCATGAGATAACAATGAATAAAAAAGAAGAAAAATCCATGGCCGTTCTCGGCTTCCATAGTTCTTGGCTTTCCATACTTAGCAATGTAATGTGTAACGTAAATAAACTTTTATTAATTCATTTAATATTACAGAACACATTAATTTATTCGTTATCACAAGAAAACAACCTTTGTTATATCGAGATAACGAAATAAATTAATTCGTTATCACGTGAAAACAACCTTTGTTATGTCGAGATAATGAGAGATAACAATGCATAAACAAAGAAGAAAAATCCATGGCCGTTCTCAGCTTCCATAGTTCTCAGCTTCCATACTTAGCAATGTAATGTGTAATTAGATGTTTATTAATTCATATAATATTACAGAACACATTATTAATTAATTTGTTATCACGGGATAGCAATCTTTGTTATATCGAGATGATGAAATAAATACATTTGTTATCACGAGAAAACAACCTTTGTTATATCGAGATAACCAGATGAAAACGAGATTATCACGAGATGTTTTCTTTGAAATTCTACATTTTATTGGCATAAAAATGGTTTTCTGTGAAAATAAATGTCAGTGGGTCAGATTAACTAACTACACATTGACTAAACATGCTGTCAGGCCTCCTTCATTTTGGTTTTGCAGGGCAGCGTTGTTTCCTGATGTTGGAACTGTAGGCTAACAATTAGAATGACCTTGATGCGAAAGATGTGAAATATTATTAGTATTATTACTAATTATTATTTCTTTTTTTTTTAAAATTAAAACTCAGAATTTCAATGATATATATACAATATAGAGGGAATAATACAAACTCAGAAATATTTATCATTACCACTGAATAAACAAGCTGCTATCTGAGAAAAATAAAGTCCCCAGAACACTTTTTAGAGCTAGAAAGGTGGCAGGGTCCGCCAAAAATAAAGTAAATCAGTATGAGTGCACCTTTAGTTCAGTTTGTTTATTCTGCTATAAAAGGCAGTTTGTTAATTTAGTTTGTTTAGGTATGAAAAATGTAATTCAATAAAGATCAAAACCACGTAGTGCACCTTTAATACTGTGCGTTTGACTTTGTTGGCGCGAGCACGGTTTGATTTCTGGCCACAAGATGGTGACAGTGAGCAGTCTTACCTTGGATCTGTTTGTGCTTATGTGTGCTTTTCTGCTCTATCAGATGAAAAACCCATTACGGTACATGTCAGATTTAAAATGTAGCTTAAACAAAAGCAGACGGCCAGATAAGATCAGGACGGAGCTGGACCGCGTTGTGATTCTGAGCCAGCTCTCGAGGCAACACACACACACACACACACACACACACACACACACACACAGGCACACAGATGATGTATGTTAACAAAGCAGCTGCTGATGGACAGGACAAGAATCAGATAAAACCTGTTGTAAATAGCAATTTCGTAATGTCATAATGCTTCAGCGGAGTGGCGTATAGGGTGACATTGAACTTGGCCTTTTAGTTTGAACGCATCAGCAGCTTTTCCTGCTCACGCAGCTCCGCGGTGAGCCTGTGAGCCCTCTGCTCTGTCACGCCTGAACGTACACCTGCTCACACACACTTTGGGGAAACGGCTTCAGGAGAGTCGTACCCAAACCAGTGCAGCAAAGAGCAGACAAGAGGCTTTAAAGCTGCAGCTCTTTTTCCAACGAGTAAGTCAAAGGATATCATCCGGTTGAACTTGGGAAAGAAGTTGTGAAGCAAAACATGAAAAAGTGATAGTGATTGCAGCCTTGCAGATGCTGAATTTTCGAGGCTGACACTTTTTTTGAGACTTAAAAAAAATGTAATTATTTGTCATCAGATAAGGGAATAAGCACTTAATTAAGTGCCGATCTCTTCCTTTTTATGGCTCTCTTAGATAGCTTTAAGATTGGCTCGCACTGGCACTGACTTCTTTGGGGGGGGGGGGGCAAAATCAATTATTTGCACTGTAATCAGTGATTCTAGAGCGATCTGTGCAAATTGTTTGATTTCAGCTAATTCAGCTTTGGTTATGTTTATCGGTTGCCACTGTGAGTGAAAGGAAATCGCACCACTGACCAACAGCTAGCTGCTCTGATGGTGCAGACCCCTGAAGGGATGGAGAGTCCAAAATGATGAGTCCACTTCAAGTAAAACTCTAAATCAAAACTAAAACAGTAAACTGCACCATTAAAACAGTCGTGTGTGAGAACCTAATGAGCAGAACTCCATACAAATGTTGCACAAACTCCAGGAAATTGAACGACATATTTCTACCACTACTGTTATGTAAATATTAGGAGGCGGTTCATTGAGATAAACATGGTTCTGATTTTCCATGGTGGAAAATATGTCATACATTTATGTTTGTCTCACGTATTCATTTGAGTAACATTATGGTCTCCTCATCCATCTGCACAGATGTGATGTTTTCATTTCTGCTGGTGAGGGAGAGGACGCCTCTGTGGACTTTAACGTCATACGCATCACGTAGATCACCATGAATTCGCCATGACTGTTTTCCATTGCACCTTGTTGCATAACACACAGTTTTTGTTGTGATATATTGAGTTTGTTTCTAACTTTCTGTTGCTGACTCACAGAACACAGTCAGCACGCTAGTTAGCTCCGGAGGTTTTAATTGTCTGAAAACAGAGAAAGAAGCACAGGGCGCTGACGTGACTGAGTGGTAGCTCAGATTTCAGTCGTTGTCTGCTGGACCCCATGCCGATAAAGACTCGGGTGAAGTTTTGTAGTCCATTAAACATTTTCTGGAGCGTCATGGCAAAACGGTGTTGCAGCATTCTCCTGAACACCTGAAGCAGATGGGGAATCTTATTGTGATGACAGAAAAAAGAACAATAGATGTCTTCACACGGTTTGTCCGGTGTAATCCAAGTGTCTGAAAGCCCCGAGACGAAAGAGAACTTTTACACCCTCACATGCGGTGGCACTTGTGACATGCACAGAGTTAGATGGGGTGCAGTGGAGATATCTGCTTCAAAAATGCGTAAATTAAGCTCGGGACTTCCAGAGACTTTGATCAAGCCCGACAAGCTGTATGGAGTCTTTTTTTGTTAGTGTGTTACATTCCAGAAACGTTTTGAGGACTAAGAAATGTCACCCAACTGTCCACAGGCAGGGGTATCCGCATGGCTCAAGGACACTCGGGGGGGTGGTAACTGAGGAAAAAAGTTTAGGTAATTCCATTGAACTGGTCCTTTGAACTCTTCTGTGCATTTCATTTAGAAACTTACACAGACAGCAGATATGCTTTTATGTCAATATTACTTTTCTATTTGCATATAAATTCAATCACATCTTTCAGCTTAAAAGCATGCACACCGCTGAGTTGAGGAAGAGTTTTTTTTTTTTCCACCAAGACATCAAGTAAATGAAATGCTGCACTTGAGAATTCTTGTTTTAAGGTCGACCAGCTCGAGTGGTTGATGTGCTGAAAACATTTAATTTGTGTCTCATGTTGACATGTTCAATCTCCTTTTTTCCCTCTTCTTTTCAGTTTCAGCGAATTGCAAGAACGAGCACGGGCAACGCACCAGTGCCCCTTAGAATATTCTTGTTTTATTTTTTCTTGTTCCCACTTTGCTGCTTTGCCGTGGGGAAAGATTTGGGCTCCGTGTCCGACAGATGCACACCTCTCTACACATCGGCCTCCTCTGAGAGCTGGAGCCAGTTCATCTCTGTTGTAAGGTGTATTCAAACTTTTCCCTCCTCTTCCTTTATTATCATTTAATCACAGTACAGCATCTGAGACTTTTTCTCTAGTTGATGCATCAGCCGCTATATATGCAGAGATCACCAAATGAGTCTTCTGCCGCTGCTTCATCTGTCCTCATGTGCAGTATTATCATGGGGGCACGGAGCAGCGAGCGGCTCTCATTATAAACCGATCTGCAACACTCTCCGCTCTCTCATCATTAGCTGAGCAGTAAACGCAACTCAGATCTCTTTGTTTCATTATGTGATCGACGACTCAGAAGGGACCCATTACTGTTTGGATTGTTCTGACCTGAGATAATGAAGACTTTACTTATCTCGTTTATTTATCTTTATCAGAGGGCCGAACAGAATGATGATGTGCTGGGAGAGTGCCGCAGACTGACAAGGAGTCAGACAGTTGTTTCTTTCCTGTTTGCGTAATATCGGTCTTTTTTTTTTTTTTTACTATTTACAACAGCATCACATTGTGTTTGTAGAATCTCGCTGATTTATATTATGGCAAGTATATTCATGCTTACCTCTTAAATCTCAGCTGATAATGAATCTCCGGCTTTGCAGAACATCATTGTTAATGCAGAAGGAAATTTAACCTCGCTTATGTACCGGATTGCACCCAAACCTACAGCCTCTGCGTCACTGATGTGAGGCCTGATCATGGTGCTGGCCTAAGGTGATCACCACGGCTCTGTCATTCCTAAACAGTGGTTAAACATTGATGTAGAAAGTGAAGAAATGTGTGCGGCCAGCTTTATGAATGAAAACGGGCATGTGCTACATACAAGCTGGCACAAGGTCCTTGACCCTTATGAGGGTTACTAAAAGGGATATTCCGATGTAAGTTTAATCCATGGTCTAACACACCGTGACACCGAGTACGACCCCCCCCTGAAAGACCAAGTTTGCAGACCTCGCACAACAGGAAGCTGTTGCAGGAGAGTGGTGAGTTGTGTTCACTTTTCAATAGAGATCCGGCTAAGCTAGCAGACATATGATGCCTCGAACTATGTGCTGCAACCCTATTTGTACTGTTGCAGAAGTTTGGTGATGTTCTTAGCATTAATTGTGGCTTTTTGATGGCAGTTTCTTGTTGGAGGTGTATACTGCAGTGTATTGTTATCATGCTGTCTTTTTCTGAGGTGGCTAAAACTACGTAATCTGGCGGTCTGCAAAGTGAGGTGTGTTAGACCAGGTGCGTGAGGTGTGTTAGACTATGGACTGAACTTACACCGGAATATCCCTTTAAGTAAAGGTTAAGTATATTTCAGATGTATACTTAATGTAATAAGTACACTAACATCAGTGTATTAGCAGTGAACACATAAACGTACAACTTCAGTACGTCATGGAAGCAAATTTGTCCATGTTTGAGTTGATACTTCTAAGTTTACTTTACGTGTGAGAGTAGTCCACTTTTGAGTGCACAACCAGTTTACCTCCAAGTCTATTTTTCCACTGCAACCCACTAATCAACCCTGGTGCCCCAATGCAAAAGTGCCCCCTATGGATGCCCCTGTGGTAAATAAAACATGATGAAGTGCCCTCTAAATTGCCCTTCCAGAGGGCAAAAGGTGATAAAGCGCCCTCTAGAGTGCCCTTCCACTGTAAAAAGCATATTACAGTAAAGTGTACATCCAGCGGACAAAACATGATAGAGCACCATCTAGAGTGCCCCTCCAGTGGACAGAATGTGTGCCCTTTCTCTGCGCCCTCAAACATCCTGAGTCTGCCACTGACTGCAAATATACTGTGGGCTGAACTGGCATGTACTCCTAGCCTCCCTTTATGAAGTATACTCTCAGGTATACTCCCATTAAACTCCTAGTTTTATACATTAACTAAAGTTTGATGAACTAAACATCAAGTATTTATTAATGATTGTTATTATAAATTGTGACCTAATGTTGCTACAAAAGCCATTAAAAACTACCACAATGCAAAGTGGTGTGTGTGATAGAGTGCTTTACCATTTCACTCCTTATTTTCACTTTTGCCTAAGTGAACTCCTCCTGACCTGTTTCATCATTCCATATTAACAGGGTGAACTATTTTTCCGTAGTCAGCAGGAATTTCAAATCCTGTCACAGGTGCTGCGAGATATTGCCCTTGTTGCCCACGAGGCCTCTCAGAAACATTCCACTTCATCATTCCTCAAACCCTGATCGGCCTGATCACTGACACCTTATATAACAGCCAATATGTCTCCACACCCATTGATTGATGGATCCCATCGCTCCAGCCTTCGATCCCTCGGCGCTCGCGTCACATGGTGCGGGTCGAGGGTCATCTTCATCCGCTTTTACCTGGTTGGTGTTAAGTTCGGACATCGATCAGCCGCTCATCAGTCAGGCCGAGTGAGACACTGGTCAGTCCCCATGTCCTGTGACCCCTTACGCCAGCAGTGTCCTTGGGGGGCATGGGTAACTGCGCTGATGACCGGGCGGCCACACTATATTTATCACTGTCACATGTTTATTTATGGGTCCTCTTGATCCAGAGCGAGCCGGCTGTGAGCTCGGCCATTAGCCTGTTTCTCTATTCACCGCTCTTCTATCTCAACCTCCTAGCTTTTCACCGCGTCTCACTGATCTCTCCTTTCTATTCTAATCCCACTCTTTCCCTCCGTCCTTGTCATCTTGCTCACCCTTCCGCTGACCATTTACTCTACATCATTGACTCCCTACCACTCCTCTCTCCCATCGTCCCTGCCAGAGGGGGTTACATTAAAGTGACCGATCTCCCCTCAAACTGAACTCCACCTCGAAGGGGGGTACGCCTGGGTTGACTTTGTGAAACTTTTTTGATAAATGAGAGACCTGATGGCCACTGCCCTGTAAAGCTCACATCGTTTAGACTGTCATTGAGACATGTGAGATGAGAGTGGATCGTGTGTCCGTGTGTCTTTTACTGATAACATTCATTCCATCTCCTCTTCCGTTGCACTCATGATCAACAGATGTTGTAAAACCATCTGCCAACTCAAGTGGTTGCTACTTTGTGGGAGTACCTAATGTTGCTAACATTAGTAAGCTGAACTTGCCACTGCCATCTAACATTAATGTCGCTAACACTAGCAAGCTTAAGTCACCAAGTCAATGCTAGCTAGCTAACATTAATGTTTTCTAATGCTAGTGTAGGTTATTTTTGCTAATGCTCGCTAGCCAATGTGAGGCAGCACAGTATGCTGGGCACGTAACGTAGCACTCAACCACTGTTCACGTTTTTTTTTTTCAACAAACTAGAAACTACCAACACTCTGGATGCTGACAAAACACAGATAGCACGTAATACTGACTTGTTCATACTGTTGGCTCACAAAACCTTGTTTGAAGCAGGAAGCAACTGTCAAAATTCTTACACGGACATAAACAAAACAATCATTTGGACCCAACATAAATGTTGACTTGAACTGTGGTCACTGGCTTGGCATACTTGGCACATACATCTCCTCCTCCAATTCCTTCACCTCGTGATTTGAAAGTCAGAGGGTAACGTGTTCTGTAATATGGCACGTTTTGTAGAAAGGCCAGCATGGTATGTAGCCTGTGACATGTACAAATTTGAATGTAACTGCTTCTGCAGAAAAGTAAAAAGTGTTGCTCAAAACATTCTGACCCTAAATTCTAACTTCCCCTTTCCATTGAATTCACATTGTAACACTGCTGTTGTTCAAAACATCTGCCACATCAAGTTACTGCCATTTTGTTGCACTAGCCAACTTTGCTTATGCTAGCTAGCAAACATTAACGTTGCTAATAATAGTTAGTTCACATTAATATTGCTGACACTAACTAATGTCAATGTTTCTAATACTAGATAGCTAATTACAGCACTACAGTATTCTGGGTGCATGATGTAGAAGTTTTTTTTTCGCACAAACTGGCAACTAACACAACTATTTATCGATCATTTCAATCACAAACATTTGTACATCATTTGTACCTGACATCATTTTGAATTATTAGTGCACAGTCACAATAATTTTTTTAAGGAAGAGAGATCATTTTATTTTGCACATTTCAACAGCCTTGTTATAATTTTTTTTATCATCAATATTGTCTTAAAATAATGTGTTTCATTTTTCAAGAATAATTACACTTACGGATGGAGAGGTAAGGTACAAACCAAATTTGCAGGGGTTTAAGATTAAATGATGAATTGCATTGATCCGTGAAAGTATCAAGAAAGGGGTAACGCAATAGTAACATATGTCAGTACCATACATTCATTCATGTGAGCACACATTTCACAACACAATCCAAGTCATTTTTTAATGCACTGTGTGATCTCTGCTGTAGGGTGAGAGATTCACCATTTACCAGTGGAAACACCGACTCATAAACTATTCAAATCACAACTCATCCTCTCCGTGGCTGTAGAGCACCTAAGTATTACAATGATTGCACTCGCAGTTGGAATTGCCTTTCTCCAACTGTCTGCATGCGTCTTTTATTTGCTTTCATTTATTTCCCAGACTAATCTACCTTTGCGAGCCTGGGGACCACTGAAATCTGTCTATCTAAATGACTTGCACACAGAATGTATAAAAACGTCCAGTTATTTCTAAGAGTTGATGACTTTTGGCCCCAAACCACAATTGCACAGATTGATTCCATTGTGTAACCATTCTCTGAAAATGCTGTTTTTCCAGAAACAACAGAGGCAAGGTGTTTTGGCAAAGACATGTCAGGATAATGAGTTAGATCTGCTAGGAAGCAGATATGGTGCACAAGTTAGAGTACAAGTGGATTTCTTTACCTGTCAGTCAGAAAAATATGATCCGATACAAACCTGCTTATTCATAGATTTACCATAATACATAATACATACATAAATAAAACATAGACATTGACATAGAAAGGTACAGATTGGCAGGATATTGGTCCCGTCAGTCTTATTATGTGTGTCAGTGACTGTAACATTACAAAGTCACCACAGGGGAGTGCTGTTAGTCAGTGGTCAGACCTACTGATGAAGTTCCACGGATATCAACCTCCTCCTGGGCTTCTTTGATCCAAGTGTGAGTCGAACACATCCAAGAGAAAATAACTGTCTGGCCTGGTTCCAGAGAGGAAATTAGTGCTTAAACTGTGTGAGGAAAAGAAGAAAAGCAAAGAACAAGGAACTATTTAGACATTTATCAGACGCTCCCTCTGTATTGGGCCTGAGGGCAGCCTCAGAATTGCAAAGGTTTTTATATTAGGAGAGAACAAAAAAACACATGAAAAGAAAGATCAAGGCTTGCCTGTATTGCAATATTGTCGATTTCACATGTTCTTAGGGCATTCACATGACTCTATAAAGATGTTACAGTGGAAGGGAAGAGACTGACTTTGTATGAAACTAGAAAGATCTAAACAGTGAAGCTGCAAAGTCAGGTGCTCCCAGGAGGGAGCAGTGGATCTGAATCACATCTACTGCCACCTAATTCACAGTGGTGGATTCACTGTTTAAACTTACTACCTTAAAGGAAAACACAAATTCATGACCTACAAGTGGCCCTAACCACTCTGAATCTCAGAGTTCAGACATGTCCTTGACAACTCTGTAAGGACACTCCCACACAGGATTTAAAACCTGCAACTCCCCTCCAGTTAGTTAGAACTGAAGAGGCCTCTTGGATGAGAGGTCCTCCGACAATAAAGCACTTGAAATGCAATTTCATACTGTTTTACTTTGACCCTGCCCTTCAATCAGTAATCTGGGGACCTTATTTTCCTCAGAGAACAGCTTCTTTATTAAGTTATGTTGTTGTGTATAAGTTTGACTTGTGTGAGGCATGTGGGTTTAGGGTTTAGCATTTCATTTAGGGGTGTTGAGAATGTTCTTGACCAGTTACACATGTCGGTCTCCTCACGGCTTTGCTTAGGGAGTCAAGTATGGTCGAGCAGCTGATGTTGCTGCAGAGTAAAATAACCATTCTAGCCCTCAAAGCTAATATTAGCTTGCATGCTTCCATTGACAAAAACTTAAAATCCCATCTCCAGTTCTCACTGAAGAATGGAAAAGCTGTGTTCACTGTCTCCCCACTCTTTCAGACCCTTTTCGTCCTCATCTTCTGCTTTGTTTTTGATTTTTCTCTCTACAACTGGTTAGTACAGAAAGTGTTTATGTCTGCTTCCCCACAAGATGACGTGATAGCTGTTGAGAGTGGTGTTTAAAAGGTATTACTATCGATCGTGTCATGCGTCCAGATTGCACCTACTTCGACACTGTACCTTAATGCATCCTCAGCAACAAACCTGCCAAGTGTGAAGTAGATCAGATTAGTGGTTCTGGAGATATGCAAAACACAGACAGACAGACGGACAGAGAGACCTGGCTTTATAGTTAGATTTCGTTGGAGCTCACTTCAACTTATTTTTTTCAGAGGAGATTCTGCTTTTGTCCGAACAACACATTTTCACTTGTGTTAGCAAGACTTTTCCCTCTTACATCATCTATCTGATGCATAAATCTGGGGAAGGAAGGAAGGAGTCGAGTTTACAAAGATTTACCTGATTTCCTGCAAGCGATTGTTGCCCGCCTTTGCATTGACATTTGCATATTTTCTTATCCATCGATAGTCCAACACTGACAGAGGAGCCAGTTTGGAGAGTGCTGTCCTATTTCACCTTTGAATAGTATGGTACATACACATGAGAGCCGCTGAGAGCATATATGTGTTAGACAGCATTTTAGTCAAGGAGTAGGACTGGTTGCTGGGTGGTCCGTCTTAACAACAGGAGGTTTTGAACACACACACACAGCGTAGTTTGCGTGATTAATTACAGGCAAGATATGTGGCATTTTCCTGACCTTTCAATGGATTTATTTTACAAGAAGGTCATACGTGGTTTGTTTTTAATAATTGCTCAACAACAACGAAAAACCCTGTCTCTTGCTCCTGCCTGGACTGTCTTCTGCACAGGCTGTCTGGACTGTATGTTCCCACATGAACTCTGTACACTTCCTTTATTGCAACATCACTGTAATCCTGCAAACTAATCAACTACCTACAGGGATTAAAACATCGGTTGCACAGTTAGTCTCATTTTCAATAACCATTGACCCAACCAATACCCAAGGACGACCAATAAAGTCATTCCAACCTAGACCAAGAGAATGTGTTTCAGTCATTTAAAAAACCCCAGAGCTGACAATCCACAGCAGGGGTACATTAATGAAACTGAAAATGCCACGACATCATACCCTACAGCTGGACTATAAATGTTAATGCTTAATAACAATAAATAACTGGGAAATCCTCAGACAGCTTGGAGCAGCATTAGACTGGACCAATTAGCCTTGCGAGGACAATGGCCAATTAGCTTGCGGATAATTGCGAGGCACAAACTGTTATCATTTCAAATAGTTACAGCACTGTCGTATCGCTGGCGGGGCTCTAAGTTGCTTAGTGTGACAAAGGAAGGTTCTACTTTGGGAGAAGTGTAATTAAGTGGGTTTGGCGGCCGAGAGTTTGCTGCCTCACCAGTGGGCCCTCTCTGACTTTAAAGTGTGAACTGGGAGCACTGTGGCCACAAGCGGCAGTTGGAGGGTACTGGAAAATGCTAAAACATCATAAAACTGACCCCGTAATGTCACTTACAGCATTATCCGGCTTATTCTACTTCACATTTACTCAAATTAGCCACCAGTGTAGTCATAGCCATGGATCCTTTATGTTTATAGGTGTCTATGTGCATAGTACTATGTGCACAGTTTCAGTCAACACTTTTGCTGACAAGCTGTTATAAAGGTGATCTATAACAAACAGGTCTTTCCAGCCAGTTTTTTTTTCCTTTCTGGCAGCAATACCACAAGTGACCACTGAGACAAACTGGCATCAGAACAGAGTGGCAGTGTTTTCACCTGCTCTCTTAATAGATCCTGTGGCCCCAAGTCAAGGCCCTGGGAGGAACACCAGGCTGTGGAGTCAGTGTTCGTGGTGGCCTAACCTCATAATTACATCGTCATGTGCAGAAAAATACTCTTTCCCATAAGCTAGAATTTGTGAAAGAAGGGTCTGTAGGATGAGTGTAAATGAATTGTTTCACTCTCATAATTGGAGACATTCGGTCCAATAACATTTGGAAAGTCTGGAACAGCTGCATGATCTAATTATTTTATTAACATTCCAGTTAGCCGGTCATTAAAGTGGAAGTTAGCCGACTAAGTCTCTAGTGTTGCCTATGGGCCTCACAGTGTGGAAGCTATGCATAAGAGCCATGGCCTGGAATCAAGTGTTTTGGCTTCATGTGCCACTGAGCAGCTTTCATTGGAATTAATTGAGATCTGTCATGAGGGCCGTGTCCAGCAGTAACAGCGCCGTGTCCTGAGTGTATTTATTGACCATATTGACATTCCAAGGCCACACTCAAGATGGGAAACCTGAATGTTTGGTAATGCTGCTGTGTTCCACGTTGCAAGCCATACAGACGAAGGCAACCTGACAAATTGTTGTCATTTTAAGGCTTCACACTTGCTCAACAACTAAAAACATGATAGATTGTGAAAATCTGGATGCACGTTCGGCGATATTTCAAGGTAAAATAACATATCTGATAACTCGTTAGTTGATATTAGCATTCAGCGACTTCCTGTCTAACATCACCTTTTGATAACATCTTGTGTGTTTCACTTCCAGGTGTAGACAAAGTTCTCGGAGATGTGTGTTGTTATTTCTGAGTCTTAATGGTGTCGCATTTGAACAGTATCGTATTAAACAGTAACATTAGCTAGTATGTAGCTGAATGCTAATGGTAGCTGTTGTCTAATGGAAGCTCATCGGTTACCATAGCTGTTGTTTTACTTTTAATATGTTCTGATGTCTCTATGGATTACACTATCAACTTTCTCTACAGTATTGTTGATTGTCTAAATAACATCTTTTCAAATCAATTTAGGAACTTGGGGCTAGCTAGCTAACAAAATCTGCATCTGTCATTTGAGCCAGTATCATCACCAGTCGCTTTCTGGAAATGAGAGGCTGGTTTTGACTGCCGGTTAAGGATCATAAGGTGCTCGCCATTGTTTAAAAAAAGATGTATGTCTGCCACAGATATGCACTGTGAGAATGGAAAACAAGCAATGCCAACTTGAGAAAGAATGGGGTTTTATTTCATGTGGTATCATCTTATCATCTGTAGGATGTAAGTCGAGCTATATCTCTTTTAAAAGTTACAAAATCTCTCTTTTATACCAGACAACTTTGTGACTATTTGTGATAAAGGTGACACGTCTTCAGGAAGGATTTTTCATCAAGTCTTTATGTCATCACATAAATAAATATCAATGAGCTGTGCAATATGCAGTCCAATCAGCACATCCCCTCCCACTTTACGCCGGTTTGATTTCCAGCAAACCCTGGCATGATTGAAGCCCTACAGCCGGCCCTAAATGTTGCATGTGTTTTGGCTTCTGCAGTCAGTGCAGTTCAACGTGATTTAAGCGAGTTTTCAAATGACTGATCGTCAAATATAAAAGGTTTGTCTTAGTCTCTACTGGATGGCTTGTTTAAAGGCTCAATCAAAAGTTCTGCTGCTTTGACCGTACGTCATGGCATCCTGAGCAGCTGTGCTCTGCCCTCCTGCTTCTTCATCCAAGTTTTCTTTGTCCCCTGTCTTTACCTCTGATCAATTGTTGGCCGACTTCACACCGTAAAAGGAGAGCAGCTCGACCTATCCCATATTAAACCTCCTCTTTACCACCTTCTTCCTGTCCTTGTTTGTCATAAACAAATATATTTATTGGAGAAAAACAAAAACTATTAGGGAGAAAATATCTCAAAAAGAAAAACTTGGCATCAGGTGAGGGTTAGTGAGCCAGGAGACTGTGTAGGCTGTACTGATGATACACTGCTCCCGAGTTATGAGAATCATTGGCCCTGATGGTAAACATGTCCCTTTGTGATTTGTACTCTGGCAAGACTGAGCCAGGGCCGCTGGGGGAAACAGAGAGAAAAGGACTAAATAATTATCCCTCAAAATGCGGGGCTCTTGGTGCGTGTGTGCTCTCTCGTCGTTTGACAATACAACATTAAATGCCGATCCATTGTGTCTGTGGAGCCGCCACACAAGCAATCTTACTCAGACTAAGTAGTCCTGATGGCAAATTACAGGTTTGCACCACAATAGTCTGATGAAGCCAATTTGATTGTGATGAACACTTAGCAGAACAACAAAACACTTATCACAGCGTGGAGCTACTTAAGAAAGACTCCCTGACCTCTGACCGGCCGACGCCGGCAAGAGAGGAATACTCGCAGGGCCTATTGTTGGAGCATCTGTGACCATCAGAACTGAGGAGAGACTTCTGATAACGCCACTCCTGCTTTCAAATAGTAAGAAAAGATCAGCCAGCCTGGATTTGTGTTATTTTTCGCTGATTCTAGATGGAGTCAGATACTGCAGCCGCACAATTACATGTGTTGGACGCTTGCTGACACACCGCATCCATTCCTTCCTTTTGCGACGGTATCTGACTGTGCTGAGACACTTTCAAAATATTCTCTCGCTCTATTAGACCAGCCTCCAGGAAAACAATGTTAACAGCTTGTAGAAAGGTGCAGAGTCAAAATATCTCTTTTCCTAAAAACAATACTATGATTGTGAATGAATTATTAACAAAGAAAAATGTGTTGGGTCAATAACGATTGTTTTGTTTAAATCTGTGCAAGAATTCTGATGGTTGGTTTCCAGCTTCCAACTGGTTTGTGAGCCAATAGTAAAACACCATTCGATATCATGTGCTATCCAACCTTAGCTAGGTAGCCTTAGCAATGTTGACTTTAGCCAGTGTTATTCACGTCGGTTCCACAGTAGTCCAAAGGGTTTGACTCTATGCACGCTCTCTAGTGCCTCTCTCAGAAGAGAGAGCAACGGTAGCTGACGTAGCCAATGAAATGTAGTCTGCCAAAATAATCAATCGGCTTCCAGCCCCACACTTATTTAACTTATGTGTGGTTTGAGAAAAAAGTGTGTCAGCGACATTTTGTTCTGGTGATTGGGTTGATTGGACACAGTCAGAGATAGAGACGAAAGAACAAATATTAAATTTGGAAAAGAAACGGTTCTCTGCGAGAGTAATTCAGGATGCGAGGAGTCGCACTGTCGTCGTGATAATCACTGATAATCAAATTAAGTGTGTACTCTTAAAGATGCCTGAATGCTCGACTAAATTAAGTATTGATCTCCCCTGAGCTGGGAGCTCTGCACAACAAATGCGCACAAGAGGGGAGGTGAAGAAGAAGAGCAGGAGGAGGAGGAGGAGGAGGAGGAGGAGGCTGTCCCTTGTGTTTAGGTTTGCTTTCTTTTTCGATTTTAGCTGATGCCTCTCCGGTGTCAGCTACACTGCTTCCATGATGCGAGCTGAGCTGAAGATGGAGAGCCCAGTTGTCTTGAAGTAGCTGAATAGGAATTTCCCTTCCACTGTAGTTTTTCCCCAATAACAGGCCCCTGTCACTTGAGAATCCAGTGAGTGTATGTAACACAGTACACCGAGGCCCCGCTTTAATTCTGTTTTCATCTCGTGTGACAAACAATTGAATCCGACTTCAAGGTGAAAACACCTGATGGACGCTCTTATAAATCCACCGTATGGCATCAGCGTGTGCACACAACATATAAGAAATGGTCTGGCCGCCGCAGTTGCGGCACTGATTCAAGATCCCATCATCTCCTGCCTGCAGGTGTTGACTCCTTCGGCCCGGTGTGTTCATTTGAGGGATGTCAGGGAGCAAATATAGATGCTCCTGATATATGGACAGCGGCATGTGCAAAAAAAAATACATCATATTCTTAGTTGCAGTGTTCACTCGCAGTCCTCCCCGACAGCACTGCGACATAGTGTCGAATACACCGAGACACAAATTGAGAGCAGCCAAGAGGGAAAACCTTTAGCTAACCTCCAGGATCCGTAAAGACGACTGTGTTAAACAGCGTCTTCATGCCCTTTCCTCGACGCGCTTCATCCCCCACTCGTAGACCCGAGGAGAGATATGGCTCATCTCCTCAGCCTTGGCGCTGGAGTGCTGAATAAATCTTTTTTTTTTAAAAAAAGAGCATCATCGCAGGGAATGTGTTACTGCGTCCACCTCGGTGCGCGTCCCTACAGGTCCTCATTATAGCTAATCCTGTCAGCTGCTGTCCGTGGAAGACAATCCTAGTTGTGCTTGGCTTAATTTGCACTGAGGCCACTCTTCTGTCAAACGTGCATCGATACCTTTAAAAAAAAAATAATAAAAAAGAAAATAATGCCGGTCCTTGCTTGTTAAGAGCCACATGACTAAGGAGGGACTAAGGATATTTGATTACACACTGGGCGATGCTTCTGAGTCAGTCTGGATTTACAATATTAGTGTTATGAGCCACCTATAAAACATTCACGACAGACAGCAAAGTAGAAAGATTACACAAGATTTCCCAGAACAATAGGTTTCGATCAATTATATGGTCCAGTACATCATTTAAATATTGGACATCCATTCTATACGATGTAATTGCATGTAATGTACACGTGTGTGAGTGAGTTGAGCCTGATATATAGACTCAGTCAGCCAACACTGGTCAAATACTGTAAAATGAAGCCACACTTGTTGTAACCAGGTGTGGAGTAAACGCATTGTTTTGAGCGCGTGAATTAAATGGTAACACATATTCCACCAACTCCGCTGGTGATATCGAGCCCGCTGAAAACCTTAAAAGCCGCAGTGATTGATTTTCTTTCACTGGCCTCTTGAGGGCAGCGCGGCAAAACTGTGAGCACAGCACAGGCGCCGTATCGCCCTATAAAGTTGATATGTGAGCAGGCGGTGGCCTAATTACACGTGGTGAGGGTGCAGAGCCACATTAACAGAATGTCAGGGGGATACTTAAAAAACAGGCTTTTTGACAGTGCTCGGTGACTTTTTTGTTGTTGTTTTTTTTTTTTTTGGCAAAGATGGCCAGAATCTTTAATTAGTGTTCAATCCTACCCGTAAGGTAGTCCTCAAATCCAAATTAAGTTGTGATCAAACTACAAGTGTCCTACAAGTGATTTCCTATGACAAGTGATGATGTATGACGGCCTTAACCCTCCTGTTGTTGCCAGAACTGTGTTTAACAGCAGAGAAAACGCCTTAAATGTTGTTTAAATTTTATGACTTTCCCTTTTTTTCAGGAACAGACTCATTTCACAGTAGATAGACAAGAAATGTCAGCGGGGACATGACACGCAGCAAAGGTCCTCCACCTGGTATTCAAACCATGGCCCGCTGTGTATGTGGCGTGTGCTCTTAACCACTTCGAATATCTGCGCGCCCATCATTTTTGACCTGGAAGTTAAAATCACACTCACAGAATCAGTTACAGATGACAGAAAACACACACAAGACACACACACACACACACACACACACACACACACACACACACACACACACACAACCATCAAGGCCCTGTTTACTTATACTTCTACGTTCAGAGTGTAAACTTGCTGCGTAAGAGTGGTCTGGGACAAGTGTGTGAAGCGGCTGCTTGTCCTACTCTGATGGTCGTGGTCGCCCCCTCAGGTTGCCTTGATGGTTTATGCTGTTTACATTTGACTATTGTTGGAAGCGCCTTCAGTAAATTGCATTCAAAACTACTTTACAAATACTATCTCTTGATTAAAAAAAAAACATATATATATATATATATATATATATATATATATATATATATATATATATATATATATATATATATATATATATATATATATATTGTTTACCACCTTTGCAGTAACTTAAGAAATAATGATAACAATAAAAATCTACTTTAGTAAAGAAAACATATATGACAGCTGTGTTAGCATAAAAATGCAAAATGCTTAATAGATTTGGCATTTAAGATTAAATGAAATTGCTTTATTTTAGATCTTCATTGAGGGTGGGTCATTTTTGACCCAGAGGACGAGGGGCGTATACAGAATGTTAAGACAACAGGAGGGTTCAAGGAGTTGTCCCATTTTATATGGGGAGATTGCAGCCATTACGCCTTGTACCTCTGTTCTGAGGGGCAGGGGGGACTCGAAAACTCAGGGTAGGGATCAAAATTTGAAATGGGATTGAGCCATTCTCCCCTCATCGGCTTCACGTCATGTTCATTGTACACACACGTGACCAATGAGACAGTGTCAGCAAATTAGTCTGTGAGTCATCTTGCTCACCATAATTGCCTGGGTTTTGCTCTTATCGGCACATTTAGAGTCGATGGACCTCAATATTCCTCTTCCTCTTCGCTGTGGGTATGATGCACGTAGTCACATTGTTCTGTTGAAGACGGCTGAATGTTCACTTTAAGTATCGATCTCCCCCGAGCTGGCAAAGCAACTGTGCATGTAAGAAGGAGTGAGAAGAAGAGGGTAGAAGGGGATTCCTTCCTTATGTTAAGCTTTTCCTTTTGTTTTTTTGTTTAGCTGATGTCTCCACATTGATTGTATCTCAGCCTTCAGTGACATCATCATGGGGCACCAAAACTGAGAAAAGATTTCTGCATATGCACTAATCAAGGACATCCATTATATGTGATGTGAAACACACTGGAAGGTGTTTTCAGAAGCGCAGAAGAGGCAAACCAGGAAAATGAAAACTGGGACAAAGGGGCCCACGTGGCCACTTGTATTGGAACCCATTAAATGTCCTTAAACCTCCCAGGAAGCCACTTTACAGTGCACTGCCCTGCTGCCGTCACCAGTGGACGACTTGAAGTTACAACTCAGCAGGAATCGCCATTCCCGCTTTACTCTTTACTTTAGGACTCATACTGCAGCAGGATAATGAACCCAAACACAGACCAGAGAAGACCTATCTGTTCTCACTGTCATGGACTCTCCTCTGCAGTCACCTGACCTCGACACTACTGAGCACTTACAGGAGCACTTCAAGATAAAGACTGAGTGAGCCACGCGTTCTGTGATGTCACAAGAAAAGGACCGACTTGTGGGGTCCACGCCTGCTCCAGCGCTTGCTGTCATTAAATAATAAAGAGAAAGATATTCTGAAATTTCGTAAACATTTTACCCCCAAAAATCGACTTTTGACTCAAACTGTGAAGCTGATATTGTTTATGAAAAAAAGAACAAAATGGTCTGAGACTTCCCTCCCTCTGAACCCTACCCTATTTACTATGTATTTAGTAGGTATATTCTTGAACTACAGTCACAGAAGCACATCAGTCACCAACATGAGGTATAGGCTGCGCTGGCTGCTCGGACATGTTAATCACAGGACATTACAAGAATCAATTATATGTCTTCATTTGCACTTGCTGCAAGTTCTCCATCAAGTTGTGCATCCATCATCACCCCACACATCTTTACATGCACCATATTGTGTAAAAAAAAAAAAAAAAAAAAATTAAATTAATTATAATCATGGTCATCAGATTTTATTTCACACATGCCGCATGTTTTATGGACAGGCAGACATACAAACACACACACACACACACACACACACACACACACATTGAAAAGGCTGCAAATTAGTTTTTAATGTCGGAATCATTTCACTCACCGTAATTGCTTTGGTTTGTTTTAATAGGCACAGTTAGAGTTGACAGACATCAAGATTTCCTCACGCAGACAGACGAGGGGATCCCACCCCTCACTCTTTCAGTCCTCCAGCAGCCTTTTCCACCCAATTTACTAAAGATAATTAATTATGGGCGAGAAGAGAAGAAAAGAGGGTGCTGCAGGTTTATTCCCTCCCCGCTTCTCCGTTTCTGGGCGGCACTCGGATCACTGCTCGCACAGCCGAGGAGAAAAAAGAAGTGCGGCTTCCACCTCATTTAACGATCGCTTCGCTTACACAATACCACCTTTGACCCCCTCTTCATTCACAGTGCCAGGCTTTTTTTCCCCCCTTTTTTTGATGTATTACCTCAAATCACAACAGCTAATAGAAGCCATTTGTCCTCATTCTTAACCGCGCCTGGATTTTTCGCGTCGACAGCAAAACAGACAGAAAAAAAGCTTAGAGAGGCAAACCTGAATGAGCATATATGCCAAATGTCTTTTGTGGCAAACGGACAAATAAGGGAAGAGTTGATTAATTGGCCCGTATATTCGTAACTAATTATGTTGGATATTTAATTACACATGAGTGAATGGCTCGCCCGATAATCAATTGTTCCTCCTGGCAGGATGTGATCAAGTGATGCAGGCGCTGGTGCTGCAACAATGTGAGCAGTTTCAATTGTGATGAGGACTTAGAAACTTCTCTTTTTGACCAGAACTGTCGCCTCTGCCCTTTTTTTTATAGCATTGTTTACAGGCCATGTACCCTCCGGCACGGCAGTTGGACTATAATCTGCTGCTTGTGTTGTTCCCGCTGGTGAGTATTGGAGTGGACGGGTGAACGGATCCTAACTAATGGGTTGCGGCCTACAACCTGGCAGTGATGAATGCTGCTGAAGGCCCTCGATGTGGTTTTGGGATTACCAGGGTGCAGTTGGAGGACCGGAGGGCTAAAGTGAGCCGAGCTACACTCGAAGCATGCGCTCAGCCGGCGGAGGCTTTTTTTTCCTTTTTTTCCTCAGCCCTGCATGTGACATGCCGGCAAACATGGGAACCAATCAGGTTATCTTCACATGACTGATGGCAGAATTGCTGCTTGGTGTCAGCCGAAAGGCAATTTCATTATCATCAGGGCTCAGGTTGTGTTATGACGCCATGTGCGACGGATCTAGATGTTATCTAACATAACTTTAATTTTGTTTGAATGGGTGAGAGGAGAGGCGAGCTGTACAGTTGAGGATAGAGCAGATAGGGGGTGAAAAGGTGACCGTGTGTCTCTGCCAAGATCCCTTTTCTGCCCGTGGCAGAAGTCTTTCGTTCACTGCCAAAGAGTCACGATGCGAGTAGCCTCGCTCTGTGTCTTCTTTTTATTTGGGCTCATTATCCTGACCTGTCATAGGATCAGCCACCTTAAGGAGACCAATTAGAGAAGCAGCCCTTTGTTGCACTTTCTCACTTTTCTCTGTTGCACTTCTTACTCCTCACAACTTCTAACATTTGCCCCAGAGAGAGACAGAAACGCGTATCAGCGCTACAGAGGGGAAAAATACCATGCAAGGGGTTTGCTCTGGGACGTTACATTCATTGCTGACATCATGTTAGCTTGTGCTTAGACATAATGAGTCATTCCAACTGTTTTCCAGGAAACTAAAAACACTTGGAGAGCTTCAGGTGCTACATTTTTGTGCATTTTGAGCCCTCTAACTAGGGCCTCCCTAGTTCCTGTTCCTGAGCCTCCCTGCAAGTTTCTGCTCCCGAGGTAATACTTACCCAAGCTTCAAGCTTGCTGCTGCCTGCACACACTCAGAGTGAAAAACCAAGCTCTGAGTGTCACTATCAATATTAGGGCTTTCATTAAATGTTATTGACATGCTGCAGGTCTCATCTCCCTCCCGGGTGCACTGTGCTCTGGTTAGTGGCTCGCGGAACTGCGGTCCCGGAGGAAGAGGACGACTCTGCAGTTGGATCCTCCTCTCATTGCGATGCAGTTGAAACATAAACAAGAACTCGCTAGTTTTACTAAAAGGGGGTAAACATTGGGTGATCTGTAAATTTTTAATGCAACTGAGTGATCACAGAAATATTTAAGGCAGCAGCGTGTCTATGATCCTCTCGCTCCTCTGCAAATACACATGGCTGCTTCCCACTGTGATCATGAAGGTGATTCTACACTCTAGAGTTTATAGCCCACAAAATATTGAGGAAGGAATTGGGTCTTTATAATACACAGTTTAGAGATCATTGTAGATCACTTTGTTTTATTGTGGAATGTAATTTAGTGCATTTACTGTGCTTAAATATGTAAGACATGGTTCTGCGCTTCCTTTGGGTTATTATCTGTTTTATTTGGTAGATGACATCATTTGTCACATTCTACTTTCCACTTCCTGTCTTTGTCTTTTTCCCGCCTGTTTTCTGCGAACACCTGTGTTTTGATAGTTAATTAACCCCTTTGTTTATAAGTTTGTGTTTTTCCTTCATCCACATTTGTCCGCTATTTTGTCATATTTATTCAGGTTTTTCCTTTTATTTTCTCTTCCTGTTTTATTTTGTAGGTTATGTCCTCATGTATCATGTTTAACCCTCTACTCTCTGTCCAGTCTCTTTCCTGCCTTGGTTCTCACTTTTGTTCCCTGTGGATTTCAGATTTATTAATCATGTTTCCCTTTTGTTTTTCAGTTAGTAGCCTACTTTAGTTTCTTTAGTAATTTTCTTTTACTCAGCCACATTGCAGAGGATGGTATAGACAAAGGTTTTACGACAAAAACACGTTATCATTTAAGACAATATGATGAACTGTTATCAAATGAACAGCCCAGTGGTATACTAAGTAAAGGTCACATTGATACCATTTTATCTGTTATCATTTTTGTGATTGTACAAAGATGCAGAATAAAAATGTCTTTTCTTTAAAAACATTATTATGACTGATTTGTGAGCTGATAGTGTAACAGTGCTTGTATCACATGGTGTCTGTGTTCCATCAGTGATCAACAGTCTTTGAAGTTGCTGCTTTGTGGGGTAAAAAAGGCAAAAATGGCTGGCCTAACATTAGCGAGCTAGCTTCACATTCACTTTCAGAATCAGAATAGTCTGAATTGATATCTAAATTATTATGTTTTGTTTTTTGTTTCATGTTTGTGTTTGTGTATGTGTGTGGGGGTGTTTCTGTGTATGTGGGTCAAACTGACCCGAAGACCATGTGAAGGTATAGTAGCATGTGTGCTCAGTATTTATTTATTCAATTATTGTTTGTATGTGTTTATCACAGAAAATAAGCTAAGGCCACTGAGTTCCAGGTAGAACAAAATTTAAAACAGGTCAATTTGACCCGAATACCACACAAGGGTTGAATAAGCTTTTGAAAACAGCCTTTACTTGTACATCGCTTGTTATCTTCTGTGTTACTTCTCTGGTTACGAAATGTACATACCTACCTAATATTGCCTCAGACTGTGCACACTTGCATATATCTCCATTTTAAAACAGGAGACATTAAGACTTACAAATCTGTCTGGAATTACTAAGCAACCACCCCTGGCACTGCTATGGAGGCTCATTAGAGAACTGACTGTGCAGAAATAATGACTAAATTAATGACTAACCATGCTGGACAAAAAAAGATAGAACAAGAAATAAATACCTGAGGCACAGCAGTGGAGGATATAAACAAAGTTGGGGAGACTTAAACTAGATGTAGTTGAACTACATAGCTTAACTACAATTTGCTGTAACTTGCTGGTAGTTAAACTACATTCATATTTTGTGCTGCATCAAGTAATTCAACTACTTTTTGGGTCATTTTTTGTAGTTTAACTACACAATTTACAAACTGTAGTTTTGAAGGCATGAAACATGTCGTGACATGCCAAGCCAGCACTGCCTCTGATTGGCTTGCCCTGGCAGCACTCAAATGCTTAACAGAGTGGGCGGGTCTTTGTGCCAAGGAAGGCAGTGCTCATATGGCACAAGCATGTCATCGACAACCCTCCGCTCCCCCCATGTGCCCCCTAACGCACCAGCCCAACCACGGCCATATTTGAGCATGTACATGTTGGATATAGATGCATCTACAGACACGATGTCCTCATGTGTGAGCCCTGCAAACCGAAAACAACAATAATTTTGACCTTTTTTCAACTTTTTCCTCTCGAGTTGAGATGCAAATTCTTTCTGGCATGTCAATTTTTTGTAGGCTATTATATTTTGTTTCACACACACCATATGTTGATTTATTTAATAGTTTAATGAGTATAATGAGTATAAGTAGATGCTAAAGCTACTTTTTTTAGCAGTAGTTTTACAAACTACATTTCTCCAGGGGTGTAAATGTAGTTTGTTCAAGCTACCGCCAGGCTGAACTACATGTAGTTTTACAAGTTACGCTTGCAAAGTAGTTTCCCCAACAAAATCAATAATTATGACTAGATCTGGTTCCATATTAATGAGACACAGAGGGCTGCCTTGCACGCTAACAGCAGTGCTCTTGGGAAGGCAGTGTTTGTCCATGGTCTGCTCAGCACTTTTGAAAAGTCAACAACTATAGGATGGACAGCAGGAGGCACAGACACATGGTGGGAGCAAAACAGAACAGCTCTGAAATTACCATGTTCTGTCGTGGGCTGAGTTTGTGATTCAGCTACTTCCTGTTTTATTTTGAAGTTCTGTCCTCATGCGTCTTGTTTTCCTCCCTTTGCTCTTTTGACAAAAGTAGGAACATTGTCCTGTCCTTGTGTTTCTGGCTCTTGTTTCCTGATTCCTCACGCTGACTTGTACGTTGTTTGCTTTTTGTTTCTTGGTTTTCTTCCTGGTGTTTTTTCTGCCCTTTTTTTGTCACATTTGCGACAACGTAACTTTTTGTAAAGTTACTGGCCTGCCTGTGTGCCTGCGTTTGGATCTCTTGTGTTTAACAGTGACAGATCAATCAGTTCGAAGAAATCTTGTCAAAGTAAACGCAGGCACTTGAGAACGCACAAGTCAAATCCTTTGGACTGTCGCAGATAATCCAATCCAACTCCTTCACAAAGAAAAATAAAGTCCAGCAGTGTTAAACAACTTTGTAGGCTTGAATAGGTAGCGGAGAAACACGAGAAGGCTCTCATTTTTCACGAAACGTTGTCCGTTGACCCTCAGTCTAGCTTCCTGCATGAGAGGACAGAGACTTTGATTTTGTCACCACTTGTTTGAATATAAGTAAATCTGCAGTTTTATATTTCATAACAATTGATTCTATGTCATTAATATTGTGTAATGTATTCAAATAGAATGCAACACAGCAAACGTGCTCAGTACACAAACTTAGTTCAAGAGTTTTCTCTCTCTCTCTCTCTTTTTTTATTTATTTTTTTCATTTTTTTGCCAGACACAGTCTACGACAAAATGATTAATTTGCAGATATTTTTAATTCACAGCCAGATGTAATTTGTTTTCCGGGGACTGCTGACAGTGTGTGGGAAAAATGATTTGCACAGTGGGGCAGCAACAGCCACTGCGACGCACTTCACTTGCTCCACCTGATATCCAGTTTAATCAGGGGCTGAAGTTGATTGCTGGTTACTGAAGCTACATGCTGATCTTGTCCACAGTGCCCGTATTAACACTTTCTCATAATGAAGTATCGACTCAAAGGTAAAAGATAAGTAAGTGTGACTCGGAGATGCTCGGGGGGGCAAAGCCGTCCTTCTCTAATGACCCCCCTCATTTCGCAACTGAATTCACAGGTAGCCAAACCTAATAAACTGCATCATTAAACTTCTAAATTGATTGGTGTCATTGCCCTTAAATTGATTTGTAAAATTGTCTTCCTTTTCATGTCCAGCACCACTGGATGCTACCAGTGAGCGGTGCGGCGACAGCGTGGACCGCATGGGATGATTCATGACCTGGCGTAAAGTGAGATTAAGTCGCGGACGGGGACTTCATTCGCGTGGCATTTATCCGGACGACGGTATACATTAGCGGGGAGGACAAACCTGTATAAACACTGGCTTATCTGCGACGAAGGAGGTGACAAGAAATGATGTGGCTCGCCCCTTTTTAATTCACCCGCGCAGGCGAAATGGAACATCAGGCTGCCGGATTCATAGGAGCGCCGGGTGTCTGACGTCAGATGTGTCGGGGGGGAAACCTGCAAAAAGAGGGATGATGCAGATTCCAGAGGTGCGATATGAAGACGAAGACCTTCTCTTCTAGCACCCTGAAAGGGTGTGACACTCCCCGGCACCCCAAACTGGTCAGCGATGTTAAAAAAACAAAAAAAAAACAAACACCTCAGAATTTTTTTCTCCCCTCTTGTCTCCAGGGCTCATTGCACAGCTGCCTGATGTGGCGATCCGGTTCAGTGTCCTGAATTTAAGAGAGCCAGGCGGCGTGCTGAGAACCCGAGGGCTTCTCTGACATGTTGTGTAAGTAGCCGAGCCCTTTGATGGATGACTCTTATTTTCTTGTCAACCTGAGACTACTTTTATGTTTATCTTGATATCTTCCTGATGGGCTTTCATTTATCCAGTACCGACCGGACAGGACAGGACGGGACAGGAAGGAAAGGAGGGAGAGCGAGAGGGAGAGTCAATCAGAGAGAGAGGACATTGTCTGAAGACCACAGAGAGAGATGCGAAGTCGTTAATTGAGGATAAACTGTTGAGGGTTTAAACAATCATCAGCGCTGATTGCCACCTTTTGTGCAGAAACGGGATCTGTACCTCACTCCTCTGACCTTCATTTGACTCACACCTCATCCCCCCTTCTTTCTCACTGTCGGAGGCCCCGCAGGCCGGAGACGGAGCGCTCCAGACTTTTCGCTCTGTGCAGCCATTACTGGTCCGTGTTGTGCTCGGCTGGGGGAGCTCTCATTTTCTCAAAGTAATTCTGTGTTATTCATCTGGGCTCCGTGGCTGTTAGTTACTTGATGAGCAGCGCACCCTCTGCACCACCCGGGGGAAATTCAACCGCCGCACATTGATTTTCGAGGCCCCTCCGTCAGCTGACCTTAAAAAAATATCACGAGCGTCCTCGCGAGCCCTCCCTGAAAACACAGGCGGTGTGTGTTGTCCTCACTGTCCTGACATCTGTCAGACAAACAGGAGGTCGGATGCAGAAACCAGAAATGATGTTCGAGCTCCCTTGTACTGTATATATGGAGTCATAAACGGAGTGTCTCACAGTATATGTACTTTTCCATGTTCGAGTTTACAGTACTAAAGACAAAACACAAAAGGCAAAATCATAGGTGAGTTTAGTGGGCTGAATTTTAGTCTCAATATGGGTTAGGGTTAGGCCGATCTTGCGTCACATCAGTATGGTCCAGTCAGCTTTTCAATGGTGGTCTGATGACTTGTGGTCAGAGAGTGAACACCTTCATTTGATTAAAGTTCGGAACCCTGCCCGCGTCCTACCCGGATCAACTACTAATAGTTTACTGAGAACTGTTGAGAAATAAAACAGCCCAGATTTGAAATCCTGGCAGGAAAAGCTAAAGCTTCACTTCTCTCGCTGAGCAAGAGAAAGTGGAAGAAAGGCTGGGAATGATGTTTTTATTCAGCTACTTGAGAAAGTTAAGTGGACTTGCCGTGAAAGAAGAAAAAGGGAAACTCAGTGGAGACTTTTTATTCATTTTTTTCTAAAATCAAGCACTTTAAGGGGAGCATTTTTCTAAACCTCTCTGTTGCGTTTTATTTAAAAAAAATCCACTTGTTATGTTCACTGGTGTGTCTAAAGAACATTTATTTCTTCATAAACTACTCATTTAAAATCCCTTCAGTTCAATAGGAAAACTGACAGTATTGTTAAAGAATAGTACTTTAATTCAAATTTTACACGACTTCATTCGTTGAATTCATAGGGTTAATAGAACTAATTGGCGACATCAATGCAAACACAGTAAAGGATGAGCTCAGAATCAGCATTTTACAGAAAAACACCAATTCTGGGAACATTTCATACCTTGTTTTTTTAATGAGAAAAGGGTTTTTTCTCGGGAGTTGCCGTTGACATGTGCGGACACACTTACACAGATTCTGGCTATTAAATGATAAAACTGTTATTTGTCTAGAGGCCCTTTTGTTGATGAACAAAATGTGATTAGCCTTGCAGCGGAGTCAAGACCTGGCCTGAGGCCACGTGGAGGGGCCGCTCAAGTCATGTGCCAAGCAGCTTTCCTGTAATATATTTCCAATGTCACTTTCAGAACAGAGTGCGTAAAAAATATGGACACAGGCCACAGTTTCTGGGAATCGCCCCATGTTTCACAAGACAACACTGTAAAAATTCTCTCTTGCGTGCCCCTAATATTAGATATAACATGATTAAGTTCCGTCTAGCTTCCCATTCCAGTGGATGAAACACACTGAAGTGCCCTCATTACACAATAAAATGATAGTGGACACACCAAAACCAGAGATGAGATGTCCATTGATATTTTGTGTATGCCTGGCTCCTATATATTCAACCATCAAGGGCGATGTGTAATGCGGACGCTTGCTTTGCTTCAGGAAACCGAGGTTGTTGAATGTCGACAGGACACTAACCGTGTTTAACGGATCTTTTATTCAGTACGTATTTGGATGGGAGGGTGAAAAGCAGAAACGCCAGATGGTGAAGGGCTGTGTCAAGGTTACTGGATTCTGACAGGCTGCAGACAGGCCCGGCAGGACCTCTGGGCCATCTTTGTTGATATTGATCACCCACTATACTCGAATGTTCACGCTCTCCCCTCGGGTACTTTCAAAGTTACCGATGATTAAAACAAATAGATACAAGCAGTTCCAACAGCAGTTAGCTTGTTAGCACCTGCACCTTAATGTAAATGCACTGTACCTTACCTTAGACTACAACCTACTGCCATGTGTTTAACTGTATCTTTTAAAACTTTGTATTGACCTGCTGTTTATTGCTGTATTTGAGTTGATGGATCAGTGATGACAGTAATGATGCAAACTAATTAGAGTCATGATATGAATAGATCTGAAAAATATATCTAAATTAAGAGATAAATTAGATATAAAATACTGAGAAAGTTTAAAAGTGATTCCTCCTTACTGTGTGCTTCATAACGTAATACCGAAAAGCTGAAGGCAACACGACAATATCCCACAACAGCAGGCTGCTGAATGATTTTGCATGACAAGCTGACATCTACTGTGCTGTGCATGGAGAAAAAAATGACCCATGTAACTGCTCGCTCTCACCCTGAAAAAAATGGCAAATGATCAAATCGTCAAATGCTCAAGCATGTAGACATTACACCGAAATCACTGAATAAACAAATTTCACGCTTTGCAGGATTATTGGTTTTCTTCTCGGCTCAGCCTCTGCTGCTTGAATCCACATGTGACGCCAATCTGGCATCGCATGCATATCATCCAGTTTTTAAACCCTTTTTAAATGCTGGTCTCTCCCCTGACAGATGAATGTTTTTCAAGGTGATGATGACTTGTAGTGGAGTGTCTGAATATGTGCTAAACTGACTTTTAATGGATTACATTAGTTCATATTTTGATATTCAAAATGGATTGCACAATGACTCGACAATGAAAAAAATATCAAAATGAATAAAAGTACTGCAAAAAAGCAAATTATAAGCAAATTATACTGTTCATGCTACTACAACTACTCATAGCAGAAACAACAACTGCTGCACCTAAGATAAGTGTTACTAGTCCAGTGAAAAGAAGAAACCCCCAACATTTGGCCCTTAACTTGGCAAACATGGCAGATTCGGCCCTCTGGGATCCCTGATGTAGGTTATCCACTTTGAATGCAGTTGTTATATGAAAGGAACTGATAAAGAGCATTAACTTTAGTAAAACTGTTATAAATTAAAAAATCACGTTGCTGACGTCATGACAACTATGTGTATCACTCTTATTCAAGTTAGCATGCTAACCAGCTAACCCAAGCCAGTCCTGGGCCAAAGCTCCTATGCTACCGGATAAAAAACACTGACACGTCTCCGGGTGTCCGAGCTCCCAATCTGGATTGCTAGCTGCACGGCTAACTGAGCTAAACTGCTAATGGCAGTTATAGTGAGCAGCAGCTGGCGGTTACTCTGGTGACATGCTGCCCGACTTTGTTTTGAGTGTGAATTCGGCAGGTGGCCAATTCTCACATATTGTACCTTTAAGTTGTGGGATAAATTTCTCATGCTGACACAGGACTTTGTCTTCACAGCATTATATGTAACAAAAATAAAATGTCAGTGGACATTTGTTAGTTGTCGGAAACACTGTATGAGCTCAATTAGCCATTGTAAGTAAAGCCACTGAGCATTATTCATTCTTCATTGAGTGTGAGCTTACACAGATTCTCATCTAACACTGTGCATAATATGAAATGACTGCAAACACATCTAAACCCGCTCAGAATACAGACAAATCTCATGATAAACTGTGTTTTATTGTTAATGGTAGTGTGGAGTATAGGTCCTCATGAGAACAGAAGGAGGTTGATGTTCATGACTTTGTTGGTGTATTGGTCTTCATTCACCACAGTCAGGATTGTCCAGGCAGGTAGAAATGTGATTCACACCTTGAGCCAGTGAGAACAAACAGCTGTGACATCTAAAACAACACGGCTGTCCTCAACCAGTGTCGGCTAGCCCTCGTCTACCGGGCGTATAAATCGCAGGAAACTGCCTCCTCCTGACACCCATGTGCTCATCAGCTGCAGAATCTATGAGCTTCACACCTCCAGAGAGCCCTTCTGTAACAGCCAAAGGCCACAGCCATTATTCCCCCCGGCATGGGCAGTGTTGGGTGGGTGGCAGGCAATCTGACTAAGATTGTCTCTCAGGTTGTTTCAGTTCAGATGGGTTTTGAAAGATGCAGTGCCAGAGTTTCATAAAGCAAGTAGGAGTCTCGATGACATGCGTAGGGACTTTAAAATGTGAAGTTTATTTCATGATAGAATACAAAGGACTTGGAGAAAAGGAAAAGGGGACATCGATCACATTGAACACGTCCCAAATGAACAGCGCTGGTTGTTAAGAGTGACTATTAATTAGTCTACGGTTGTGCGACAGTGAGACGGCATCGGGGACTGCGATCACACCATCAACACTCTGTATCGCTTTGCATGGTAAATTGCATGGGCATCAACAAGGCTTCATGGTGCATTCAAGAGCACGTCGTAATCTCAGAATATGTATCAAATGGCTGCAAATCATGGTGCCTGATTATTATTTTTTACAATTTTTTTTAATGCACTTTTCAAAATATGCCATCATAGTAATGCATGCATATTGGATAAGATGAAAGTATATATTTCAACAGAGGAATATAAGAATGAAAATAGAATCTGGGTAAAAAGAATTATACACAACTTTCAAGGCCATTCAAGTACTTCTGAGTTTACATTGTGCTCTATGAAGCCCACCAATGCACTTTACTGGGTGAGGGCAACAGATGATTTGTTAATAATGCGGCACAGTTACAGACATGTCATACATGAAACATATATAACAGGACAAAGTTTCTCTTTCTGTCCATGTGATGTGCATTCATTATAGTGATAAATCAGTAATGATATTTCAAACAATGTAATTTCACAGGACTGGACTGACTGTGACCTGAACTCCCCTTCAGCACAGAATTTTCATTGTTTCAAGCTGCAACAGACAATACTCAATACTTTTACTCTCATGATTCAGTTGTGTCGCATCTGCTGCAAAACTTTGCTCCTCTGTAGCACCAGTGTTATGTGCATTTATATATATATATATATATATATATATATATATATATATATATATATATATATATATATATATATATATATTATATATTATATATTATATATTATATATTATATATTAATATTATATATATATATATATATATATATATATATATATATAATATAAAAAACACAAGTAACATAAAAATCTATCAATCTAGATGAATATCGTCAGAAATAATATCAATCAGTATCGTCCATTATTTGTGTCTTCTCCTTCAAAAGACAGTATAGCCTGTAAGCACACAAAATGACTTGTCTGGACAGGTTACATGTCCCTCACAGGGCTAACACAGGAGGACAGACAATCACTCACACTCATTCACACCTTTGGCCAATTTCAAGGCTGTCTTTTTGTTCTGGGAGGAGGATGAAGTGGAGAAGTAATTCTGAGCAAGAGGAGAACATGCTAAGCTGGAGCTGAGAATAGTCCCTTGTATCATGAGCTGTGGGGTAACACTGTGTCAAATAGCTGCCCCCTTTGACTTGGCTACAGTCGGGTAAAAATTACCAAGATATGATGGTGTAACCTTAAAGGGGCAATAAGTAAGAATTGGCCACCTCTCTAATCTATACCCCAAGCAAGTAGGGGGCACCATAGCACCATAGTAACTGCTAACTGCTGTTAGCTCAGCTTGGAGTGGTATTTTGAAAAAGAAGGGGCCACCTCTCAAGTCAAGTAGGCAACTGCAACACAACACATAGACATCCATAAGATTAAAACTTGAAAACATCAATATTTTTTCACACTCTGTTGATATTTATAAAAAAAAAATATGCGTTTGTATTATGATGTTTAATTTATGTTCTAATAAAAAAATCTCACATATTGCACCTTAAAGTTTGTTGACCTCTACTGTCTTTTTGCATTGAAATCTGCCATAATGCAAATTCACAGTAGCTGTTGAGATTACACAGTTCAAAGTTAATTTAGAATCGGTTTTTACTTTATATTCCAGAAACCTCATTTCACCTTTAACATATAAAAAACTCCATGACCTTGAATCTCTCTGCCAATCACCACGTTCTCCAATGACTTTCTTTGAGAGTAGAAAGACAACATTAATCTCACGTCTCACCTGTCAGACTCACACGGGGGGGTTTGGATGCAAGCTATATGACCAAACACACTCCTTCTGTCTCCAAGGACGCATATTGTTGATGCAGCAGCTCTTGACCCCCTACATTAGGAAACAAGCTGCCATATTACTGCTCGACAGTTCTTAAACATGCTCATTCAGTGGGTGACAAACAGACACCTCTCTGTGGGTTTCCTTAATCCTCCAAAGAGCCTGCACCGAACAAAGACAAGTTTCACAACTAATTTAAGTATTAACTTTTAAATATGACAGTCGCAGGGATCAGGTTGGTTCCTCCAGGATCAAAACTGAGGGGGAAATAAAAGAATACCAAGAGCTTCTTGATTACACTGGCGGGTCTCCAGGACCACCCAGCCTCAGGCATCACCAGGAACATGGCCTGAATACTGAGAGTGATGATGAAGTTGAACAGTCTGGGTACCCTTACATGAACTCTTTGATTCTCTCAGAAACAAGGCTGGAATATCAAGTGGACAAAGTGGGCAGTGACATTGGCCCCAGGCCCCTCTGGGAATCCTAGAGGCCACAAGATGGTGTGGTATTATGATTCATTGCTAAGTTGTTTGGACATATGCTCTACTAAGTAAAACATTCAACTGAATCATAGGGACCTGCACCAAAATCTAGTTTTGATACCTTAATATATGCATTCTTGGCCAGATGTCAGGTGGGTGTTGGACTCTGCAGAGTTGTGCCTTCTTGCCAATTCTGTTTGTGGTTTTCATGAACAGAATCTTAAGATGAAGATAATGTCTGGAGAGGCTGTGGTAAGGTTGCCTTGAGATAAAATTTTGCTTTTTGGGGTGAAGGGGGCAAAGATCACCAATTCCAAATCTGCCAGAAAACAGTGAATTGCGCCTTACGGTTGGGAGCAAGTCATTTTCTTCATGTGGATGGCTGGGTGCTTTTGCGTTGCTCACCTTGGGAAAATATGGCACCCGAATGCACAATGGGAAAAAGGCAAGCCTGCATGGGACGTTACTTTGACGCATAACACCACTTAAATATTGTTGCAGGCCAAGTACACCCATCATGGAAACAGTATTCCCTCATGGCTGTGGCCTCTTTCAAAAGGATAACGCGCCCGGCCACACAGCAAAAATGGTTCAGGAATGGATTGAGGAACACAACGAGTTCAAGGTGTTGACTTGGCCTCCAGATTCCCCAGATCTCAGTCCAGTCAGTGAGATTTGCTGGACCAACAAATCAAATCTGTGGAGGCCAAACCTCAGACTTGATCTGCTTCTAAATGTATTGGTGTCGGATACCACAGCACACCTTCAGGTCTTGTGGAGTCCGTGCATCGATGGGTCAGAGCTGTTTTAGCAACAAAAGGGGGACCTACACAAAATGAGGCAGGTGTTCATAATGTTATGGCTGATGGGTGTATGGTGTAAAAGCTTTAGTAACCGCCAAGAGGATCCAGCTGTTGATGTTGATGGCCATAATGAGTTCCCCTTTCAGGCTTGCCGGATTGAACTGTAGAGCAGGATGAGGATGACATCTTGTAGCAACCTGGGGTAGAATTACTGTTCTGTTGCTGTGAAAGGAGTCAGTTGGGGTCACATATGCCTCCTGGCTGCTCCCTATGGATGTGGAAGACACAGTTTGAGAAAAGATATCTGGGCTGCCTTGTTTAAAAATTCAGTGATGGATGGATGGATGAGGACATTTTGGGGACATTTTGCTTACCACAGTGCATGTTGCCATAATAAATGTTTTTAATCAAATCAGCACTATCTAATGGACACATAGCTAACCCGCAGGCAGGTGGTATCCCAGCACAGGTGTACTTGTCAGTTTCCTAGCCTTAAGGCAAAATATAATTAAGCTGCCACGTGAAGCCTCCAGTGTCAGCTGCATTTGATGGGCACTTGAACAATACAGGTAATGCACTGAGAATGGGACAAATATGGGGATCAAAAAAAGGCCCCCAATTAATTTTTGCCCCAGGGCCCCCAGCAGGTTAATTCACAGCCAGTTGACATTTTGACGTCATCTTTAAAATCTGCCTTCATTTTGATATACTGCACACCTGTAAAGTCTGTTGACTCGATCGGTGTTATTGCGTCTGTAATATTGTTGATATGGGACCAGAGTGGGCGAAGTTTTTACTGAGAGCCATTATTCTACTCAAGTAACTGCCATGCAGCTCTACCTCAATACAATCACTGCTCCCCAACACAACATGACAGGACTGTACTGCAAGCCATGGCTGTTTTCGAACCTAACATACATACATTTTAGCTCAAAATGTACTTTACTCCCTCCAGGAGTCTTTCCATGTCACAGACTGGGAACTATTCCAGGAGGACCATGGGGATGACAGTTAGGTTCTCTTTCATTGAAAAGCAGACCACATCACTTTTTGAGAGAAAAGCATTGGACCATCCAAAAGGATCCACTGCCTCCTGAACAATAAACCATGACCAAGGGGATCAAACTTCCATGGAAAAGGATCAAGAGGAAGTCAGGGCAGGCCAAAAGGATTTTAGGAGAAAACTACAGCGATTCTCACAAATTAACTTCGGACATGGATTTAATAATAAACAGGAATGGAAGGGACTGCGGTGTTTCCTACGAAAAGCTTGAGTTCAAAACTGGTCCCTTGATTATTACAACCTTCATGCAATTGTCTTTAATATGGAAGAGGGTGACAACAGTAACATTGTTTTCAACATGGGAAATGGGTAAATAATGACTGACGACATTTAGCACTGGATTTATCACTTTTGATTTCATTTACAAAGTCTTCAAAAAGACACTGCAGTTCAAGTCTGGATTACAAAGCCACCTGGGGACCTGCACCCCAGGATATGAAAACCAAATTTCATAAAGGGCACAGGGTCGAGACTGATGAGGCAGAGACAGATAAATACAAATGTTCATTTATAATGCTGTAAAGGAAACCTAAAAAAGAAAACTGGAGCTGTTGAAAAGAGATAACAAACAAGGTGAATAGAAGAATATATATTCTATTAACAGAAACAATCTAAATGCCAACTATAACAATACTAAAACTCTAATGGAATAAGTATAATAAACTAAAATCAGTGGGCAGGGGCCTCAGTGGGGGCAGACTATTGGAAAAGTACCACGTCTCACTATTCTCGGGGGCAACACTACAAACATTACAACAAAAGATGCACTAAAAGAGCCCCAGTGCCTACTTGCATGGAACGGGAGTGAGGTTCCATCACAGTGCTTAGCCTCCCACCTGAGGACACCCAGGCCACACTGCAAATCAGGGAAACAAAAAAAAAGACAATTCCTGAAACAAAGAAAATCAAAAGTTAACAAAATCAACTACCCAACTGATAATTAAGGTAAAACTAACAAACTCAAAGCAGCAGGTGAGCATAAAACACAAAAAGGCACATGTTAGTGGGGGGGGGGAAACAACTTTAAACCACCAGGAAATACAAACATGGGGGCATTTCCAGTTAGATATTTTTTACAAAGAAAGCTTTTTATAAGTATACTCTAATAGAACAAGTATAAAAAGGGCTGAGGCTTATTGTGAGACACCACCATTTATCACTATGAGTGCACACGCGGGAACCCAACCCAACAGCAAAAAAGAAAGCAACACAAAAAGATTTTCCATTTCTTTTTAAGCACAGCATGCAGTGAGAGGACCTCGAGGGTGAGTAGCCTCCCAATGCAAATCACTCCTCACAGACAAAACACCCTGACTGACACAAATTAATGAAAGGACGGATGCGGCATGTGAAAATAAAGAACCCCATCTGTGAAGGTAAAGGCTAAGGTGAAAGAATGAAACATAGCAAAACAGCAACTCGGAGGAGCTACAACAGACACATTCATTCGCATCATTCATAATATTGACATGCACAATGAAGCTAACTGTTCTGGGCACCCCCGTTTCTGGGCTGGGAAGGAACGGTGACACCGCAACTCACTGTCCCTCATCGACTATCACACAGACAGAAATCTAGTTGTCATAATTGATTCAGATCTTTCAGTCAAACCACTCATCAAAAAAAAGTTGTCCAGTCCTGCTTTATGCATTTAAGAACCATCATCAGATCAAAGCAATACTGTCACACTCCGACTTGGATAAACGTACTCATGCACTCATCTTTTCTCGACTGGACGACTGCAGCTCCCTCCTGTCTCTCTCCCATCTCCAACTTGTCCAGGATGCAGCATCCAGGCTTCTTCCTGGTTGTAAAGGACAATGTCACATCACTCCTATCCCTACCACTGGCTCCCTGTACATTTAAAGAATTGATTTAAAGATTTTACTGATTACTTTTGAAGCTGGTCTGGGTCTCACCCCAAGTTACGTAACAGAAATGCTGACACCATATAAGCCTACTCGCAGACTTAGATCCTCGGGGTGCGACCCTTCTGGTCGTTCCAAAGTCAGGACTCAAAACTAAGAGTGACTATCAGGGTCCATCGACTCTGGAACAACCTACCTAAAGAGATAAGGCTCGAAGAATCAGCAACTTCTTTTTAATTGCTTCTTAAAACCCACTTTTATAGACTTGCTTTTATGTTCAAAACTGAATTTTCATCTTCCATTCCTGTTGCCGCTTTTAGACTATTTATCTGTTTTGTATTCCTCCTTCCGATGTCTTCTTAATTTTTCTTACCACCCTTTACTGCTTGTATTGCTCACAATCTCTAATCTGTTCTTAATTCCACTGATGTGATGTCCTCTTCTGATTGTCCTTTATGTGTTTTTATTCTTTTATTCATTTGCATTTTTGCATTTATAATCTATCATAAATTATTGATTTATACATTTTCACCCCTCTCTCTCCTCCTTTTCTAGGATTTTGCCTGTTTTATCACTTTTGTTCCTTTTACCTGTAATGACTCATATTGACTTTTCGTGTCTTTACATACGGTTCTGCGCCCTTGTTTCAACTCACCTTGGACTAGACTTCATAGTGTTTGACTTGACTATTGAGTGTTTATTCTGTAATATTGTCAGAGTCAGAGTTTCCTGCTCTTGCCTGATTGTCAAAGGACTTTGTGAACTCTGTTTTTAAAAGGTGCTTTTTAAATTAAGAGAAGTGAGTTTTTGAGAGGGTTTTTAAAGAGAGCGAGGGGAAGAGGACTGGAAGTGTAATGCATTCTCTGCCACCCTTCTATTCATGTATTACAGCGTGAAATGCAATTTCCACACAGATTTGAAAACTGCTGGAGCCACACAATTCATCTCAACATGAATCCTCAATTTGGTTTTGTCAGTGTGATGCAACTAAAATAACATCAATCAAAACATTTTGCTCCCCTCTGTTTTGTTGTTATTTAATTGCGCAAGAGCTGAGTGTATCAAGAGTGATTATGATTGAGTCAGACCGCTGTGGGGGAAAAAAATTAAGGAACCAACAGCTCTCCTCTCACGTAACTGTTCAGCTGGTGAAAAAGGTACAAACTGCCGCTCTATTAATTTGGAATTGTTTGATGATGTCTCGGCTCCCTGCCTCCCTCAACATGAGGGGTTTACAGTTTTCATACAAAGAGAGCTTTTACAAAAAATGAAGCTCTTTTTTATCTTTTTGTCCGAGATGGACGTATTGTGATGAACACTGGATTTTTAAATGGTACAGGACTTTCAGCATTTCTATAGATCAAAGCGCTTTACATTCGCTGGTCAAGTTGACACACTGATGGCAGAGGCTTCCATGAAAGGTGCCAACTAGTTCATCAGTAGCAATTCGACAATACTTTGACATGAAGCCAGGGGAGTTGGGGACTCGAACCAGTGACCCTTCAATTACTGGAGGACCCACTCTACCTCTATAGTTGCCCACTGTAGCTCGGGAGTGGGCTACAGAATCAGCCTAGAGGAACCAAAGACTCCTTAATTGGCTTTCTCACTCAGCTGTCTTGGAGATCTGTTGCCTCCCATGTGTGTCAAAATGCGGTGACAACGGATCAATAGCCGTCCACCGAAGAGGACTGTGTGACGTGGTTAAAAGCTCCAGTGCTTCACTGTACATCCAACTAATATGAAACAGCAACTATGTTCAGTCAGAAACATAATGCCATGCAGATGATGTTTTATATCAGCATAATGATGAAATGTTGTATGTTAATGTAAAAGTAAATTGTTAGTACTGGATGTATTTGCATTTTTTCCCATGAGATTGTATTGAATTCATTTTGCTACAGTATTCTTTTTCTAACAACAAATCATCTGCTGGAAGCAAATAAAGCAGGTAACTTTTTTATGGTTATTTCTGGGCTTTCACAGCACTTGATTAAGGATCATGGAAGGTGTTTGTCCACAGTGACCTGAAAGCATGAGGCGTGACGTGTTACCTCGGGGCTCTCCTTCAAAACAAAACAAAAGACAGCTGCCACAAGTGTCTTGTGGATGGCTGAACATCGCAGGGGAAAGCGGCGCTGCTCATTGTTGCTGAGAGTAGGGTGAAGGGCCAGAGCCTCTGAAGGAATAAACACCTTCCTTTGCACTGGATTCTGCTCTCATGGGAAAGAACCAGAGTGCTGCATTGGTGTGCATCTTTGCTTTACAGCTAAGTACAGTGAAGTAATCTGGCTGTTTGTGGTGAACCTGAATACATGCAAATGGTCACTTCACTTGTGCTGGGTACACCATTAAACAAGCATAAATGTCATGCTTTAAAGCTTAATTCATGTTAAGCTTAGTCTTTATTGCTGAGTCCTTATCACTAGAGACATGTGACCAAATGAAACGCCCCTTGAGTAAACTTGTAGAAAAATATTGCCACACATCATAAACCATTGCCAAGAAACTAATCCAGGTAGCAATTATGGTCAATTATGGGGGCTAAAAATGGATTTTTAAAAAGACAAAAAAAATCATACCACATTGACCTTATTTCTAGGAGACAGAATCACCCCATGACAACTGAGAGAATACCATTGGCTGAAGATTAATGAGTTGAAATAATCTTGCCAAATTGTCTAAACTCTCATATTTGTCGTCATTTGTGGAAAAAATGCACTAAAATAGAAAATATGATTATGTAAAACAATTATGTGTGAGTGGTGTCTCAGGTCTGTTTTTCCTCTTTCTTGTTCAGCGTGTTTTCAGGTCCGCTGAATTATGATTAATTTTGTCGACTGAGTTAACGCTCAATGACCACAATGAGATGCAAGCACCTGTAATGTATCCCTATATATGATACTCACCATACTGGATGAACCACTCGAGAGCCAGGGTGCAGGGTGATGCAACTGATGCACTTGTTTTGGGCCTTTGGATGGTGGAATATATGACGCTTTAAATGAGAAGGAGAAACAGAGAAATTAAAAGTGAGGGAGCCTGAGAGAGTCCAAAACTGGAGGCTATATTGAACAGAAATAGCTCTCCCTTGTCACACTCTATTGTGGCCTCAAATTGGTAAAAGTCTTTTGGGGAGAGATTGAAAGAATGATGAAAAGAAAGCCTTTAGGAGCCCACATTACTGAAAGAAATGTAACCTATGTTTTGAACGCATCTGTCACATCAGCTGATGTGACGTGCTGTCCGGCACAGATTATCTGATAATGTGAAGGGTTTCCAGATCCAGCCTCAGGAAGTGCTCACACACTCATCATTTGCCGCCCTGATAAAATCAAGCATATCTGGTTTGTACTATTTAAAATCTGGAAGATTACATCGGCAGCTGCAAACATTCTAGCCCATCCTAGCATACTACTGTTGACAAAGGCTTTCATTCTAACCAAAATTTCTTGCTAAAGACCATGTCCCCACACTCACACGGTCTTATTTAACCTCCTGCAATTGTTTCCTTTCTCACTGTAACACGTTACGACCAAGCTAATCTCCAATTTGTTTACATCTGCTTCCCCATGAGCACCCTTGAGAGGGATCTCATGAGGTGGTGCATTGCTTCCTCTGGTACGATAACCTCATCTCAAGTGTGTGTTTAGCAATCATTGGAGTTTATCCTTTTGTTTTGTGACAAGACCCGATTTTAAAATCAATTAGCGATCTAAAAGTGCCACGAAGCCAGAGTGCCGAAGCCACACCCCCTCTGCGCTTACTCAGCAAAAAATCTGCCATATGTGTATAGTATATTGGATGAACGGCTCTGAGATATGCAGGGAACAGACAGACAGACTGACAGACAGGCAGACATTATTCATTAAACAAGCATAAATGTCATGCTTTAAAGCATAATTCATGTTAAGCTCGGTCTTTATTGCTGAGTCCTTATCACTGAAGTAGAGACATGCGACCAAATGAAACGCCCCTTGAGTAAACTTGTAGAAAAATATTACCACAGATCATAAACCATTGCCAAGGAACTAATCCAGGAAATTATTACAGAAATGATTCATTAAACAAGCATAAATGTCATGCTTTTAAGCTTAATTCATGTTAAGCTTGATCTTTATTGCTGAGTCCTTATCACTGAAGTAGAGAAATTATTCACATGATTGTTAGATTAAACACCGTCCATGAAATGTCTTTCTTGCTAAAATGGTTGGCAAGGAAAAATTGACATAGTGGAGCTTCCTGAAAAAGCAGCTCTGACAAGGTGACAGGGCTGTAGCATGCTGATGCCTCGCAAATCTGCTGTCTTCGAAGCCAAACCAGAGACTATGACATTTACTCTCCAATCGTCATAGATGGAGAAAACAACACGGGTCCCATCTTATTCCTCTGCAAAACGGCATCAGCAGAAAATATGCTCCAACTTCCTCCAGAACTGTGCTTTTACAGCTTGCCTCACAGCTCTCTATCCAGCTCTCTCCCTCCCTCAGTCCCAGCCCCTGCCTGCTGAATGCTGGGTAAGGGAACTCAAAACGACTGAAGGGAGATTTTAAGAGTGGGAGATCGTAGTTGTGTGTGTGCATGTGTGTCGTGCACATAGGTATGGACTCCTCAAGAGAAGGCATAGGAGAGCTGTCAGCAGCTTGATGGATGGTATGGTAACGTATGTCGATCCAGCAGACACAGCCAGCCGTTACTCATTTCAGCTGACTGGTCTGCATTCTGGAGGAGAAGCTTAAAAGGTGAAGCAGGAGTGGGATAAGACAGAAAAAAAAAGAAAAAAAAAAGAGGGGAGCTGTTGGAAAAGGTAGCAAAGCACGGTCCATCCGTTTTTTATCCACTCTCTCCCCGATGGTACTGTCTATCCTCAGCAACAAGGATGGACTCTGAAAAAATCATCAGGACGGGGATTTCATTTTGACAAAAGGTGTGAAATGATCAGGTAGAGAGTGCAGCAGACCCCAAGTTCATGATTTCTGATTCCTTGATCGGTGAGGTCAGGGGTTTGTGCAGGACACGATTAGCCAATATCATCAATAACATGTTAATGCAGACGATTATGTCAGTGAGAAAAAAAAGTCTGTCTGTGTTGTTTCATCAAATCGCTGAACAAAATCCCTTGAATCTGCTTTTGCTTCGAACCTGCCCCTGAGCAAAACTCTTCATCTGCACCATCAAAGCCGACGCTTTCCTCTGACTTCTTTGACCAATTCAAAGGTCATTTGTTCAGAGGAGCACAATCCACATGTTTGACTGGATGAGGATTGAAATGTTAGGGGAGAAGTGTCTCCAAAGCACAACTAACACCCCGAGCTCTTGAAAGGTGGCCTTTTCAAAAGTGGCAATCATTTCTCTCCGACTTTGTGTTTAAATTCATGCCTTTTCAGCTGTTATATGCTGTGACCTTCTCTTGTCTATGCAGAATTTTTACATTTTGTCTCAGACTGCAAGTATCCATTTTGTATGCAAAAGACTGAATAGTAATGCACCATGAACAAGAATACTTGATTGTTTTTTTTAAAGTATTTTGAAGTCAGAGGTAAAACAACAAAGTAAAAAAAAACACATTTTGTTGTCAGTTTTCTATTCTTTGTCGACAAACCAGAGAGTTAGTAAAATAGATGTTACTAATGGGCCATGAAGACAGCAAATGCATACTATTAATTCGACGGTAAGTAAGTTTCCAACTGCTTTCTTATATTATGGGGTAAAAATGTGAAACAATTCAGCCTGAAAGAAAGGTCAAACAGTGAACCAAAAACGATCGTAGCCGACTGAAATTCTACTTACTCTTCAACCGATTGATAGGTCAATTAGGAAAACAAAATCTCCAACAACACAAGCGTGAAACCGTACAGTGGGAACACAGAAGAGCAAGGGAAAACAGACAAAGACAGGAAGTGGGAAGTACAACATGTGAAACAAAGAGAGAACCTACAAAATTAAACAGGAAATTACTGAACATTTGCCCTCCTCGCCCTCTAACTCTCTCCCAGAAGTTATGTTGTTATGTTAAGTGACCAACTGAAATCACACCGTTATGTAACAAAGTTCTAGTCATCTCTAGACATTTTAATGCAGAAATGCTACATATTAAATCTTTAACTCGTCAGTTTTTATCATCACATGTGCTTCATTCCACAGTGCAGATGTTAATGGTCAGGACATGCGAAAATGCCAGCCGTAAAAGATCCCAAACAACCAGTAGAGATAGCAAAGTTTCCTAATGTCGCTCATGTTGGCAGTTACTGTGATTAGTTAGCTAGTAGCAACGTTAGCGTGTAGTTATGGTAAAAAAAAACAACATCCCAAAGTCGTATTTTTAATAGATTGAATAGAGAATCAGACTGGAGACCTGGCAACTATAAAAAATACACTTTGAAACAGTGTAACAACAGAAAAAGAGGGAACATTGCAAGTTAACACTACAAAGGAAAATATACAAAATTTTGGCAATTTTATGTGTGTGTGTGTGTGTGTGTGTGTGTGTGTGTGTGTGTGTAAGAAAGAGGATGTGTGGTTGTTTGACACCTTGATGCCATTAAGGACATTGTTCACATCCATGGATCTTCCTCCTCAGAAGCCGGTAGGTGTTGCTTCTAATACATCTTCCTCCTCCTCTCTGGCTCCATGGCGTTGTTCCTCTCTATATGTTTACTGCGCAGGTGTTTTTGTGATCTAATGCTCCTTTTCTGCCAGGATTAAGCTGTTTGGGTAATATAATGCCCTGTGTGATCGTACGTCCCACCATTTCTCCAACCCCCTCCAAACTAGTTTGGGAAAATGTTCAGTGGGCCGACCTTTGAATATGGCGTTAATCATTTCATGGCATTTTTAATGTTAATTAGTTGGCAGTTTTACTTTACTTTACTTTCAAATCCTTGATTCATCCTCACCCTGAACTATTCTTTCCACTGTACCACCCAAAAAGTGCCATCTACCACAAGTATAACAGAGGAAAGACAGCTGTCAGGTAAGAAATCCAAACATGCATAAGCATGTTCATAAAGCTCAGCATTCATGTTTCCTGCTGTCAGCAGAAGGTGCAAAAGGCAAACACTTGCATGTCAATGCCCAATATATGGAAATGTTAATTTTAGTTTTCAGCATGGTGGTTTGTCAGTGTCAGATTTGCAATACCGTCCTTATCAGTGTGTTGACAGGAAACAGGTGCCTCCCTGTTAACAGTTCCATTTCAGGACTACAGTCATAGAACACATTTTAACATGTGGTTAATTAGCAGCTGCTAATTAACGTCTTGTTTCATATCTATATCATTCTCCTATCCAAGGGTGCATGTCTTACTTCACTATTGGGGGGATTAAATGTACATAGACGAAATTCTGATTTGTACTTATAAATTATACCAACTAATTGAAAGGTAAATACCTTAAAGGTTGTACCAGCATGTTAAAAACATAAATTCTCTGTTTTTCCAGGATTGTCAGCATCTTAACTTATATGATATATTTCGATCCTTCACCTCATCAATTTGCATCTTGTGTAGGGGGGAATGGAGCAATGTTTGTGACAAACAATTACTGTGACCTTGAAAAAACATAATGTATAAATGATTGTGGCAGTAAAAAATGAGAGCTGTGTGGACTTTTTTTTGTGATATATATCATGCAGGGTCTGGGATAAGTCAAAGTAAAAGGTTGCAGCGCCGAAAGGGCACTTAGTCCACGATTCATGCATACAGTGATTGATTTGATGTGAATGAGCCAGCTTTAATGAACTGTGCGCTGTTTTAAGAAAAGAAACCCAGCTAACATCTAATGAGTATCTTGTGTTCCCCACACTCGGTGGGTTTAATATTACAAATATTACATGTAGAAAGAAGACTTCGGGCACTATTTAGACGTTCAGTCGCACACGGCGTGTACAAATCCATTTTGCTAGTAAAACAGCATATAATCTGAGTACAAAGTGTGGTGCACAACGAAAACTGGTTGTATTTGCACTCTGAATTAGTCATAAGTATGTCTCAGCTTAATTCAAACCAATCCAAGTGTCCTCTCCCATTCCCTCTTAAAGGGAACGGGAGAGGACACTCTTAAAGGGAATGGGAGAGGTGAGCCAGGGCACTCGTCTCTGCTGAGGGACATGTAGGTGTCCTTTGGCTGCTGGACCCTCTGCCCCACCGTTTCACAACAGCTCTGTTTCCGCATATGAAAACATACAATGATATTAAACTGAGGAGGAGGAGGAACGCTGCTGCGTCCCTGTGCACGGTTCTCAGTCCGTAGATCAGGCCGGACCGATCATCCTGAGCAATAACGGGTGGGATGAGAGAGGTGAATACGTCCTTAATGAGGAAATTATTAATGACAATATCACCTGCAGCAATCCTACAGCAGCATAAATGATATGTGAATCTTTTACTATGAACAGTCAATGAACTTCACTGATTACTGAACACTGACATATACAGTCCAAATTCATACCGAGAAAGAGTTTTGAATGAAGCAGCTGTCCTGATAAATCCTAAGATCCTGTCTTAAGATATTTATTTTAGAGGCTAAAAGCATTTCCTCTGCAGCTTTCAGTTTCGATGATTAAACGCTCAACAATATTTGTTACAGTACATTATTGCACTCATGGAAGCAACAGTTTTTTGTTGGTCTACGTCAACAGCGGTGGACAAGTGATTGTTCTGCTCTTTGGTGGGGTGCCTTTTAAATATCGATTATAACAATGGTACAGCCTGAGTTTTTGCTTTAAATGTCCTCATCGGCTCCATCATAATTTTTGCCACGCAATGTCATCGGTGAGCTTACTGGTTAGTCGGCTCTACTTGTATCAACCTGCAAGAGTTAGAAACATGAAAAAAAAAAGAATAAAAAAGGAATACATTAAGAAATGACATTCAAAGGAGTGCTGTTCCTGTATGCTCTGCACACCCACACACAAGTGTTCAGAGTTAATAAAATGGCTCGGACCTCTGCTCAGGTTTTAAGTGAACCGTGAAGAGTTGAGCTGAGGTCACCAGTCTTGGTGTATTAATAAGAATGATGAAGGTGTACTTTGTCCTGCACCAGCAGGCGCCACAAAAGGTGCTAATCACATCGTTTGTATACACCCACGCGGTCCTGAGAGGAGATCTAATTAAAGTAATTAAAGTCACCTGTGTGGGTTTATCGTTCCTGTGCATGGCGTGAAACATTGTGTAATGATTATACCTTTGGTTAAAATGTACTTTTTGGACATTAAAGGGGAATATTGTAATTATTAAGATTCTTCTCTCTTTTTTTTAATAACTACCAATTTGCACCTGTATAATATCTGCAACAGGCTAATGTATAATTCTGCTCCACACTATTTTGGGGGTGTGATGGAGGAGAAGCATTTAACTCCTGAGATTATGGATGACCAACTGTGCCTTTAAAAAGGGAACAATCCATCAGTTTCATGTGTGAGAACATTATACTGGCCTCCTTTGTTTTCAAGGCTCAAGATTTAATAATTGATTGCTATTGTGAACATCTGAGAAAACCTGAGTGCTCAAAGGCACCAGGAAAACCATGTAATACAAAAAATAGAAAATAAAAGTTAAGACAAAGAATCCACTAAGAAGACCAAAGTACAACTAAGTAAAAAAATAGAAACGTGCCACACGGGGTGAAACGGGGAGATGCTGGAGAACACCGGAAGGCACTGCAGTGAACAGGCTCAGGTGAAACACACAGGGAACCACACAGGACGATAACACAAAGATAACACAGGGTCGTAACACAGGATGAACTGACAAAGTCAAGAGGGAGAACCAAGACTGTATACACACACCGTTAATGAGGAGGGTGCAGGTGAAGCGCGAAAACCCCCCCGCTAGAAACGTGATGGGCTGGAAAAGCTGAAGACACAGAAAGGAGTGAAAGACTAAAGAGGGAGATTCAGAGCCGGTGTGGACAGCAAGGAAACAGGAAGTAAAATGACCCAGTAGGAGGAAATGAAAAGCAACACAGCAGGACACCATAAATACAAAAACAGCTCATTCTCTTTATTTTTATTTTTTTTTTAATTTGGGTTACTACTATAAGAGGTTTACATGATTTAAAGCTCAAATAATCAGTTTTCCCATTCGATCCCATGCTTAAGCACTGCATTCTCCCTCTGTCACACACCCCCGGTCTCCTCTGATTGGTCAGCTCACACATGACTGAGCCTGTGCTAAAACAAGGCATGAAGTACACAAATGTGTGACATGGTGAGCACTCTGCCACAGAACTGCTGACGAGGTGTTTTAGGCGCAGTGTTTTTTTTGTGAGACAGAAAGAGAGAGAAGCTTCTGCTGGAGTTGACTTTGACCTTTTTAACTTTTAAAATATTTTACATGTACAAGAACCATTATAACACACTGACGAAAAAGAAAAAAAAACAAAGAAGTATAATAAGTATCCTATAATGCTGTAAATTTCAGCAAATGTAACCTGTAAGATTTTTGATGCCGAGATGTTGCAACGCCGCTCAGTTATTCCCGAGATACTACTAGCATCACACTTTTCGGTGATGTGCAAATTTTTTCTACTGTCTTAAAAAGAAAGGTCTTTGCTGAGGCTTAAGCAGATTGGTGGATTACAGGGGCAGGTAAGAACATCCCTCTTTTCAAAACAGTCCCAACATTGTTCGATATGATGGAGGAGGAGGAGGAGGAGGAGGAGAATTAATGGAAAGGAGCGCTCTCCTCCCGCCTCCCCACTCGCACTGTATATATCTGACTCCATCTCCACTGTTTATTTAGCTGGTGACATCCACACATGCTTTTTTCCAGTAACCTCCATTCTTACGCGCGAGCAACACCCAATAATGTCACTTCTGATGCATCGAGGTGCGCTGGGTTTTGCATATTCAGCAAATGCTCCTCGCTAACGAATGTAATAAATGAGATGCCGCCTTTTCCAAGCTTTCGCTGAGCTGACATTCCGCCGCCTTAAGGTGAGCACCCGTGGAAAGCGTCTCCACCGTGGCGCTCTCCACACCTCCATTTATCCCTTTATCTTCAGTGCGCTAGATGAAAAATGTGAAAGAGTGCATCGGCTGCAGAGGAGGTGAAGAGCGTCCTCCCTCAGTCTGTCACTAATGCTTCATTAGATACTTGGCAGGGCCATTCATTGCTGTTATCGCCTGGCCACAGCGTGCCCCGCTCCGCCACCTACTCCTCACACACACACACGCACACACACACACACACGCGATCATGTAGCTACTGTACACCACCCAAACACTTTCGTTTCATTATTGGCCATTCAGCGCTGCTAATAAGTCAATCTGCACCGTGAAATCTTGCTTCCTCCGGTTCAGATTTCTGGATTGCAACATCCTCTGCAATTCTTCATACAAGTAATTATTCAACGTGCGTAGGCCAGCAGGCAGTTGCAGCATATGGATTCACTGTGCACCATATAGCGAGGCAGTTCCACCACCTGTACACACACACACACACACACACTCATGCACTCATTGACCCACTGGACCTCAGTGTTGATTAATCCCTGTGCTGGTTGCACTGGAGAGGTATGTTTCATTACCTGATTTCAGTCGTTCGATACTTTGATTTAGCCATTACCCCGATCAGGAGATGAATTAGGAACACTTAAGGTGCTCCGCTCAGCATTCATTCAAATCCCTTCCAGCACCCGCCTCGTGCTATAAACCATCGGCTCGGAGCGTGCTAAACTTGAAAATGGGCTTCATTAAGTGTGTGAAGCATGTCCTGACACTCTCATTAAACATGGCTCTTCGGTCTTGTAACGACCACTGCTGCTGCATTCTCGGTCTCGCCGCGGCGTCAAAAGTCCTGTTCACAGGCAAAGCCTGTACGAAACATATCTGTCTCGCGTGTAATCAGCCAGCCCGACTGTAATCGGCCTGTGCTCTTATTTATCTTCGGATTTGATTCACGCTTGTTTTCGCTTTCACGTTCAACTGACTTTCCACTGGCATGCGGGCGAGTAGGTAATGATTAAATCTTTCCACCTTTCCACCTTCTGTTCTGGCATTCATGCTGATCTTTAACTACAATTCTTAGCTGTTAAAAATATTGTGATGGTTAAAGATTTTTAGAATTACATTCAATCACTTTCCCGCTGAGAGTTAGATGAGATATCAGGCTTTCTCTTGGCTGGGCGTATTACGTTGCTGGAGTCTCTACTGGTAAGTTTGCACTCTAACAACAAGACTCTAGGAGGGAAGAAAGGAAGATAGTCGTCTGGCTCATTAATCCACGTAAACATGTTTAGTTTTCTTTTAGTCACTGATTTCCTCCAGATTAAGGGGGCAGTTTGTAATATGTGGCCAAAAGACTTGCGCCTACTACAATAGCAACTGCTTCATGTCAAAGACGTCAGCACTATTGTTTCGCAAGTCTGATGGCCCCCGCTGATTCAGCTGGGAGATGTAAAATGGCTTCTTATTCTGAGAAGTAAACAAAATAACCTAAAAAAAACCATCAGGACAGGAGATATTTTAACACCAATTTTCCTTTCTGACCAGAAAAAGGTAGGACCGCACTTCTCTCTTTTACTGAACTAAGTCGAGCTCCGCTTTGGGCTCTGCTTGAGCTCACTGGGAATCACACTTCATTCAAACCCAGCATGGACAAAATAAAACTCACTAACAGTCTTGGTTTGTCTGTTTCTGTCAAAACGAATACTCAGTCAATCAATGTCAAAATATTCATCATCTAAACCAGGGGTCTCAAACTCATTTTACTCGGGGGCCGCTGGAGGCAGAGTCTGGGTGAGGCTGGGCCACGTCAGGTATTCCACAAAAAAAAAAACTTCTGAACATGAACTGTCCTGAACATGAATAGAACTTTCGTGTTCCATTAAAATCTTTTGAATCAATTTACTAAAAAGATTTGGCACAATAAAAAATACAAAACGATGCATATTCTCTCATTGAAATAAATACACTGCCTGTTGTGTTTATGTATTGATATTCATTGTTATTTATGATTATTTTAGTTTCATTCACTGTTATTTGCAATTATTATAGTGTTTACATCTGACAACTTGAAACATTGAAACAAGTGAAACAAATGATATCATGTAGAAATATCTATGTAACGTTTATTGTGTAAGGCATTTACTATGGAGTAAAATGGTTTAATGAACAAATATTTTTCCACAAATGATTCAGTACATTCCATTCACCCAAAATACATTTCCGAATGATTCTTCCGTGAAAGTCACATCATTGCAGAGCAAGCATGGAGTGCATGAAGTCTGGACAGTGGGACACCATTTTTTACAGCTGTGTTTACGGGATCCATGTGGACGATTGTGGATGTTGCATCAAGCGGCAAAGTGCCATTCACATAAAACTCGCGTGCTGCACTAACATTAAACTTTCATATCAAGGTGGGGGGCCACAAAATATCGTTTGAGACCGGGTGACATAAATCTTGTGGGCCACGAGTTTGAGACCTGTGATCTGCATACTGTTTTCCACCAGTACTGATCTTTGACTCTCCTATTTGGGCCTCTGTCACCACTTCTGTCTCGAACAGCCACGTTTTCTCGTCCACAAAATCATAATCTTTCCTGTAAATCACCTCCATACTATGTCTCCTGTCTTCTGACTGACATCTGTCTGTCTCCAGGGGTTTGTTCAGTCCCAGTGTGGTGTCCTGCTGTGTTCACTGAGAGGCACATAGAGCTACGCCCCACTGACCATGGTGACTTCCATGCTGTCTAACAGCTAATAGGGTCCCTTAGTGTTGAGTTACTTGCTGACGGCAGCAAGACACTACAGCCAAAGACAGCTATAGAAAAGACTTAGTCCAGTATACTGAGCAGCAGCAAGCGGTTATAGTTTTGGAACTACCTCAAGATCTGAGCATTTTTTACAAACTACACCTTTAAACAAACAGGATGTAACATTTGTATTGGGTAGCTTTAGAGATGCTGGTTGGTTTTGTAACCTTTTGTCAGAATCAGCCCCAATGTTTTGTTTCATTTCCAGTCTTAATGCTAAGCTAACCAGACACCTCCTGTAGATTTATATCTATGGTACAGAAGGCTACATATTTAAAAGTGGCATTTATATTCTCTTCTAACTCTGAATAAGCATATTCCCTATGAAGCTGAGCGTGCTAACCTGCATAGATATCTATACAACACAATAAATAGACGTCTTTGACACAATATCACTGCTTCATTTTTCAGAATTCGGACAAAAAAAAAGGACAACTCAAACTTAGCTGTTAAAGTATCTCTATACCCTACCTTACCTTGTTACCACTGAGTGCCAGCACAAAGTGAAGTTTGGGAACAGGAAAAAGTTGAAATTGAGGCCACACAGTCAGAGCGCATGACTGACAGGTTCATCGGAGGGTTTACTCGCTATAGGAGCACAGCTTACTATATAAACTTTGAAAAAGTCACCACTTGTCTTAACGGGGTTGCAGTCGGCGGTTTGGCAACTTCACTTCCCAGAGCTCACCTCTCAGCTGTGTGGGTACTGAAACATCCTTTCTTAGGTTTCCTGGTGACGGAGTTTCTGCAGTGACTGTCCTGTCTTTCATTGCTCAGCTATGGTGGCTGGGTATTCCAGAAAGTGATCAAGGTACTCTTTAATTCAGGCTGGGGTAGAAGCAAAGACGTAACAGGCGTAAGGCAGCCTAAAGCAGTTCAGCCACATCTCCGCCACGGTGGCTGGCTGGGTCACAGTGTCCTCTCTCTGCTGCTTTGTGCCTCTCCCTGACAGCTCCATATTTCAGCTCCACAGGCATCCACCCTCCACTGCAGGGTTACAGAGCGGAGGTACGGCATGCGCGCAGCTTTTATTTACTTCCAATTTCTTAGTCCATTCATAACACTCACAGTGCCATTCATTCAGCCTCCCGGGGGAGAACTCATAGAAACTCTGTAAAGCTGGACTAGACAGTCGAATAACAGTGAAAACAATTAACTCATTTGCCAACATAGTGTCTTAATCATGTTCTTTAACATGCACATTAATGAGCCATTATAATAAACCACATTTTGTTAAATATGTAAAATCGTATTTACGATACGTGTGAAGTACGCAAGCGCTGGCTTTGTACTAACAAGATTCTACAGCCTGGCTGTAGCAGCATAGTGACGGGTGCTTGTGAAGCGGAATTGATTTACAGTGATGTGGACATAAAAAATATGGCCATGTTTAGTGCTATACTTTGATCTGTATGTAGATGGATTATTGATCCATGTCCACACAGTGTGGCTGTATTTTAGGTCTTGCCGTCAAGCCACATCCTCAATCAGCACACTTTCCTTCAGTGCCTAATGAAAAAGAATTAGTGGACAGGCGCTCCCATTATGTCATAATGTGAGTAACAATGAGATGTGAAGGTACGGGGTCACTTTAATTAATTTGAAGTCCTCGCACTGAAATCAGACATGTGTCCGCTGAAGAGAGAGGAAAGTTTGTCAGACAGATACGAGTTGCAAGCGTCAATTATCACAGCGCCATGTTTCATATTCAAGAGAAATTAGGTTTTAAAATAAGACAGCCTTTCATTTGGTACAGAAAACCTTGAAGAAGAAAAACAAATCGATAAGAAAGTAAAATACACCAGAGATTTCAGAATGAAAAGTTAATAAAAAATATGAATTAGTCTCTGTGTCTGTTCGAATCAAATCTCATGAGTTAGATGTTTGAGTGCACTTAAGCGCCTTCCACCATCCTCCAAAAGGGAGATTGTCTCCCTAAGGTAATGAAGAAGGTGAAAACAGAAGAATCTGACGAGAAGTAGACATGAGGGCTGAATACGGACAATGACGGCGACAAATGGTGAGAAGATGATGATGGTGATGGGGAACAAAACCTGGAGGCAGTGGAATTATGGTGACTCGAGTAGCACAGTTCTGTCTGTCGTATACTCTTAAAACAAAAGCCAGCCTAAACAAAATGTGAAAAGAAATTCAGTTACCTCATAACAGTTCACTTAAAGAGGTCATATTCTGCTTTTTGCCTCTCCGCGTTATGTAGCATTTTGGGGTTTCCAAAGTAAAAAAGTCCAAGGTCCATGCCAAAGAAAGCATTTTTCCTCTAAGTGTACAATAGTCAACAAATTCAGTGATACTTAAACATCTGCCATTGATTGATTTATCAGGTTAATAGCAAATCTCGACTGGTTTCCAACATAAATCACCAACAATTACAAATAATTAGTTGTTTACGTAACAGCTAACTCACTGGAATATTCACAACACTCGCATTAGGATGAGGTTGGCAGATCCAGGGCTGTTGAGGTTCCAAGATGCTCTCTGTGTTTATAGTTGTTAGTCTTCTTGTTTACCCTACTGCTTTTCCAAATCCGACTTCCTGCACACAGCTTACTGCTGGCGCTGCTAATCTGCTCGTGTCTGTCTCAGCAAGAAAAAAACTTGTCGAGTGCAATCTCACTTCTGTCTCTCAACTGTGCCACTGGGGGTGATAGCAGACCATAGTAACTGAGAGGAGTAGCTGCTGTAAGTCAGTCTTGCCTGTCTGCTGACTTGTTGACCGTCATCAGGTGACTTTTTTATAATAGGTGACCTGACCTATCCAGTTTACAAGTGCAATTATCGAATCACAAGTTGTAAAATTGGTGAGCTTGAGCTAATCAGTGTTAAATTATCAGATGAACATATTCCAAAATGAAGTGCTTTGCCATCATTGTGCTGTTACTCAATGACCACCAAATTCACCAAAGTACCGACACTCAAACATCACTTTTGTTTCAGACAGGTAGAGGGAGAAAAAAGAAAAGTGCATGATGGAAAATAACAGAACAGTGTGTGCAGCCTGCCCTGCCCTGCCCTGCAGAGGTTTGGTATATATAAAGTAGATGTGAGGCGTGCATCATACAAATCTCACCAGGGCACTTGTTCACCTTACATCAGTCGATCCCTCCCTCACCACTGCGCTGCCTTCAAATCCAGCAGCCTTCAGCCTCGGGGACCTGGGAAATTAATTAAACGTCTAAAAATGACAAGCTCTCCCTCTCCCACGTGCAACAACCACACCCCCCACCTTTCTCTCAGGACCTCAGGGACAGCGCATTGATTTCCCCGCTGTCTAATTCTCTCAAGCCATGTCTTCCTTGGATTATTCTTTCTGAATGATCAGGAAAGTAGTGGCGGAAAAAAAGTGGAGACAAAGAATGGGATGGGAGGGCACGGGCAGCTGCGGAAAGGCCACTGGTGATGCTGTGAGTGCATTCCTGCCGATGGTTTGTGGGTCTGTCAGCAGGCACAGGCATGATTGTGCATCCATTTATATACAGTATGTGCATGTGTCTGCTCCTACGAACAGTCTCTGTCAGTCGTGAAGGCTGTTCATTAACATTGTGCTCTATTCCCTTGCTGTCTCCTTCCTGTTTGGTGTTTTGTTGGATGTAGCCAGCTCGGAGAGGAAGGTCACTCAGTGGAGAGAAGCATCCTACAGAGACCTCATTAGCATACCATTGTGATGTTTTGACTAGTTTGGCTGTCGTTCCCTCACTCCTCAAAGACTAGATGTGACAAAGTTATCATTTTAGAAGTCTGTCAAATAAATAAACGATGCAGTATAGTTATATAAAAAAAAATGATTAAGCAATTCAATGGATCAACATTTCTCAAAAGCCGAGATGAGCGCTTTCAACCTTGGGTAAAAAGTAAGTTAGCATCAAGCTGAAAAAGCAGCTCCTTGTGTGCACATAAACATGTGGTGACACAGCTCAACTCATGAGGAACGCAAACGCTCCATTTCAGCTCTCCAGAAAGGCCGCAGTGTCATCATATTTTCTCACACCGCTGCTCACAGTATTCCGATAATACTCCACATACCACCTCTCTAACAAAATATTTCAGGGAAGACATGACCACAGATGAACAGGTTCTCCTTTGGTTAGTGTTAAAAAGTTAGCAATCACATACTAGAACCAACCAACATGTAATGTTCCTGCAAAACTTTACAAATAATTTGTTAAAGGTCCCGTATTATACTGTTTTTCATCAATTTCACACAGCTGTCAGAGGGCCAGCAACTCTGGATTCGAAATGCATTGCCCCAAACCCATCCATGGTCCTGAATTTCAGCTGTCTAAAAGTGGTGAGTGAGCTCTACTGAGAGCAGGCTGCTTCTCTGCCTGCACCTTTAAATGCTAATGAGCTCTCTCTCTCTCTCTCTCTCTCTCTCTCTCTCTCTCTCTCTCTCTCTCTCTCTCTCTCTCTTTGCTCTCTTCATTCTGGGAGTTGGCAGGCTCAGGGAGGACCAGCTTAAAGATGTAGAGACCAGAGAAATTGTGTTTTTCATAATATGGGACCTTTAAAGTTTCCATACATGGTAAAAGGATGATTGCAGGGAAATACTGTGATTACCTCAAATGTATGTACGATTATGGATTTAAGCATCAACCTGAACATACATTTTTTGGGGGTTTGTAATATCCACCTGTTTCCTCAGAAGCCTATGTGGGCTGCCATGACAGATAACTACTTCCGCCATCAGTTTTTGTTTCCGGTTGCCTTGCAACTGCATGACGGTCCGCTGCCGCAAAGCTAGCCCTAAACAACTAGCGTTAGGTCATAAGTGCTAAATTATTTTTAAAATGAGCTCAGGTACAACATGTGCTGTTGTTGGTTGCCACAACAATTCATGAAAATTTAATTTTTTTTCAGAAACGTCTCGTGTAGTACATCAACAACTTAGACAAACATATCCGTGCCCCGCGCCCTAAACGCCATGCTGAGGAAGGAGAAATGCTAATGCTTCATGTCATCTGCCCACTCCGTGAGAACTGACAGGTGACGCACTGTGAGAACTGTCCTCACAACTTATTAAAACATCCATACTGTGTATCCTCCTCTGATTTTTATCCATCCTGTCGCTTTCTTTGTGTTGAAAGCCGGTTTTAAGGGCGAGCATGACAGCTACGTTAGCGTAAACACCGAGGTCAGCCAGTTCAACCAGAAGAGCATAACCGAATACCGCTATGAACCGTGGGTAAACTCACAGTGAGGTCAGGAATAAGGTGGATACGTTTGATTGCCGTCAGTCTCAGTTGTAGAAGTCGCTGGTGTGATAAAACTCATACAGAGAACAGGAAAGATAGGTCATCAACGGAACAAGCTGCCTTTTGACAATCTGACAGAAATGGCACTAACAGCATGCGTAATTGTTTGATTCCCTTGGCAGACAGGATAAAATTACGACTCTAAACTCATTCACAGCAGCTGAAGTCTAGTTTTTCTCCGTAAATGGCCTCCACTTGAGTGCCTGTAATCACAGAACTGAATACTTAGCAGACCTGTCTCAATTGAAGGCGATTTCAACCGTCTGTCTCGGCAGCTTGTAGATGCATGGACAGAATTCAGTGCGGCGCTTTATATTGTGAGTGGGACTTTTGGCTAGGGCAGGGTGCTCAGAGTTCATGCATTTCCGAGGTCAGCCGCATATTAAGTCAAGTCACTATTAACGCCCCCCTAATTCTGCATGAAGCTTAACGAATTTTATTTGAAACCAGGGACAAAGTGCGAAGGCACTGGAACAAATGAAGCCACTGAAGAAGCTAACAACACTATGCCACTCCACTGAGGCATCAAAGAGTTGGCTGTTGTAGTTACCCAAGTTAGCTTTGGTCATACCCTTGAGGATGTAATTCTTTAAAACATATGATGGTATACTAATGGATATACTAATAACCATTGGACGTGAGCAGAACAAATGGCTCCTGGCAGTTGAATGGATTTGTAGAGGAAGTCATAGAGTGGAGTTCCAAGAGCATGGTACAAAACATTTCTGAGACAGTAAATCTAGTTCATCAGTTAGTGTCTCCACTATGGACTGGATTATTGAGGATGTTGAACAGTTGATCGACCACAGAATGCTCCTGGTGTTTGACATGATGTACAATGATGATGATGTTAAAAATCAACACCACAAGGGGCATATTTGCAGCACAGGTGCTCCTAGATATGAACATCTGCCACGGTGTCTCTAAATTTTGGCACAAAATGCAGCTAAATGGTCACAGTCTGGACCATTAGAATAGGTCATTTACATAATTTAATAGCTCTCTATGCTGATGATACTATCCTTTTCCAAATCTTTGATAATGCTGCTCGATAAACAGAAAAGGACCACGCCAATCAATCTTAAATCTTGACCCAATTTACCTGACTGCTGGTTTAGAGTTTAGAAAATTAAAGCAATATTTGATTTCCCCAAGAAAAACTTTAAAAAAAATATCTGCAAGTGAAAAGTTTTATTCCAGCAGCCCAGAATCAAAAGTTAACTTCTCATCTGTCTCCTCTGGAGGAGCAGTTTCTAATTATTGATATGGTAAAGGGCAAATTTCCTTTTTGTACAAGATGTTGGATTCCAGCCTCTGTAGCCTTTGAGTCCTCTGTAGACTGGCTGAGTGCCTGAAGGGAGGATGTGCATGAGGAGGTCTCCTTGGAAGAGTGGCTTATTGTCTCAAAGATCGATACTCAAATGGTGAATACAAGGTTAAAGCTGTTAAAATTCTATTGGCTAATGTGCACAGCCTGTATATAGCGCCAGTTAAACCGCACCATTTAAAGAAAATATTCCAGACATGTGGCAGGAAGTCTGAAAAAGTTTACAACGAGGTATTACATGCAATATTCACTTATAAACCTGTTCATTTCTGTTCATATGCTTGCTTCATGTTAAATGTCTAAATGTTTCTTTATTTTTATTACTTATGGGTAACATTCATTTCCTTATGGATATGTGCGTTACAAGGTGCTGAGCAGCACTAGAGTGAGAGGGAAAGAGGAGAATAACCTTTTTTTTTAGCCTTTGTTTTTCTTTGACTTGTACATTTTATTTGGATTTTTTGTGTCAGTGAGACTGCCAGAGGCATTATGTTTTTTTGTTGTCCGTCTGGGCCATTCTTTTGAATCCAATATGTCACAAACGCTTTGAGAAGATGTTCTTTCTTCACAAATGTCCACTCTGACTCGAGGATGAACTAATTACATTTGGAAGGTCAAAGGTCACGGCAACCTCCCTCCTCATGAACTGACATCGCCTTCAAGGATTTTCATAACATTTGGCACAAACTCGAAGTTGGACTCAAAGATGAACTGATTAATCTTTGGAGGTCAAAGGTCACTGTAATCTGACATCTTGTGAACACGATAACTTGAGAGAATGCTAATTTCTTTATATTTGGCACAAATATCTGTATACACTCAAGGATGAGTGGAGGATCTAATTGTATCTATGTTTTTCAATATTGTCTTGTTGTTTTGTCTTGTTATCCTACTATTGTTTGTATTTACTTTCCTACAGGAGAGGAGGCAGCAGTTCTGGGACTGCAGCTCTGGAAACCACATTTTTATGAGATAGCTCCACCGACCTAATTGGATAGTTATTCAGGATTAATTAACTTTAGATAATCAAAGTGTAACACGTTAGCTCACTGTAGTCTTAAAGGCACTAATATTAAAAAAACAATCATCTACAAAAATCAAGTGTTAACCTATTTGTGTATTTGTTTAGTTTTAATAAAACCGTCACATGATTTTGGCAGCATGTCTACGACTAATTGTTGACTTAGAGACGATTATAATTCATTCTAGCCAGCAAAATAATAAAACTTCAAAAGATGATGAAAGTATTTATGTGTTTGATCTGCGTCTGTGAGCTACATTAAATCAGTAGTAGCCTCCTGTCCTCAGTGTAAATGTTTCTTTCAAAGTCATTATTTTACCATTTATTTTTAATTTTATCTGTTTTTGTTTTATAAGCTGTGTTGAGTGTTTACTTCACATTAACTCTTACTTGTTATCAGCCACTCGCATCACTTTTACATTGCTTTGTTACATAAATCTTTAAAACTTTAAGGACTTGGACAGAAAGTAGCATCTGACACAAGTTCTGCGTGATAAACACATTTTTGAAAATAAATGACGGATGATGGAATGAGTCGAAGTTTTTAGAACCAGAAGTGATTTAAGACATCAGAGGCGGGGAATCTTTGTATGGTTCACTGCTCAAGAAGGGTTAGGGTCCAACTTTTACTTCAAGAATCTATGTAGTGGACCGAAATGTTACCTCATGCTCATGCACTCTCTCTCTCTCTCTCTCTCTCTCTCTCTCTCACACACACACACACACACACACACACACAGTTCAGATGTACCAAGGTTTTATTTAGGATCACTGTGGTCGATGTGGAGGTTTCTTTTTTCCTGACATTTCAACTAAACCTTTAATTGATTCATCTTAAAAAAAATCAACACAATAATTGGAAAATAATTGTATCAGGCCTACATGAACCGTGTACACTTTGGGATGCAGTTCACCCTCACACATTTTTCATTAAATCTAATTCAAATTAATCAGCCATTTTGATGTTTTCACTCTGAAACGAGAATGCCTCATTCATCAAAAAACATTCTAAACAATTTGCAAAAGCCCCTCGTCAACACATCCCCATTTGTGGGGTAAACAGAGCATATAATTAACCATTTGTTTTCTTAATTAACTCAGAGTGACCTCAAGAAGACCTTGGAATAATGGCCCATCACATGCGTCCGTCATCCAGTGTCAGAAGGTAGAGAACATTTCAGTGAGTAATTGATACATTATGGGATCATTACAAAATGTGTGACCCCGTGTTCTGAGCTTCACACTTCCCCCTCGTCTGATGAGGAAAACCCTCTCTGGCAAGAGACACATATTGAGACATGAATATAATCAGATGCTCAACACACATTAATTCAAAATCAAAGAAAAAGCGCATATAAGACATTGCAAACCTTTATATTGGTAAAATCTAAATAAATTGGTCAAATGACAATTGAAATTAATTATTGTGATAAATCATATCAAAGATTCTGTTATATCTCTGTTAACTTTTGAAATGTATACATTTAAAAATAGGGCTAATTATGGGGGTTATTTAGGGGGTTATTAGGGTTAATTATCATAGAAGCATTTTTTTTATCATTTGCAGGAAATCGCTTAACACATCGACAGCAATCAATAAATCAAATGCTGAATTTGCCCTTAGCATTTCTGCAGTGCAGTTCCTTGAAGGCTGATGTATTTGTTAAGTTAAAAATTGACAACAGAATCCATCCAGCCAGTGTACAAGTTCAGCTCTATTGTTGTAACATTTTTACAAACGGCCGGTTACATTACATTTCCTCATTATGTGACTGAAAACATAATTCGGTCAGCATGTTTCCCTCCAGACATGTTCGCTGAAATGTGGTTTCAAGGTGACATGGTTCAATGTCAACATCAGCTCATCTATGACTACGACTAACTACACTTGGAGATGCAGTTTCCTGGGTCTCTTCAAGAGTAATGATGTCTGGGTGATGAAAGAGCTCAGGTTCAAGGGTCTCCCCAAAGCCCTGTCTTAATTTATCAAACAGCCGGCACTTGTGTGTGTGAGCTTTGTGCATCTTTGTTACAGGCAGGGGTCAAAAGGGTGGAGATATGCTGCACACGTCAAAGCTGAAATGAGAAGCTGCAGCCGTTTGACAGAAAAGCCATGTTTTCATGTGCATTTGCAAAGCAGCCATATATTCCTATGTCATACTTGTGACATTAAGTTAAAAAATGACATTTTTATACAGAACATGTAAATAGGGGTCCATTTGGCCACAAGATTTCTGATCCCCAATCCACAATTCCAATTTCCTGTAACCATAGTTACGAGAAAATGATTGGAGATGGAGTGTAGTATGACTGTCCTGCATCAAGGCTGCATCTTTCTTTTAGATATTACAATAGTCATTCCACCATTATGGTTTATCAAATTGGGGAGAGCTTTAAAAAAATCAAAAAAATAACTAAAATTATCAATAGAATGTCAGAAATAATAGTTGACATTATATCAGAAATGTCTATGTATTGTCTTGTAAAGAGATGTACACTTAAGTTAGCATGTTAACCAGCTAGCTCCGGCCCGTCCTGAATTGTAATACCATTCTGAGCTCCCAGTCCAGACCTGCTGCTAACTGGAGCTGCTGTTAGCTCAGTTGACCCTGCAGCTAGTCGTCACTATAATATATTGCCCTGTATGTGTTCGCAGTATGAATTCAAAAGCACAGCTGGAAAGTGTCTGAAGGTCTACTTTAAAATATCTATAGATTTCACTTTTACAAATAGTGAAACACCTGAGTTCCACATCAAAAATATCCACCACCACTTCTACCTAATGACATGAAAGTCAGTTACATAACATGTAATGTGAATGTGATGTTTTGTTGAAATGTCCATACAATACGTAGCTCATTAAAGGTGCAGGAAATATAACTGCTGAAATTGTATCCAGGCAACCGGGCTGAAAGATGTATTCGCCACTTTTGGCAAAACACATCCACAGTTATGACTGTGTTGCACCTCAGCTCTTGATCAGCATCATTCCTCCATCCACTTTCTTTCATCGGACACTTCATAGCAACAACCTCACTGTTCAACATTGGGATTATAACGTTCTCCCCATCAGCTGAAGTGAAGCATCTGCTGACTTGGAAAAACTCTCAAGAGGTTCATGTCACTTGCTTTGTTGCACTGAAATCAAATTCAGTCTAGCAGATCGCCCACGGATGATGTGCTTACAGTAGACCAAATAAACATGACATCCTATACATTAAAGTTGCAACATAGTGAAATTCAAACTAAACACTTGGATAGCACACACACACACACACACACACACACACACACACACACACACACACACATATATCCAATGAAAACAATGATGACAATAATAAATCAAAGCTAAAGGCTAGGCTGAACTCCTGGATGAGTGGGCCGGTGCCCTGGGACCTACCCATAACAGCAGGTTTGATTGAAACACAGACACTACTGTGGTCAGGAGGGATGGGCTGACCCTCATTGATTTTTCTGCCAAATACAAATTGTGACAGCAATAGCAACAATGGACAGGGCCACACCTGCAAATGCAACAGTAGATCCAGCTCACAACACCCATTACACGCAATACAAATAGCAGCATTTCATGACAGAGTTATAGAAATATAATAACAGTCACAAAAGACGCGTGCCATTTGGGGAAAAGGTCTCTCTTTATAGGCTCTGGTGGGGTCAATGTAAAGACAAGCAAAGTGACAATGTGACAAAGTGAGCGTGGGGGTGGGACAAAGACAACGGAGAGAGGTGGGATTGCAGTGGGGAAAGGTAGAGCTGATGAAGACAGAGGAAGGTGTGTAACAGAAAAAGAGGAGGGAGCCTGATGGAGAGCGAATCAGGGTCCCTGCCTTTCCAATTTAGTCTAGCTGTCCTCCAGTCTGATGATTAATGAAGAGTGGAATGCCATCTGTTTTCCCTGGGAATTTCTCTTCTTCAGCCTCAGAGATTGCCCTTCCTGAACTCCCAAGGAATCCACGTTTCCAGGCAGCTGCAGTAATTTAGGATATCCCAATTCACCGCTGATACTGGAGTACAATCATGATGGTAAAAGAGAAACTGGAGGCACTTAGCTGAAAGAGCGGAAAAGATGGAGAGTTGGAGGAGGCGGAGATGATATTAAGGAAAAGGAAGACGGCTGATGAAGTGCTATCACACGAGGCTGAGGACCATGGGACACGAGGGAGAAGCTGGGATGATTGCTATCTGTTGTGAGCATTACTGCCACCACCATCCAGAGGGATTACTGAATCACTGAACTGTGATGAACAATATGAAAACTGTTTGTTTTATTTTCCACTATCAAGGCCATTGGGGAATCTATCTTGTAGTATCAAAAGCCAGAGGATTTGGTTTGATTAATTCTTTGTTTAAGGGGAAGATGACCACAAAACAAACACAGTGTTCACTTAAAAAGGCATACAAAGTTCACAAAGTGTATACACGCCTCGCACCAGATTTCTTAAGAGTTGAGAATTGATTTTCAGATTTCACAGATGACATGAAGCACCAGTCATTGGCGTTAAGTCCTTAAGTTGCCAGTGTTAACTTAGCTGCGTTCACAGTAACTACATCCATGATAGTGTTTGTACACATTTACACCCTAATGTTAAAGGTCCAAAATGTAAGTTTTTTTTGTTGAAAACATTAAAAAAAAAACATTTTCAACAGTATGTGAAGAGGTAAAAGTTTTGACATTATGTTATATGTATTGTGTTCCTGTTCTGTTCCTGTGCTAGTGGTGCAAACACCAACACTCCCCTGGTGCTCCAAGCTCATCACATGAGCCACTAGCTACACGTCTAACTGAGCTAATAAGCTAATGGCAGCAATGATTAGCATCAATTAGCGGTTACTGTGGTGATATACTGCCCCTTATTTGCTATGAGAATGGATTCGACAGATGGCCAGTACTTGCACCTTTTCAAGGGTGGTTTCAGGGGTGCCAGAGTATGATTAACCCCCATCTCCCCACCGGCTAGCTTTCACATTAGCAATGTTGTTCCGTGCCAGAGTACAGTTGTGTATGTATGCACCTAGCTGGTTTGTGATACGTCAGTACACACAAAGAAGAAAAATGAACCCCTATGCATAGCACACTACTTTCACACCTGATGTGAACTGTACCTGAGTACACATGAACATGAGACCACGTTTTCAAGCGGACATGGGCAAAGATCTGAGTATGGTATACTTGTGTTCACACCTACTAGACTTTAGGATCAAGTGTACTCAGATCAGCGCTCTGATGTGAAAGCACATGGATTACCAAAGATACATGTTAGCAGGGATAAACAACCTCATTTTTTATCACAGTACAGCGCAGTGAGTGTAGAGACGTTTCATTGAAGGGAAGAGCTTGTAGAATGCGGATCCACCTGTATGCAATTTGTATTAGAGTTGCCCGCTGGCAGTATAGTTCATACATTTTACTGATTAATCAAATAACTGTAGAGTAGAGTGCAATTAGGCTTCATGACCAAAGACAGCTTCATTTTCATGTAGACACGTTCACTCTCTCTCTCTGTCTCTTTCACTGCTACATGTTTTTTTATGAGGCCTCATTTAAGCCTCGTCCTCAGTTATCTTCTTTCCTGTTGGTGGTTCCATTGGAGTCCCAGCAGAGTGAGCAGTATGTGGGCAGTCATGCAGAGCCGGTCCCACATCAATTATTTGGAAGTGTGTACAGTTTATCTGGCCTTGACACTTCTATGACTTCATGCAGAGCCACCACGTATTGATTTTGCACGGACAATGTGTCAGTGGCTTCTGACACGAACAGGTGGGGGAGCATACACTCAGCCTCAATGAATTTGCACTTTTAAGATTTACCAAAATTTCGTTTTCAGGCAAGCCAATTTTCAATGGAGTGCTGGGGCACTTGTTCGCTAGCCTCAAAATTGCTATTTCTGAAATATTAAAAGGCTCGACACAACATGAAGCTTTGTTCGTAGTATCACCAGGGTCTCTACACCTGAACCCGAGCATTGAGAACATAACTTGTGTACACAGAGTTTACTAAAAAGATATTTTCGTATATGTATTTTTGACAGACCGAAGATCGTGACATCACAGTTTAGACCATGGGTCTCAAACTCGCGTCCCGCTGGCCCAATGTTTTGTGGCCCTCACCTTGATATGAAAGTTTAATGTTTGTGCAGCCCGCGAGTTTTATGTGAATGGCACTTTGCCACGATGTGTTGAAGGTCCTGTTGCGCGAACTGGATTTGAACGAACCTACCAATCACAGTGGGGTATATGGCTCCCGGGGGCGGGCCTTCGGCCGGGCTTGATGCAAGCAGAGAAACAGTGGCGGCACCCATGCAACATCTCTCAACATAGCTGTAATAGAATTACTACTTCTTATTGTGTTTGAAATGAGCATGTTGACATGACATTTAGTTGGACAAAGTCAATGGTACGGGCACTGGATTCAGCGTCATGCGGATTGTATTTGTTTTTCCATCCGTTGAAATGGGCTGATTTGTTTGAAAGTTGACGGCATCCATGTGGATGATTTGTTATCATGACAAATCTGCAAATTAACGATCAGATTAATGACCAACACCGATGTTCTGTTGACGATGTCACGAGGGGAGTGGACACCTGACGGGGCCACTCAGCCAGATTCCGCCCGCCGTCTCGTGTCGGGGCCAGTGGTCGAGGCTAGGCTGGAGCCTCACCAGGGGTCTACCCACCTCAGTGATATAGTCAACTTAACATTGATGTTGGCTAGGACGTACAATGCCGTTAGCTTAGCAGTGCCTGCCGCATCCATAGAGTTATTATAGAAAATAATAGGCCTCCAAGGCTGCATCCCATGGTTTATATATAATAAATAAATAATGGTGTCCCACTGCCCCACTTGATGCACTCCATGCTTGCTCTTCAATGATGTGACGTTCATGGACGAATCAGTCGAAAACATCTTTTGGGTGAATGGAATGTACTGAATCATTTGTGGAAAAAGATTTGTTCATCAAAACATTTTACTCCATAGTAAATGCCTCACAATAAACATTACAGAGATATTTCTATATGATATCATTTGTTTCACTTGTTCCAATGTTGTTGTTTCAAATGTAAACACTATAATAGTTTCAAATAACAATGAATGCAACTAAAATAATCATAAATAACAATAACTATCAATGCATAAACACAATAGGCAGTGTATTTATTTCAATAAGAGAATTTGTATATTTTATTGTCCTTTAAACAAATCTTTTTAGTAAATTGATTCGAAGGACTTTAATGGAACATTAAAGTTCCATTCATGTTCAGGACTGTTCGTGTTCAGACGAACTCATTCCAGTTAAAGAACTGTTAATAATGACACACTGGATTTTTTTCAACAAAGCTCTTTTTGTGGAATACCTGATGCGGCCGAGTGTCACCCAGACTCTGCTTCCAGCGGTCTCCAGGTAAATTGAGTTTGAGACCCCTGGTTTAGACTAATAAGGTAGCACACCTCTGTAACACTTTAAAATAAGGGATACTAAATTTTGAATAGTAACCAGGGAGCAAATGAGGAACAAATTACTACTGATTAACCATTAGTCAATGAATAAAGCTACTCTAATTTTTTATAGAGTAGCTAATCATTACTTAATGATTACTTAACTAAGAGAGGAGTGAGGAATGTATATGGAACAACCTGATAATTGATGAGTCATTAGTATGTCAATAATAATTCCTAACAGCGATAACGATATACTAGAGAACAGACTGGTAGCTATTGTTAGAGCCTTGCTCAGGATTGTGACATAGAGGGATCATACGCAAGACCTTTTCCGTAAAACGAGCGATTTGTTAAAAAAAGATTCAAATAAATAATAAGACAACCAAAAGACAACAATGGGTGGATGCCAGCTGCGAGGAATGAACAGAGTGAAGGTCTGCTGGCCACCACCTTATATACTCTGGCAGCCAGAACAGGTGTTCTGAATCTCACTGATGACCTGACTCCACCCACCAGGCTCCAGGAAGGTGAGACCAGCACAGGGGTCGTCACACTTAACAGTTAATCATTAGATGATGTTTAGTTCATGAATATCTGACCACTTTCTTCATGAGTGGCGTAGCATCATATTGAGTGCTGGCTGAATATTGATTGATTATTTTTACATTATTTAACAAGTCTATTCCCTGTCATCCTTGATTAATAGCTTGTCTATTTCTTAATCTACTAATCATTAGCTACTTTATAAAATTGGATTGGGAGTTACTCTTTAACTAATGCTTAATTAACAGTTAACTGTCATGTACACATTTTATTAGTAGTGTTTTCTTGCACCCTGAGGAGTCCTGTTGTTCTTCCAGCTCCCTGCCTTTCTTGCCTTTTCTTTTGTTTCTGCAGAGCACTGAAGGCTTAAAACTTATCCAGTGAGAACATTGCACATTCTTTCTTCAGCGAGAAGAGACAGAAACCCCACTGTCAAAGTGACCTGCTGTTTGTGCACTCTGCAATCCCACGGAGGAGTTTAAACAGCGGCTTTCTTGCTTGTTTCTAGGAGCAATGGATGGCCCATGGAAGTGAGGGCAGGGACCACCATCTGGTGTGCAGCCTCAGTCCTCTAGAGGTGTGTCCATATGACAGGCAAGGCAAGGCAATTAAGAAAAGGCAGGGCAGCCTTTAATTTATATGACACATTTCATGCACAGGGGGACACTCAGCTGCTTCTACTTCGATGGCAGTAGACTAACACAATCAGCAGATGAACCCCCAGCACATTGTTTTAGTGCCAGACTTTGCGTTTGGTCTAATACCACTGACGGCGTTCAACTTTGGCTCGTCCATTTTAGCTCCATGGTGCCAGATTTGATTAGAAACCACTACTTAAATAGAAAAATAACGATAAATTCAAAAGATCTAGTGACACTTCTTATCTTACTTACTTATTTTTGCCTTGAAGAAGTTGTTCAGGTTGTGTTGATGTGGAGTTGTATGAGGTACTTATCCTTAGTCAGCATATTTCCTGTGGGAGCCGACCACTGACTCCCCCTATGTGGAGATGCAGCACATAGCACTGGCAGGGAAGTAGGGCATTGTACTGGTAAATTGACAGCAAGACGTATTTAAGTCACCTAAAAGACGGCCCACTGAAAACCATACACATAGCAGTCCGAGCGTGTGCTGTATTTTTAACATTTTTGGTGCTTTACATTGCTGTCACACAGTCATTTCATTTGGCACGTACGTATTCCTACACACGAGCGCAGCTGTGCCTGCCGCATATTCTATTATGCCGCTGTTTGGGTCGGACTTTAAGAGGCTGTCTGATGGCACTGTGACGCACCAGACATTTAAAAAATATAGCATATATCCACACTAACCTCTGTAACGAATACATTGTGTTTTCATTGGTTGCTTCACAATTCTTCCCACAATCTAAGATGATGCACCTTATATCCACTTTAACAACTGAGTGTCTTTTTGCTTGCAGTTCCATTTACCTTTACAGCATTTAGCAGACGCTTTTGTCCAAAGCGACTTAGAGTAATTCATACTCACATTCATACAGTGATGGTGGTTGCTGCCATGCCAGGTGCTGACATCAGTAGCAGTTTGGGGTTCAGTATCTTTCCCAAGGATGCTTCAACATGCAGACCAGGGGAATGTGCTGCCATCAGCTATAAACGTGTTTAAAAAGACGACAGAGATGTTTTGGAGCAACAAGGGGTTGTTGCATTCAAGTGCCACCACAAAGCATCTGTTACATGCTTGACACATGCTGAAAGTGGGTAAATCAACTTTGTAATATAAGGACAGACTGCTTAAGGATAGACACTCTGCCTCTGAAAGTCGATGTTATCATATCTGAACGTAATGTCATTAAATTTGAATAAAATTTAGACTTCATTTATCTCATGCGAGTGTGGCACACATAAGTCAAATGAGGTGATTTATAAATTGTCCTGGCAATAGTATTTCTGTGGGAATAGAGCTTTATGTGCATTTCCAAGGAATTTCTAATCAACTTAGCTGTCTGGAGTGAAGCATGGCTTGAATCTGACCTTTTTGCTGTTTACACAAGAGAAGCTTCATTCTTGAAATTAATGAAATGCGAAACTGCACTTATTTAAAATAATTCCTGTGATCAATCTTATTATTCTTCATCTTCTAATGTTCCAGACAGAACATTTTTTTTTACAGGTTTTTTGGGACATTGTATTACAAACGTATGGGTTTCTATTTTGTATATTGTGAGCTTGTGAACCTTCTATATCCTCTCATGTGTTAATGTTTCACCTGGTATGTCATTACTGGTGTTATTATTGGGTCATTTAAAAAGTAACTCCTTACGTTACGTTACTGCCCTATGTACTGGGAAAAGTAAGTTAGAGTACTTACGGTAAAAAACCCTTTGAGTCTCATTGAGCCTGTTGGTTATATTGTCCAGACGGGATGTAGCCAACTATACGTGTACCTTTGAACATATTCACTCTACTGTCATTTTCTGTCCTTCTTTATGGCCCACAATCGTTCACTCCACAGCCTTATAATAGGAATGACAGCTCTTTATTTTGCTGACAATCTGACAGCATAGCGGCATATAGTGTTAGGCACTGCTGTTTCAGTGAATACAATGCAACAAGTCTTTATCCTCCAGGCACAACTTACATTTCACCGGGATGTTGTTCTTGTCCTTTTTCGCCCAGAAATTCAATGGGAATATTTTCATGAAGTTAATGCTCTCCTCTCTGCCATCTCGCTACATTGAATTATCTAGCTATGCAAGTCCAGTAACACCACTGGAGGTTTACCGTCTGCTGAGAAGCAGGAGAGAGACGGAAACAGTGCAGATGCTTCAGGGATTTACTTTTATTTTTGTGGTGACAAAAGGAAAAAGTGTCTATGTAACAGATAACTTGAATTATAGAACTAACATTTTACATTACTCATCACAGCAAAAAAGTAATCTGAGTCCTCTAACAGAGTACTTTGTTGTGCGTAACCCCCGAACACTGATCATTATCTGTGTCATGTCTCCAGTGGGCTATGGCCTGTGTGTATGTGGGGCCACATGATGTTATTTGGTTGTTTGTAGCCCTGATGAAGACCTGATGGTCGAAACATGTTGGCTTTTTTTTCAATTATTGCCCTTTTAATGATTTAGCCACTACAATAAAGGCTTTATCCCTCTTTGTCTCCTGATAGTTTCTTTTTGGGATTGTCTGGATTGTTTTTGCAATCATCAAGCTTTAGTTGTTGTCAAACAGCAGCACTGTTCAGTTTGAAATTGAATTTCATGAGCCCTTGAATGTTTGGCTCCTGTTTGTTAAAAGTTTGTGGTTGTGTGGGCGAGTTTGTGCATTCGTAATAATTTTGATGCACCGCATTGACCAGAGGCCTCCATCCTCCCTTTCATCTAGTTATTAATAGTTAAACAGTAAAACACACACACACACACACACACACAGAGTTTTGAGTCTGCAAATGATAGATGTTTTGAGACAACAAGAGTTATTGAACAATCACAGGAGTTTCTGTTTTATGCCAAGTTAATACCATACAATAGTGCAAACAATTTTGAATGTGAGCTTTGATAATCCGCAAACCTGAATTCAGAAAAACGCAGAACTCAGCCCAAGTTCAGTCAATCTTGAGAGGAGCTCGAACAGATGGGGAAGAAGCACCACCTTTTGTCACTGGGTGATGAATTATCCTCTGTGCTGTTTCATTTCCACTCGGCCTCACTCTCAGTGTCATTTCTCAGCCTGCTCTGGTTACAGAGAGCTCTTAACACAGTTTTATGGAATACACTCAGTAGATGTTACAATTTACCACATCCATCTGTCTGCTCACCTGTTTGCCATCCATGCATCCGTTCTATCACTGGGAGCAGGAGAGCTCGCGGAGAGCAGTCATATGTCCTCTAAGTTTTATTTCGCTCTTCATTTTCGCTCCTTCACGTTGGATTTACTCGTGGATTTCTATAATACCAGCTGGGGTAATTACCTCAGCCGCGTGCGTAATAGCCTTCCATTTTTGTCACTTTTCCTCAGATAATCCCCATCAGCCGCTCTCTGAGTAATTAAATTCTATAACGGAGTGTGGCCCGTGCTCATGGATGATTACAGAGACAGTGCAACCTCAACATATCACTTTGACATGCACACAAAGGAAGCTGACTCGCTTATTTTCCCTTTCACATTTTGAATGGATGCTGTTTCTGACGTTTCCTGCCTTCAAAGGCCAGACCTGTTCTTGTGTCAAACACGCTGTGTTGTTAAAAATAGCGCAAATGGAGAAGTTTTGTCTTCATGTGAATTGTTCTGCTAGTATTCTTTTTTTTTTTTTTTTGAATTAATAGAAACTGCCTACGCTTTTAATGAACCTTGATAGAGAGCATATATATTTTTAACACATAGAGCTGAAGGCGCAAGTGTTCACAGAGCTCACTGACAGAGCAGAGATCTCTATATGGGATCTATTTGCAGATAGTCCATCTTGACTTCAGAGGAAAGGTGACCTGATACTGTCCACTTGGCCTCCCTAATGATTCCCATAGCCCCAATTAAAGTCTTATAATTGGGCTTAAGTGTGCTGCGAGCCTGTCAAACCAACCACAGCAAATGGCACAGTCGAAGTCGGGTGTGGGCTAAAAAGTTCACAATAGTCAAGCGTGAACTTAATAGCAGCAGCATTGCCAGAAATATATATTTAGGCAGGCTTGTGGGATTTAATGTGTGCATGAAAGAATCAAAGAAAAAAGTGATCTATGAATCACCCATAACAGTTACACTGGTCGTCTCCCCTGGTGTCCCCACGTTTGGACAAAGGCCCTCTAGGCTGCCCTTTTTGCGAGCAAAATGTGATAAGGTGCCCTTGTGGATGCCCTCCCAGTGGAGAAAACTGCATGATGTGGTATTTAGCGTGATAAAGTGCCCTCTTAGATGCCCTTTCAGTGGGGAAAATGTGGTGAAGTGCCCTTTTCTGCACGCTGGTGCCCCTTTAATTTTTGTCGTCTCCTCCCCTCAAACATCCTGAGTCCGCCACTGCTTTAACAGGCTATTGTTTCTGGTCACTGTTCATGAGCGGCATGTCATATCAATGCAAAAAATAAGGTGGTGGAGGTTAGAAGGCACCATCTGTAGGCAAAACTCACTGCAGTCGTCATATAGCACAATTCATGCAAAAAGAACATTACTGTTTGTATGACTTGTGTCAGCAGACTGTTAATGCTAAATGTTCGCTGACGTTTCTGCAAAACCAAAGATAAGTTAAAGCTTCACGCCTCGTAACGTAATGTTTCATACAGTTGTCACTATGTCCTGGTGACCAGGATGTTTCACATGAAGAAGGAGAGTCATCTGATATCGCAGTAAAAAGCATTACAAACCCCTGGCTTTTCTCTGGTTAATCACACTGAAGGATATTTTATGTCTAATGTTGAGCGTTCAGCTTTTTGTTGGCTGAGTGCCCCCTTGCTCCTGTTTGGCAAATTTTATGTGTCAGGACTTTAAGCGCATCAGTTTCTGTGAGGAGAAGCTTGCACACAGCTTTTATCTCCATTCATTCATTGCGCATCTGTGGCATGTCACAAGCTTTATAGAAATGTGTGACTTTCTATGACACAACTTGTGCCCCTTTTCATTCAAACACCATTTGTTGCAGACCGAAGACATTCGCTCGTGACCTTGGCTCACTACAGAGAGGCACCTAAAAGCTCCAGTGTTCTCCGAATAAAGCAGCGAGGGAATGAAAAGGCATCTCTGAGGAGGGAATCTGCTCTCATCAGTGACAGCAGCCACCAAAACTGGCGCGCGTCAGGCCCATAAGTGATGAGAGGACGTGAGGGAGAAATGATCCCTCGAGTGTGTGAGAGACGTGGGGGTGAAAAAGGTCTCAAAGCACTTTATGAGGCAGGGCTGCATGGAGAGAGGCAAACAAGAGCTGCCTGTGTGGCTAGCCGAATATGAATAACCATGACGAGATGATCTGTGTGATGCTTTGTTGTCATATTAGTGACACATATTGGTGTTAGAATGTGTTTTTCAATGCACACTGCAGCATGGTGCCAGTATTTTTCAACCATTATGACCTGACTCCGGCTCCCGATTGCCCAAACCAGAATAGGCTCTTCTATTGAATCTGAAAACCCGGCACCTTCCAGCATTTCCCCGCAGCAATTCATTACTTCAGTCACGGGCCACCTTGGCAGAGAAATTCCCACTCAGTTAATATTTTATCTTATTAATGAATCTCATTAGGGCCGAAGTGTCACCTGAGTTTCAAACATGGATATGATAATCAACTTTGACAAAAGCAGGTCAGAGAGTGTCTCCAGGGACCAGGAGATGTCTGATAAGACATTGCATCCATCATCATATCAATAGTTATTCATTTTTGAGGTGATTTTGAGGAGAGATTTCTCCATATTGCTGCTGCTGCTGCAAAAACAGCACTTTCAGGCACTACTCAGGTGCCATTTTTCTCTCAACGCAATGCAATGATAGTAAATATTGTGTAAAAATTTGACCATCGGTTGAACACATTTGGCGATGCATTGTGGGATACTTTGAGTCCACTGTAGGGTGTAATAATTCCCACTAGACATTTGGACAGCACTACAAAATGACATACTCACTTATGTACTGCACTATATATGGAGCTGTCAATGATTTCGGACACAGCCAATGATGAGAAAACCTATGACGGAAGTGATGTGACGTAAGGTCAAATGTCAGGATACTGTAAATAGAGTTTATTTATTTCTTAGGTAATTTTGAGGTGAGATTTCTCCACCTTGCTGCAGTGAAATGTAACCAAATGTGTAACTGTGATAGAGTAAGGCATCAGGGAGAAGATGCAAAGGCTGTGGCTGTCTCTGAATTCACTCACTTGTTCTCTACTCTTTAGTCACTACATAGGGAGTCCAGCGTAGATATAGGGAGCTGATGGGCAGAACGAAAAAAGCACTTTCAGACACTACTCGGGCGCCATTTCTCCACATCGCTGCAGTGAAATGTTACCAAATGTGTACCTGTGATACAGTAAAGTGGAAGAAGATGTAAAGACAATGAGGAACTAACCTATAAAGGAATATATTTGACAAAGGGTCAAAGGTCAGAACAATTTAAATGGTGATTTTGAGGTGAGATTTATCTACTTTGCTGCAGTGAAATGTAACCAAATGTGTACCTGTGACAGAGTCTCGTCTGAAGACAATAAGCTTCCTAATAGTCTGATGAGAATGAAGGATTAAAAACAGATTATAAATTGTGAGCCAAACTGGCATATGAAGAGATGTTACAGTGAGAATGAATCAACTCCTCTAAATGGGACTGAAATGCTTAATAAATCTCTATGTGTCAGTGATTGTGAACATTTGAATATTTAGATGGTGATTCCGGCTTGAATGAATGAAAAGATAATAGTTGAATATACTTAAAATGTTGGGAAATATACCCTATCACTGTGTGTATTACACTGACTCATTGATAAATCTGTCTCAATTGATCTCTGTTGCCACGGTGATAGTATTGGTTGGTCGTAGTAACAGCCTGTGAAAGTTGATTTAATAGTGATATCAGCTGAGGCTCACCTCACATTATCATGCTTCTCATTCCAAACAGTAACCGCTATCACTCAAATAATGATATGGAAGAAACTATGAGAGTCTTGTGAGCACTGTGTGTGTGTGTGTGTGTGTGTGTGTGTTTGTGTGGTCAAAAATGTGTCTTGTGGAGCAGTTCAGAGAAGTGGATGTGACTGACTGCCTCCAGATATTTTTCCTCTCAGTTTAATGGGGCTTAATGCAGCAGCTGGTCGGTGTTCCAGTCATTTAAAAGCCCACCAAGGCAAAGGATTTTGTCTGATTGCTTCAGGAGAACCACTCCAGCAAACAGCAAGAGTATTTTTCTACTGGAGCGAAAATTGTAGAGGATGAGGTTTTCTGAATTTTTTGGAGCTCCTCCCTACTCTGGCTGTCAACACTCCACCCCATACAAACCAATACAAAAATCTGAACGTTGCCAAAAAGTTACCAGTGTTTGAACTGCAACTGTGCAAAAAGTATAAATGCTGTGAAAAAGTTGAATTGACGAGAGAAAGTTCTAATCTTTGTAAACATTTCACAGTTTGAATGGAGTTTCTATGAGAATGTATGAAGGAGGGAGAAGAGTTGGAAAATGAGTTGGTTTGAAGTGATTTCTCATTGACTACCATTATAATTGCAATACAACAAAGCCTCAAAGAAAGTTGAATATTTTCAAAAGTTTTATGTGATGTCAGTTGTTTGAATTTGTCGACAAATTGTGAAATATGTACAGTATATCATTTGAATGGAATTTCTATCTGGAAGCATGAATGACTGGATGAGCTTTGAAAATACTTGAAAAAGTGTGAAAATGTGGGACTTTTTTATCGTTCCATCATTTACTTTACTAAAAGATGTGGGAGATGAGATGAATATTTGGTGTTTAAATGGAGAAAACACACTGAAAAATGTGGAACTCGTTAAGGTCCAAAATATCAGACCCCAAAGATATAATAACAAGATGAAAAAATTATGAATTCCGTGCGCAGAATTCCCTCTGCATTCACAACCAATAAGACATGTTGGACACATTAATGCATATGAGTCTTTGGTATTGTGCATGTTGAATTCATTGACATCAGGTATAAGCAATAGTTGGTGTCTTAGAATAGGAAAATAGACTTTTTTCACCTGATACTATTGAATTGCTTAAAAATGAATGAAAGGCAATGATGCATGGAACCTTCGTTGATTGGCTCTATAGACAAAGTCAGTTCAACAAATGAACAGACAGGAGCATCTGGTGTGCAGAGAAGTCAGGGTCCAAAAGGAAAAGATCAGCAGACTTGAAGTGGGCCGGTCGAGGGCTAGTCAGTAAATTGAGAACCTCTGCTAAAGGACTGGGAGGGTTGAGAGAGGCACTAACCTGGCTTACTTTAGAACAGGAGGTGCGAGGTGATTATTTATACAAACTTTTCTCTTTTTTCACTTTCCTTATTGCTGTCGTCTCTCAACCTCACTCAGTGTCTTGCTGAACACTCGAGCCAGTCTTTGTCCAAGAGCAGCATATCTTCAGAACACAAAGCTGAGATCCCAAGGACGACACACTCATCGCATAACTAAGCTGGAGGCAGCAGAAACCGTGTTTATATAGGTGTGCTGCTGTAGAAACATGGTGATACAACATAGCGGACTCTGTAGATATAAAAGCTAAGGTAACAAGAAACAGCATGAGCCTTTGTTTCATGTAATTACACACTAATGATCAAATAAATATAATTCAATGATGGAAACTTATGGCCTATTATAATCATCTGTTGGCTGATGAAAAGTTAAATCTACTTATGTTCTTTTAATGTGGCAATGGGCTTTATTCATCAGTTAGATGTGGAACCCCCTGTGCTGTCTGTGCTCACTGACTGTGTGTTTTTTCAGCACCGTACTGGCTGGCCCCACTGGTCACAGGGCAGCCTGCCAGATATTATACAATTTAGCCTGGCTTGTTTGGCAGGAGTCAAATACGTACACGTTACCACCTGTGCTGCGGGAAACACGACCACAAGTATCAAAGAAACAGATATCCTTTGTGCTTATAGATCACTCAGCTAAGGGTTTGTCCCTTTCGTTTAATGTATGGACGGACATATCGTCAGGGAAATGCTACCATGGATGCCAAGCGTTTCTTCCTCCGGCTTTTGCTGTCATCTGTCTCCTGGACAGAAGTAGCTCTGCTCTCTTTTAAGATGTGAGCACAGCAAGAAAACTCTCATCCTGATTTGCCTTTGACGGGGGCGTTTCAAGTAGATGGAAAATGCCTGGGTTTGAGGAAAAACAGAAGAGGAGGGCTGACACATTATTCCGTAGAGTGAAGAGTATGGCTTTCATCATATACGACTTTGATGAGATGATTAAATTTGTCTAAAATGGGATAAAATCAAATCAAGTCTTGCAGGCTAATATATCCAAAGATAATGTCTATTACTTTATATTTTTTTTGCCGTGTGAAGTCCGTCGATAAAATTGCAGTCCAGAAACCAACAATGGAGGTCATGCGATTACATTAGTCCCTTTGTGAATCAGTATGAAGTGATTTGGGGTTTTCTGTTGTCAGACGACTGAACAATTAAGAAATTTGATTGCAGTTCATGATTTGTTGAGATCTGCTGCTGCATTTACATTGACTGATGACAGAGAAGGTTAGGATCTGTTAGTGTGTAGTGTGTGTTTAAATGTCAAACACATACAAGTGAGCAAAACAACTCTGAACAATATTATTAATGAGGCTGATGTAAAAGAGATGAGTCGCTTCTGAGGCTGATGCTTTCAGATATATATATATATATATATATATATATATATATATATATATATATATATATATATATATATATATAATATATTATAATATATTATTATATATTATTATATTGGCCTTTTGGCTTATATTGATAGATATATATGAGCTGAAGACGTGACAGGAAACAGGATGCAAAGGGCCCCAGGCCAGGACTCAAACCCGGGTCCGCTGCAGCGAGGACAAAGCCTCTGTACATGGGTCACCCGCTCTACCCAGTGAGCTAAACGGCACCCCCACAGATCATGTCTTATAATAATGTGAATAAATTCAAGCAAAATACAGACATCGCTTATCCATTCTAATGCGTTCCCCACAGGGTGGTGGTTTCTAAATCACATGAGTATTTCCTGGTAATATCAGCCCTGAACGATTAGGGCTTAAGTCGGTGTTGACATGTTGTGTCTCCCTTGTCTTTATCATTGGTATTAATCAGGTCCATCGATGGGCAGCGTTCTTTCAGCTTAAAGGTTAAACATGCTCATCACTGTACCGTAAGCCCTGACTCCTCTGTACTTTCCCAGCAGCTTCTGCTGTTCAACAAGAGATTAAAGTTGTAACCCATCTGCAGGCAGAAGATTAGAGGTCCTCAATACACTCAAGATAGACACAGGGGGTCCACAGCTGCTAAAGCTCCTCGTTTATCCAATAAATGGCCCATTTTACCATATTGTGAATTCTGCCGAATTGAGCTGCCGCTGTGAAAGAGGAGTTGGTGTTTTAATGCAATTAAATCAGTCAAAATGTATTTATATAGCACATTTAAAAGAAGAAAAAGTGCTGTACAATAAAACTGAAATGGCTAACACAGTTAAAACACAAAGACCAGTTCAGACAGACACATGGACAAATAGGGGCCACTCTCATACTGAATTAAAAGCCAAGGAATGAAAATGTGAATGCAGTGGCACGTAATCTGAGTGAACAGACATCCAATGATGAGCCAACATGCCATCTTTGTGGTCCAGTCTTCCACGAGCACTGACATTTTATAGTCTTAATGAGACTACAGTGTAGAGCTGAAACAATTAGTCGTGAATCAACCCAGTCACCATAATAAATGTCAGCAAAGTACGTTTTTGCAAACCTCAGATATGTTGAAATATTGTGTAATATAATCTTGTAAGAACTGTGTGCTTATGGTCTGATTAGGTTTAGGCATAAACACTTGGTTATGGTTAGGAAAAGATCATATTTGGGCCTAAAACATCTGTTTTTGTTCTCGCAAATACAGCCAAGGAGGTTTCATTAAAAACTTAATTTTTTGCTCTGCCGGCAAAAACCTGGCTGGCGATGTCCTGACTTCAGTTCAAAAATACAATTTTATTTATTGCCCTAAAGATGGCTGGAAATTGTCCCAAGTTCCATTTACAGATATCCATTGATTTTGCACTTTCCAATGTTGAAACACAGTCTTGAACAGTGGTCACTGGCTCGGTCAATATGTCAATCTGGTACGTAATCTATGACACATTCAAATGTGAGCGTATCAGTAGTTGGTAGTTGTAGAAATTTTAGCTGACAACATTTTATGAAGCGACAGCTTCATGAATCCATTAGTTGATGTACAGAAAATGACTCAGCAAATGATAATAAAAATGAATACTTAGTAATAACAGTTGAAGCAAAGATGCCAGATATTCACTAGTTCCAGTTGTGAAGACGCAGGTGTTTGATTAAATTTTCTCTCGTTATGTGATTTTCAGACTGAACATCCAGGATTTGGATTGTTTGATAAAACAAGGGATTCAATTAAATCATGCTGAGCTTCAGGAAATTGTTCATGGACTAATATCTAATAAAAAACATGCTTAGTTGAACTGCGATCTATTTGATGGCTCATGTTGAGTAATGCTTTGCTTTATTTTCACCCAAACTGCTACAACAACAAGCTAATTCCACCATAAATGATGAATGAACACAAATGGTTGGAGCAAGAGCCGGAAACAACATGTTAGCTGTTCTTAATCAGGTTGTGTTGTTAGCGCTGCAATCACAGACTCCATTGTCAGTGAGAAAATCAACAGAATTAAACATATTTCCTGTGAAACCCCTGCCAGTGCTGATGCTGGCACAGCGTTCACAGGCGCTGTGGAGCTAGTCTGCTGTGTTGTGGTGTGTTTGAACCAAAGGAAGATAAAGTGTTCACTGCTTTTAAGTCTACAGATTAATGGATGTTGGGAGCTGTAACATGTTTCTGAAGTGCCTCTTAGATGTCTACAGGAACAGTTGAGTTTCTTTTTTTTTTATCTGTGAAAGCACATCAGTGTACTTGCCAGCATTTTGGAGGAGGGGTGAACCTTCTGTTTAGCCAGAGCTCAACTTTTCATCCCATCCCATCTGTTTTCGCCCCGGCTCACTGAATAAAGAGGCCTTTGACATTATCCACTGATAAAAGTCAGAGAGACAGAGGCAGAGAGAGGTGTTGCAGGTGAGACAGAAGGAAATCAATTTTGGTGTGGGCCCTTTGTAAGCGACTGCCTTATCAGCTAACTGGCTCTTATTTTTGACGGAAGCTGAAAGGGTTGGTAACAAAAGGTCATTTTGGATTCCACTCATCCCAACTTTAGTCCAGTCTTCAGGCTATTCAGCTGGTTAATCAGACATTGTGCCCAGAGCGTCTGGTATACCAGAGTCCGTCCCCACAATGCCGTCTCGCAGCCTTGTTGATTACTGAGGTGTTTCTCTTATCTCCGCTCACCAGGGGCTTCATAGCAAACAGCGGAGAGCAAGGGCCGAGCATTACACAAAAACAATTAGCATAATGCCCCCCAAAGCCAGAAAGAGATTTAAAATCAGTTCTGAAAACAGATTTGTTCAACCTGCAGGCCCACAACCAATTTAAGTCCAGCCTCCAGCGGATATGCTCATAGGTGAGTTCATGCAATTCATGTAAATCTCTGGGTTGTCATCCCACAATAACAAGAAGGTTTCGTGATGGCGACGTCTGTCATTGTACATAATGTTACATCTCCTGTTCATGATACAAAACAACCTTCATGTTATGGATGGAATGGCAGCCAAAAACCCCAATCCACTCCTGAGAATAGTAGCTACTTGTTATGAGAAAAGAAGATAAGACAGAATTTTTTTATTCCCAGAAGAAATTCCAGTGCCAGAGATTGCTCCCAAAATATTTAGAGCACAACCACTAATAAGCATTGGGTCCCCAAGTTAGGGTAACACACTGAGCCCAGTTTAAAGTATTCAAAAAATTCAAATTATGAAGTGTTTTAAGAGTAAATTCTCCATTAACATAATTCAATAATTCAATTCAACTACTGCTGTCAAGTTTTAGCCATTCATCTCCAGTTGTCCCTGAGGAATTACTCAGAGGTTAAAGACACCAAACTCTATTTGTGCTTGGCCGCTGTCATTTCAGTGTTGACGCAACTTTTCTCTCACCCCGGCCAGATGAAAAAAGTGTTTTTAAAACATATGTTGACAGACTGAAGGCAGGAGACTGAAGGTAATGTCGTCTCAATTTGGAAAACTGGCACCTGTGTCTCAGTTTAGGCAATTAGATAGTCACAGGACTCCTCCTTTGATTCCGCGTGAGAGTTTGAAATGTGGTTCGGCTTTTGAATACCAACTTGACTGTGGATCAAAAAAAAAAAAAAAAATCTTGTGACCAGTTGGGCGTAGTCAGAAATTCAATATAGTTCTTAGAAATTCAATGTTGATTACATTATAGGTAGTGACTGAATTAGCAGCTGGCAGCTAAGTTCACCCTGGATAACCTGTATACACAGTCAGTTTATAGATCATTTGGCTTGTCGAATCACTGTTTTTATTTTTTGTTCAACAGTCACTCTTAATGGTGATATTCTGAATGAAGCATTTGCTGTGCCCCATTTCCCTCCGATACAATTTATCCGCCTATCAACCCTTCCTTTCTCACATGGCACATTAAGTTAACATTATAATGACGGCAGTTTGAGTACTCTGCGTGACTTTTTGTGGGTGATGCAAATTTACTATGTTAGTAAAAAGAACTTCTGCATTCACACCAGACACCAACAGTGGTCCCCCTGTTTAAAGTTGTGTGCATACATATTACACAAGTGTAAATGTGAGTTGTAAAAAGCTGCTCTCACAATCCACGTATTCTGGCCTCTCTCTGATAGGGACGGCACATTATTACTATTTTGGAATCGAAAATTGGGGTTAATAATAACTGGAATTGAAAAAAGCAGCATCAGAATCTGAATGAGCAGGAACACAAAGCATCACTCTTACTATAGCTCAGTGCATGCTGCCACTGAAAGCCTTCCCCCAGCAATTACATATAGCTATACTGTTACTGAACATATCACATAACTCAATCTTTAATACGTTGCATATTGAACCCCCTTGATTTGGACCACCTCACATTTCAAACGGGTCCTAACTAAAAAGAAAAACAACTAAAAAAACTAAAAAAAAAAAAAAACAACATTGCACATTGATTTACCATATCTTAAAAAAAAAACAACTTTATTCAACACCCCTCAAAAAATATCAACATTTCTTTAGCTTTGGTATCAACTCATGTACATTAATTTATACAAGATCTGGAGAGCACATAGAAAACAGTGCGCTAAAAGTGAATTACCAAAACAACTGCACACACTGTAATCGTGTGCAGTGGCGTAAAAGTACCACACAACTTACAGCTTAGACATTCACGGACAACACAGCAATGATGCACTGCTTTCAGAAACTGCACATTTATCTCTGTACTGCAAGAAGGAAAAGGTGTCAAGTCAGCTATCAAAAAATTGAATAAGATGCAGACAAGCACATGGCAAACAATATATACAGAACAAACTTATCCCATCTGAAAGATACTCGTTGCCTCAAGTCGAGCACGTTGTTGTGTTCTGGAGAAACACTGGAAAATAACTTGTGTTTGTTGTTAGGATTTCCTCCGGCAATGTCGCTCGTGCAAATAGTTTGACTTTTACAGAAATTATGAGCAGAGGCTGATGTCTTTGCACATGCACTGCTGACTGTGTGCCAATGAATAAGGCACTGGACTGCTAATACTTTCATCAGATTGTTTGAAGATTGCTCTTTTCCGTTAAATATGTCTTCTATCCTTCTATCCACACACACAGGACTTTGCACTTGAACTTGACCAAGCTTTTTTCAAAAAAAAAAAAAAAGAAAAAAGGATTTAACAGGTGTATGAATGTGAAAATGTCCAATTCAAATACCATAGAAGCATTCATTTTCAGAATTTCGTACAATACCAAGTCAGTCATGTACACTGATCATTAGCAGATACTGTATTTCTCTGGCTTCATTTGCATATTATGCATTGCATATTTGCAACAGTGCACATGCACGGACCTTATTGAAGGGACTACACAGTAACTCTCCAACATGCACCTATATGTTTGATATCAAAGTCACGGTACCTGGAAAACACATTAATGCCGCTAGCTTCCTAGCAATGCTAAAATTCTAACAGATAATTATTAAACCACTTAATGGAAAACCACATATGCATTTCAAAGTGACAAGTGTTGAAGTAAATGAAAATGACTAGCAGGGAATAACAGCTAAAAAACTTTAAAGTCATTCCCAGTACATTCTCATACTATTCATAGTCTAGGCTATTTTGTCTTTGTAATCGTGTCTACTCCTGCAAAAGACTTTAAAATGCTTGGGAGTAATAAACAATAGTAATTTACAGTAATAAAAATGTTATTTTTTTGTAAACACAGCCATCAGTACAAAGGTACATGTTATCGCTCTTCCTGCTCTCTGAACACATTTCTGTTGTGGCATTTTATGAGAGTGAATGCCAAACATTAGATATTGCGCAAAATAAATTATCCCTAAATTTCCTCTTCAAAACAGTCTAACTGTGCTTTCTCCAAAAGCTGTGATAAGAACATTCTTCAGATGCTCATCCCCAGCAAGTTATTTTCTCTGCAGAGAAACGCAGACTGCCAGCTTCTGCAGCCTTTTCCGCCTCTGATTTCTGCTCCTGTTGTCCAGAGGCAGTCCGAGATTTTTTTTTGCCTTTGTTACTGGTCCGTCATTTCTACTGGCCGGGGCAGAGCTGATGCAACAGCTGCATTAAATCCACCTGGACTGGCATGCTGCTGCTCTCCAAGCCTCAGTTAAACCGCCCCTCTCATTATTAATGATTTCCTGGCTGGGGTCTTTGGGACTCTTCGTGGTCAAAAGCCAATCATCAACCATCAAAGTGGGCCACCAGTGATACTACGACCGGCAGGTTGGCGTCTGAGGAGGGAGCTTTGGTGACATCATTGCTGACTTCAAAGGAGGGGCCCAGCTGGGGCATGGTGGCAGCCGGCTGACCCAGGGAGGCCACCATAAATAGGAAGTCATTGGTGCGACGGGGACCGGTGACAGCTATGCCTCTCATGGCCTTGGTGGGGACCTTGGAGGAGCTCTTCAAGCTGGAGCCTCGTCGGGGAGTATCACATCGCAGCAGGGCCTGGAAACATCTGTAAAACTGGGGCAAGCATACAACATAAACACACGATCAAGTCATGCCTTGAAGAGGAGAACATTCCTAGATGTTCCTACATCAACCTACATCCATCACAGATATAACCCGATTTCCTCCCAGGCGCTGCTCCCACCAATTTGAAGAACATCTGCCTCAGGATTTGCCCATCTTTCTCTCTCTTTAGTGAACCTTAGGGCAAATTACAAATAATTACTACTGATCAGACACCCCCTTCTCTCTCCTTGCCCTCCATTGTACCCACTGTGGTCCCTTTGTCATTGGGGTTATTGTGTTGTCTTTTCATGTGGAACAAAACGCCAAGGAACCAAATTATTTGCAAAGTTTCTAGAGGATATTAAATACTCGACTAATTACAGTCTCAATCACGAGTGCGAACAATTACTGCTTTTTCAATTGGATAAGTGAATTTGCTAATGTGTGCTTATAAAGAATGGTAAGTTGAGGGTGAGAGAAAGAGAGACTGAGAATGGGAGACTGCCAGTTTCACTCTGGTACTTTCTCTTGTGCACACCAACCACCCAAGATTTTTTTTTATTATGTGCTGAACAATTTTCACAGTGCAGTTTTATGTGTCAAAGGAGTCTTTTGTGAGGCGAGCTTCCAAAGAGTTTGGAGAAAACGCTGACACCGTAAGCTGGACAGTGTATACTAAGAATGATGGCAGTGGGGCACCACAGCTCAGATGGTGCACTATGCCCCATATACAGAGGCTGCATCCCCCTGCAGTGGGCCCCAGGTTCAAGTCTGATCTGTGGCCCTTTACTGCATGTTATCACCCCCCACATCCCATTTCCTGTCCTGTCAACTAAAGCCATAAAAAAAACTACTTTAAATAATAAAAATGGCAGAGACAGCCAGCTCATCTTGTGTGCTGCTATGTGTTTATTTCAAATGTAGATTCATATCTGAAATATTTAATTGAAGTTATTAATGAATTTATATTAAAAGGTCCAGTTGTTAAGCAATGTTCCTCAGTCCCAACTTTAAGAGCTTACGCGCTCAGTCTACCTTGCAAAATACTTCAGCTTCCAGCAGCAGTGTGATGTTTAAACCCACTGACCTGCCCTTTGGAGTCACGTCTCTCTTACCACCAACTCCTATTAGGACCTGTCTTGTTCTTATAAGTTGTGTACTTCAGCAATTTCTAACCCCCTCCAGTGCGCTAGAAATCTGGTCAGCCACAGCTGTCTCTTGATGAAATGCTTTTTAGAGGCGATCAACGCTTTGACCCTCAATGTTCCCGTTGTTCTCGATGTCCTCCTGTAACAGTCATTCAGGTGCGCTAACTGGATTACTCGTTAGCTACCATCTACAGATACTGCATCATCATATTACATATTACATCATACATCATATTATGTATCTGCATTCGCTCGCTGCTTGGCACTCCATTTAATCCAATAAATGACTGAAATAAGATTTAGGATTTTGTTGGAGGATTTATTTATCTTTTTTAGAGCAGGTCACTGACTGCCATCAGTGCCATCAGTGAAGGGCCCTGTGATGAGCTGGCGATTTGTCCAGGGTGTATCCTGCCCTCGCCCAGAGACAGCTGGGATTGGCTCCAGCAAAAAAAACAAACAAAAAAAACAAACCCACGACCCCACAATAGGGATAAAGCGGTCACAGACAGTGGCAACAGTTATAGCACCCAAACAACAACACACACCTAAAAAGCTCCCTCCAAAAGCTTGTGTTACTTTCTCTCGGCTTCAAAATTGAATTCAGCCAAAGCCAGATTGTCACATCATACCCGGATCTATTTTGTGCTGGAGTATAGGAGTTGAGCCTTTATAATTACAGGACAAGCTTCTCTGCACATCACAGCCAGAGAATGAGGAAGCCACATTCGACTAACGTACGAATATTGGCAAGCCGCAAGAGAAACCCTGGACGTTTTCCTTTAACACACAACGATACATAACCACAAAGGGAGGCTACTGCGGAAGACGTGCCAGTCATTATAAGCATGACCACCGACAGGACATGTTACCTTTGGACACATCACCCTGAAAACTGGTAACACTGTTTCATTGGTTTCAAATAAGATGCTACAGGCCCACACCTCCACGACTGCTGTGTTCTAACCGCCAGCAAGAATCAGAACACATCAAAATATTTTGTGGATAGAAAGGACAGGCCGTCTCGGAGGTACAGAAGAACGTATACATCATCTGTCAGCATATAATAAATAGTGAATGGACTCGTGGATGCATTTTTCAATACAAGAAACAGATCTGAAAGTCTCTGGATTGTGATTTCATGCAGATCTTCCTGTTTTTATGCCGACCTCTACACATAATAGAGCCCCTGTGCTGCCCAGCTCAAAGTCCGGGGTTATGTGCTGATGGACAGCTAGGAAGATTCTGAATAATTGAGGACCCCAGCCTCAGGTTGAAAGCATAACAATGCATTCAGGGTATTTGGCTATACTTTGAATTCCAGGCATTACCAGCCACATCCAAGACACATTCACAACACGGGGAGGCATCGGATGACAATTCAGACCATTTTCAAGTATTCTTTTTCAGCTCCGGTTAATTAGGACTCAGAAGACGCCCCTCTTAAGTAAACGTAGTATACTTAGTATACTTCAGGAGTTGCATGTATACTTATAGTCTACTACATTTTCTCATGAGTGCAAAATATGATGAAACTTTTTCACAGCACCTGGCAAGTGTAGAGATGCCACAAACGTCAAATACAGACACAGAAAGCACTTCACATTTAAAAAAAAAAAAAAAATGTATTAGTGAGAGAGAGAAAAAGACATTAACTTCAATAAAATACAATCATAAACGTAATTGGGAGGTTAGCAAGAATCATTGTGGAAACAAAGAGATGTGATGCTCATGCGGCCTTGTGCAAGAGCTAAAAAAGCAGCTCCTTGCAGCATCCTGTTGTCAAAGGAGGAGTCTGTTAAGTGTTAGTTCAATATTTTTTATTTTCCGTCAAATCCCAAAACCAAAACCAACAATGTATTAATGAAAGGTTTCCTTGTGAAGCCAAAGCCTGATATATTTTATTTATCTGTGCCGGAGGGATTCATTGTTGTCCAAAATCTGTTGAGGTATAAATAAAGGAGCGACACTGCTGCACTGGCTGATGTGATACTTCACTATGATGAGCCCATGCACTGTAGTCAGTCAAACATATTGTTTGATAAAAACTACAGTACCCAGCTGTAGGATAATCATGTAGCCTTTTTAACAAAGTACAAGTTTAGACTATACATTGGCACCTGGTCGCTCACAGGTAGCCGACGAGTCTTTGCTCCTACGCCCTCACGCCAGCGACAGCTATGACCATGTCAATCATCTCTACGTCTTTCAGTCCGAGAATATCCCAAGAACGCCTCGAGGGAATGTTTTCAAATTTGGTACAAATTGGAGTTAAGGATGAACTCATGAGATTTAGGTAGTCAAACGTCATTGTCACCTAATGGTGCCGCATTCTCGTGAACAGGGAATTTCTTCAAATTTCTTAATGTGTCCACCACGAATCAGGCGTGAACTGATTAGAGTTTGGAGGCCAATGGTCAGAGGTTGAGGTTAATTGGATCTCACAAAACAATTTTTTTGTTAGTCATGATGTCATATCATAATTAGAAAAAAAATGACATACAAATGTCATTTAGAATAAAATCATGAAGTTATGAAGTTTGATATCTAAAAGGTCAGAGGATAAATGCGCCTTGAAATTGTCATATTCTGCAAAAAATCTTCCGGCCATTATTCAGGACCACAGCTCGGAACAGCAACTTGACAACTATGCAGAGGCGTACATACACAATGCGGTAATTCTACTTTTTTCTTTTAAATATACTCGCCTAAGTGTGGAAAAAGGACTGGTTTAACATTCTATATAGCATTTAAAAAATTCAATTCATCATTTATAAGAACTCTGACCCTGTCTGGGGCAGAGCTTGATGTTATATTACACAGCCCCTTTCCTCCCACACTCATTCTTTGTCAGCTATCTAGCATAGCTATGATGTTGAGCTAACTAGGTTGAAGTTTAAGGCTTACGTTGTCAGGAAGGGCAGAAAAGGGGAAGAGTAAAACAGGGCACGAGCAGTGAGAGGATGAGTTCTTCTTCACATCAGTTATGTGTGTATGTGTCCTTTGTTGGACGAATGTGGGGATGGTGGAGCGCCAAAACATAGATGAGATCTTCTACTCTATATTGATCTAAGATCTAAGAAGTAGCTAATTAAAGTTCCAAAAAGACTTAGAATTAAAGGTGTCCCAAAAATCTGAGCATTCAGACCTTGGTCTAACCTTTTTTGGACAAAGAACAAGAGACCTTTTTTGTAAGGTGATGTACTGAAAGTGAACACCTTGTTTAAGGATGACATTAGTCGGCCTAAATTCATCTTCACTCTGTCTGACAACTCCAACTGGAGGCAAGTACAACAGTCAGAGGAGTGTCGGTTAAGTACGAGAACTTGGCAGAACAGCTGGGCTGACATCTGAGTACATGCAGGTGGTTTAGCATCTTATCTGATGGTGCTTCTAAGAATTCCAAGATCTCTGCATGACAGAGAATTCCTGGCGCTCCTGCTGCTGTTGAAAACCCCTAGAAAAGCTGGGGTGTGAAACAACGGATGATGTGGTGACTGGCTTTGTCTCACAATACTAAGGTGACCCAGACATCCATACATGTCCACTTTACTGCTGCAACATTCATCAGCAGATAGGTGCAATGATGGGCATTCATCATGTGATGACTCTGGTCATGATGGTCATAAACAGCTGAATATGGTGACACGTTATTGCACATGCACAATCGAAAAGGCTTAGCAGGGCAAGGGTATTGAATTTTTAAAAATTCATTTTGGGGGGAAAATCAAAGAGATCAAACCATTCAAACTGTAAACTGCAAGCTAAATGTGAGACTGACATTGACTAAAGCTAAGATTTATCTTTTCTAGGTGCAGTTGCTGGGAAAGAAATCATTGCACTCCCTCTGTGCAGTCACTGCTGAATGACAATACCGCTGCATCTGGTGCCCTGGACGGCGCTGCAGAAAAGTACTCTCAAGTCCTAGTTATAGACTTAGGTAAGAGTTCCAAGACAGATTCTGTGACTGTAATAAGCTGGAGCCATTTCTGTCGTTCATTTTAAATCCTTTCACTGTAAGTGGACATGACATGCATTGCTGAGCATCTGAGTGCAGCATTTACCTTGGATGCTGGTGAGGTGCAGACGGAAATTGTCACGTTGCGAAGTGACAGTCACCGCAAAAACCCACCAGGGCTCAGCGCACTTCTGTTGCCTTTGGAGCCACTGAAGAACAAAGGTGTTCGCACAGCATCCGTGACAGTTGTGTTTTTTGGTTTAACCTATCTGTGTGAATCAGCCTTTTCTTCAGACAGGCTTCAGACTCTAAAGCAACCGTATGGAACATTTTTAGCTTAAAATAACAGCTTCAAAATCATGTTGATGCTACAGTGTCTTGTAACAGGGTGAATAGTGTGTCTGTCTCAGCCATTCCGCCCCCATCACTTGTTTCTGCACTATGTAACTTCAGTGAGAGGGAAGGATCACAGCGTTACACACCTGTTTACTTCAACACACAATTTTGTTATGACGTTATGAGCTTTGTTTGTAGTTATGCACCTACAGTGCGTTTGACAATTTTTTATAGACCTGGGATTTGTATTAATGACAGCTGTGTTCCTGTAGGGGGGGGCACCAGATTGCACAAAATGCTGATTTCTGCCTAATGTTGTTTTAAATTATATAACTGTACAGCGATGTCACAAATGTGATGTATGACTGGAGTAGAGAAACCATTAAACTTGCATATACGTATATATGTACTGGGGAATCATTCACATAGAAAGTCTTCTAATATTTGTCGTCTGTTAAATGCATAATATAAATAATTCAAAACTAAACTGAGAAAATGTAGATCATCCCAAAGATGATAAAATAACAAAACAAAAAAAAACTCCACACTAATTTCTACTTTTTCCGATAGCTCTCACAATCATCTAGGGCGGCGATGCCCCTGCAAAATAGTGTTGGGGGAAGCTTGGTTTTCACTTTGGGAGGTGAGCCCTGTCTTAGAAATGGCTAAATTGCAGTTGAAAGGAAAGGCAGCAGCTATTGTTAGAGTATCTTTCCAGTTTCAAAGTGTAGGTTAATGGCTTGGAGGTTCCATTGTTTTCATATGTATTGTTGGAATTTTGAACACAGTACATGCAGAAAGTGGAAGGAAGGAGGAGGAGGAGGGGAGAGGCGAGCGATGACAGGCTTTACAGCAACAGTCTACCGCCTATAAGTAAGACTGCCATTCCCCAAACAACATGGCTGTACCTGCAAACCAATGACAGGCGAAACAGACCTTTGTTGTTTTTTGGTTACGCTGAGGTGATAAAACTACTTGGTTGTGTTTTGAATACCTTGTGGTCTGGGTTAAACTAACTGCATTTAGTTATGAAACGTCAAATATGCAAGTTCACTAATGTTATGAAGGCGATGTTGGGACCACCTATCCATCTCTGATCTTGTCCTTGACCAAACTTTCCTGCTCTTTATACTACTTCACCACACTTCCTCGCTTTGCTGCCCTAATAATGACACCCCCCACCTAACAAGAAGCCCCAGCGTGGATTGTGATAAACTGCTTTCACCGTCGACCTACAGTGTGTGGTTTTCTGATGAGGACAGGCCGGCATTAATTCGACCTGGTTTTAAAGGTGTACGTCTGCATGAATAAATGATGGGCTCGGGACTGAGAGTATTGATGGATGGACTAGCATCTTGTTGGTTAGATGTGTTAAAAATAACAAAAATATAGGACGTCGCCAGTCTTACCATTTTACTTGAGTACTCTTTTGCTTAAAAAAAAAAAAAAAAAACCTGTCTGGAGCATGAATTTTTTCACCACGCCATGAACTCATCTCGTGAGTATTTTGTATTCATTCGACTCGACATTGAACTTCTCCGGCTTATCACTGTCTGTCAAATACTTGCTGGGTAGAGAGAGAGAGAGAGAGAGAGAGAGAGAGAGAGAGAGAGAGAGAGAGAGAGAGAGAGAGAGAGAAACGCCTCAGGACATAAACAGAAATTCTCCTCACGGTGCATCTCTGCGCTGCGCGTTCGTCCCCTTTGTCAGTCTGTTAATAACCTATAGGTCACCTAAGAGTGAAGGCTAGCAAGTAGGGGTGGAGAAACGAGACAATCAACACATCTCTGCGCTCCTGATGCACGCTCCCTGCTCTCCTCAGCTGTCCAAACAACACGCTGAGGAGTGTTAGAAGGACAGGAAGGGGGCGAGACGGGGGGGGGGATGCAACAGACAAGTGGTAGCGGATGAAGTTAGTTAAGAGACAGAGGCATCCAGGCTAAGGTCGAGAGAAAAGTGAGGGGAATGACAGATGACTAGATAAAGCGTGACAGGGAGATGGGAGTGTTTTTGGAGGGAGAGGGTGGGAGATGACTCAGGATGGGTCATCTCAAGACTGCTCACATCAGGCTGGGGCGATGCTTTCTGTGATCTGGGCAGATGCTGCATGGGTGGAGGGCTGACAGCGAGAGGGTCAAATGTCAGGCATCATCTCAAACAATGAGGCCTTCAATATTTTTTTTAAAGCACGGGGCGTCTGCAGGCATCCAGGATTCTTCTGGCTTCTCCGTGACTGCACACAAGGAGACTTTCATTAGCAGTTCAAACACGTTGCCTTTGCAGTTTTGGTTGTTGTGTAAAACTCCAATATGGTCCCGAAGAAATGCACTGGCAGCCCCTTCTCGCATCCCAAGTGTCAAATACAACAGCCTGGTCAGTGACCCTGCATATCCAAATTTGACACTGCATTGGTGCGTTTCCATTACACCTGCTGGTCTAGCTCTACTCGGGTTTGATGTGCTTGGCTGGTGTATTGGTCAGAGGAGCGGCTGTAAAAGCTTTTCTTACCCGCAGCACGATCGAGAAGAGCCACGCGGAAAACACATTCAATTTTCTACAAATTCTTCACATTAGAACTCCTCCATTATTAAGTTTTCATCAGCTGGAAGCACATATGATGGTGAAATACAGCAGATCTCTGAAAGAACACTGAAGAGAGACTAAAAACTGAGCTAAAAACGTCTTTCTCTCAGGTTTCCTGCACAAAGATAGGTTTACTCTCACTACACAGACTTGTTTGAGGGAGAGAAAGGGGTCGACATGAGCCACACCTCACAGCTTGAGGGTATGGTGGGCACACTTTGGACCTACTACAGGGAATGTCCCAGGCTAGGCTTGGCTCAATTTAGGGCAGTAAAATGGGGAGTGGAAATGCACATCAGCACAGTTCACTTTGACCTATAGCGGCCACAGGTACCAGTGGAAAAAGCCCCATTAGCCTAATTTCTTCAAGTGCCTCTCCAGTGCAGTGGTGCAAAGCGCAAGATTCAAAGTCAGGGGGGTTCAAGTTGGTAGGATGGACTTTTGCTATGTAGACTGGGGTTCACGTCATGTCCAAAACTTTGGTGACAGATGATAGCATCGTGACTGGGTGTGGAAGTGACATCGTCAAAAGGCTCAGTCGCTCTCGAGCGAGGATGGGTCGAGGTTCACCACGCTGTAAAACACACGACTGTCTAAAAGATATTACTAGCTTGGGAACACTTTGTCACACTGTTGCCACTAAACAGTGTTTGTTTGCATTCTGTTCTTATTGACATTTCACACAGTGTGCCGGCTTCTTTGGAATCTGGGTCGAACTCAATCCATGGTTATATATATCCTCACTGCAGAGCTGGGTACAATAAAAGGGAGCAGAACCAACCATAACGTTAGTCTACTCTCACCTCCGGTTTAGTGTACCCTAGCTTCCATATTGTTATTTATAAGTGAGTAAGTCGCATTCATCTGAAATGCATGTTTAATGTTTTTATACCTCATTAAGAATATGCATTAACTAACATTAGTATGGAAACCTAATATTCGGGTTGGGCGACAGATAGAGGAAAAAGGCAGCTTGAGTTTACCTAAACCTAGTAGTCCAAAATGTCACTGTTGGGTGGATATCTAAGATGTAAAATAAGCACAGCAGAAAGGTCAGATGTTTAACTAAACATCAATAAATGTTACAGTCTCAGCTAAAAATGACAACTGATGTAAACATTTTTTTGCCAATTTCACATAATTCCGCAAAACAAATCAAGCACCAGTTGTGTTTGAGTGTTGCGGCGTCACAGTGCTTCGGTCTAGGGATCCCACGCTTTGAACTGAATTCTTTATGACAGTAATATCGAAAACTTTGCATTGTTCTCAACACAGCAGGGGAAGAGTTTAATCGAGGACAGTCAATCACTTCAATACATTATACAGAACACACTTCAAGGGATCTAATTGAATTGAGTCAATGACATGAAGTATTAACTTTCTTTTACAGGAGTCAGCAGATAACCCATTACTTATTTGACAAGTATTTGCCTTAATTTGATGCCATGAACTCCCCAGTGTTGTGAAATCTCCAGCAGACCACTGGAGGTAATAAAAAAATGAAAAGGTCTGAGTGCTATAGGCGGGAGAGACAATGAGCGCCTCGTGGGCATGTGAACGGAATGACAATCATCAGATACCCTCTTGGGATTTCCTGGCACATTCTCAAGCCAGTGAAGGGCTGCAGTGTGTTTATATCGTGTACATCAATCATTTCCGCACACCGCAATCAGTGGCTGGAACTCTCACAGTTAAGATTTCGTGCAACGTCTTGTTTCCGTGATGGAAAGGGCCATTGACAAAATACATCAGTGCCTTGCCTCAAACATGGCTCTTCAGAGAACAAATCTGTCCTCTACCCTCCTGTTTCAAGTGGCCCGAGGAGTGAGAGGATTCTGACACGGTTAAATGAGCGAGGAACCAAACAGAAATCCAAACCTTGGTTCCTGATGACGCAGTAATGCTTCACCAGTGCCGATGGTTTGTGTTTCCTGTTACAACTTCTTCAAGGGAGACCATGATTACATGCAGCCACATTGGTGAGCAACATATTTGCTTCGGCCGTCACCTGAATGAGCTTTCATTGCTCGGGGGAGAGGAAAGAAAAACCTTGTTATATCTGCTTGCCGGGACACTCCCTTTGAAATTCTATTTAATTTCATCAGAAAATGTACAAAGTTTTGAGTCACTATCAGCTCTTCATCTTGGCCTTTGTTCTAACACCTCTGTACCTGATGAAGAGCCAATCTGGGCTTGAAACGTTGTTTTTTTTTCTCCCGCAATAAAACAGGAACTCTAGAGGGAGCTTCCAACGGTGCAATGAGTTCTGAGGGGGGAAAAGCGGCAATCATTTCATAACCCTTTTTCATATTTGCTGCTATAACTCGTCAACACGGTCATCCCTATAGTCTCCAGCTGCAAATATAGGTCAGATTTTTATATGTTATACTTTGGTTAATACATTTGTACAAAAAAAAATGTCAGCACGATTACACCACCCTGCAAGATATACAATACACAAATATTGTGTGTAATGCCAAAGGGTTACAATTAAAGTATAGCTCGACTTTCGTTTTCCAATTAAAAGGATGATCATATAAAGATAATAGGCATTACAGATTTGAAGTAATTCAGCCTAAAGGGTCATAAAATCATGTCACAAAAGCACTTCCCATTTAGGTCAAATGATGATTGGAGTTCTGACAAGCAGCTGCAATGATACCCCAGTTGTAGTCTGCTGAGCATGAAAACACACTTAATCATTGTTAACACAAAGTGGAGATGCAGAAGTGCTTAAACACATCCAGTCGCCTACGATACAGCACATAGAATCACTTTGGACAGTTTCCTGTCATGTCTCTCATCTACTCTCAGCAGACAGTTAGTACAAACCACAGTGTATTCAGCAGAGACAAACAGGTGATTCAGAGTAAACTTACCCACAATTCCTGGGTGTGTCCATGCAGGTTCCTTACGTCCACTTTAGACCTCTTGGCTCCGCCGATTTGTAGATGGGACAAACGCACACCAGCTGCTACTTGTATCTGTACAGCATTTTTAGTCTTCAACTCGCCTCAACTCACAGTTTCCATAGTAACGGGCTGGGAGGAATTGAAGACTGAAAAAGACATACAGGACATTCGGTGTCCCTCTCTCACTCTCCCGCCGTGGCTTCTTTTCTCACGCTGTCATGAGGTAGATGATGTGTGGGCCGAAATGTCCCTGTAACATGAGTTCATTGCTGCTGTGTTGGGGATTAGAGAGGGGAGGGAGTGTTAGAGGGAGCGCACTACATGCATGTGCCTCCAGATGACAGGAGAACATCTGGACCAGGGTGTAATTTTGTGCTTTATTTCCAGCCTCACAATAAAACAGCTCTTGAGGGTAACCCAGTGAGGGAAGTTTAAACTCCGGAGCAAAGTATTACACTTGGATGGCTTTGGAAACTGTGATAAGATTTGCTCTCCAATATACAGTACGGTATATAATTCTCTGTATAGTACATGAAATCCCTTTGACTGAGTCCAAAGGGAATTTTTTTTCAAAACCTTACACAGCATTTTGCGCTTCACTTAATACAACCGAATGAGATGATAAAGATTACATTGGGGGGAAGAAGTTTTATCATCCGGCCCCAGAGGGAGCGGAGGACAATCTTTGTTATCTTCTGTTATTTTTTCCCCCCACCATGATGAACTGCACTTCACAAAGCAACAAAACATCTTAAATCTTATGTGCAAATGTTTTGTTCCGTACAAACAGTTTTACTTGAGAGACGAACTTGTTAAGAACAAAGTGAAATTTGAGTTAAGTTCCGGCCCACCTTACATCCCAACTATAAATCCTAAATCGTGGTCATTCGCATTGAATATCTTGAAACTGGCAATAGACAACTTTTTTGCGATGACTTATCATGGAACCACCCACGTATAGATTTGGTCCCTATAAGCCTGGCTTTCACTTTGCAGTACAGATTTGCTTGATTTTTTCCCCCTGAAAAACCTGGAACCATAACAGGAAGAGTCATTGATTTCCCTGGTCACCATCCCTAGGCAAGGGCGGAAAAACCGGATTAACTTTGGAAACTCACTGCGAAATAGAGGCAGCAAAAATGACAACAAGGAAAAGCCGAGGTAAAACGAGACTGGACGGAGAGTCATTCATTCGATGGAGAGCACTGGTGTTGCGTCAAAATCCGTTCCCCTGCTGATATGTGTTTCCTCCTACCACCGGGTAAAGAACAAAACCCGTCCATTTATCAGTACAACTGAAAGAGGGTTTCCAGGAATTCTTGCAGTTGCTTTCTACAATAGCCAGGCTGCTAGCGGTAGCCATGTTGCTAATGCTGTCTTGGGAACAACAATAATGCCACAGGGACATGCTAAGTGGGGGGAGATGAAAAGTTGTCTAGTTCTGATTAGCATTCAGTCTGTGTAAGTATACCTTCTCTCAGCCAAGGACAAAAGTTATCCTTGGATTTGTGCTATAAGTCATAAATAGTCATAAAAAGTTCTTCAAATCTGCTTTGGGAAGCCCACATTTGTCATCTAACAACTTTGGACTCCTCTACTGAGGTGTTACATTTTGAAGCTGTGCGTGAGCTGAGATAATAAACCAGGTGGAAACGCAGCAAATAGTTCCTACATGAGTGAACACAGTGATATTCTTTTGTGCTCTTATACAACAAGCTGGATGTTCAAAAAAATTCCTCAACAAATGCAGTGAGACAAAAACGTTCGGAAGGATGGGAAGAAATACTTTGCTGACTTTATTTAACCAGGCACTTACATCCACACTCTGTCCATGATGCGGACGCACTCAGATTTCAGTCTCTTCTCTCACTGCAGAGCTCGGTGCACACCCAGAGCGCCGGGAAAATCTCAAACCCTGAAACCCATTTTTGATTACCCATTGCCTGCATGTTTGAGCATAAGGTATCTGACACACGCCGCTGGTTGCTTGAGAATGCTGATGCTGCGCTGATGTCACACAGGAAGCTGTTCTGTAAACACAATCTGTCGACAGGGAAAATGCGTTCGTGTCAACATCCTGGACGAGGATCTGAGGATGGTGTTCATAAGTGAGTCAGGAAATTGGTTTCCCATTGATTAATGTATTCTTTAAATTAAATTAAATACAACACAGTGACCCCTCCATCTCTGTGCAAAAGTAGCTAACATTAATTTCAGAATGCCAAATTCAAAACGATCAGCTTCCAACACAACACAGAAATTCAATTCAGTGTCATAAAACAACATTTTTAGTTCATCAGAGTAACACAAACTATTTGCTTCACAGTTTCCTGACATATTTAATTAGGTCTGTGTGCTTGTGACATATTTTCCTCTGAATGGACAGTTCCATTTGAATGAATTTAATGAGCCTGAATATGTAAAATCATCCTCAATTTAACAAACAAACTGTGGCACCCTCACATTTATTGACCCTCATGTTGAGAACCAAAACTAAGAGTTTAGAGCCCCTAGGCAGTTTCTCTCTCTGCCCAGTTGGTAATCCAGCCTCGGTAAACAATGTTTTACAAAGGTGTTAAAAACATGACTAAAGCTTGAATTTGTTAGATCATTTATGTTTGTTTGGATCGCTTTTAGGACCGGACAGTTGTAGCCGCACAGCAGTGAACTGCTCCTGTGTAATGAATGTGATTGCAATGCAATCCGTTGTTTTGATAGAACACACCGGGAAATAAAGGCCGAGTCAAAACTTTCTGGAGCCATCCATTACACAGTACCTGCCACTGAGCCTATCCTTTTGAGCCAAAAATGCATCAGTGCTCCTCCTGGTAAGGCAATGTGTCTCATTAAATCTGATTTACAATTACCAAAGACCTTTGCTGGAAATAGCCTAATCTAATTTTTGGGGGAGAGAAACCGGGATCCATTGCAAGCATTGCTGTAGATGCTAATCTCCATATTGGCTGAACCTGCGGAATGAGTCAACAACCAACCATCAGTCTGTGGATTTAATTAAATAACGCAAACAGGCGAGAGTTGCGTGATAAATGTGACACCACTTTTAAGGTCTTCTGTGATTAATAATTTGAATACAAATGTTTAGACTTTCCTAGCTCTTAATCAATAATTCAGTGAGTATGTACAACTGATTCAGAATCAGCTGTGGTTCTCCACATGTTCGCCTCTAGAGGCACAACACGAGGAATAACTAATGAAACACGTCTGATGCTGGAGTTCACTCCCCGACCATGATTGCCTGACTGCCTGCATTTTATCCTGTCTCCTGTCTCTCTGGCCCTCCAGCCAAAAATGCATGAGTGGGGCCCGCACCGTCCAGGCCCGGAAAGTGTTTTGTCTGCCTTCCTTTCTACTCGTGACAGATGCACACTCATGTGTCTGCAGCTTTTTCCTCCACTGCCTGTGTCGAACTTTCAGGGGCCAGATGTGCGAAGACTCATAGGTCTCGTAGTGTAGATTCACCGCCAGAGGTGTGTGTATGAGAGAGAAATATGCGTACACATTCTCTTCGACAAACTTCTAAAGCGTTGCAAACTCGAGTGCGGCGTGGGCAGCATGTTTCCATCTGAACCCAAAAGAGAGTTGTAACCTGAACCCGTTCGGATTTTTACTTCCCAACTTGACTCAAGCCTGACGCAACGGATGCAAGCTGAATGAATGTTTGCCGCCTGAGAAGGATCAGCCTCTGTGTTGCTTTCAAAGCGTTGAGAGACAAATAAAACCAAATCCCTGCCCAATAGGACACAAGGTCCACATACAGAAGGTCCATGACTTAATATTGTGTAGCTGCACCGAACTGCAGTCGCTGCAGTATAATCGTTTGGGGCAACTACCGCCTTCAAAGTCATGGAGTCCACAGAGGCTGCTTGTTTCTTGCCACTGACAGGCTGAGGTTGATACAAGTTGATACAAGCAACATCACAGGAACCATTCCTTCAGAGATAGACCTTTTTTTTTTTAAATAGTACGATTGTTTTTGTTATCAAAAACATGTCACGTTTAAAGAGAAGTCTTACTTTGTAACCACTGAGATTTCGAGAGTCGAGCTGTTGCAGAGAGACTACGGTGGAAATGTTAGTCACAGCTGGAGTCAACGTTGAGATACTGGTGGAAAGAATTTATTTCCAAAGTCATAACTGAATTAGCCAATTTTGTAAGTCTAAATAAGCCAGACTTTTCCTTGAATGAGATTTATTAGCAGACGTTATTGTTGAACAAAATGCCCTGTCTCCATAGGAATCATTTCTGTAATGTTAGTGTAGGAAAAAGAACATTTTCAGCCTGTCACAACTTTGACAGTCGCGGCTGCCATAAAGGATTTTTATTGTAGCTATTACAGCCACGTTGCGACTGCCAGCTGAGGCGATCTACTGGAGCAATTTCATTCAAACAAAGTGGTCTTAACATACCAAAATTCCCCTTAAATGATATTCAGCAGTAGAGGTTTTGGTTTGATCTTTTTGTGCTCTGACTGGTTTGAAGCCGGTGGGAAGAAGCCGATGTCAGGTATTTCCATGCACCGATCAGGATTTTGTACCAGCTGGATTGAGATCTGATGAAAGTTCGGGAGCTTTTTTTTTGGTCACTGTCAGCCAAATCTGATTAAACCACACCCGCTGAGTTTTTAGACAGATCAGACCAGGGAATTTTGTGAAGTATGTTTACTTGCATTCTGTTGGATAATTTGATTAGATGACTTATTCAGATGTCTGTTAATTCTACGGCTTATCGACGGCTTAGCTTAGCATAAAAGGGAAAACCACTCGGCCTGGCTGTGTTGAAAATCCACCTACCAGATTCTTTAAATCTCATTATGTAACGTGTAATACCTTATTTGTTTAACCAGTACAAAGGCGAGTGTGAGAGTCACTGCATGTTAAGCTGAATACAAAAACTACTCCCTCAAATTTTTGTGACTAAATAAGCGACAATCAGGTGAGTAGGTACCAGGAATTTGTTAGGGTCATGTGAAATGCTCGGGTTAGGCGACTTAAGAATAGATTAGATTTGTTAAACATGGCATGAGAAACGAAATGCAAACTTGGATCAAAGGAGTGACTCCTCTCTCTCTCTCTGTCATTGGATAGATTATTATCTTATTGGGGGCCTGTGACACACTTAGTGCATTTACAAAAGACGACATCCATCATATGCATGTCAAAAAAAGTAACTGGTTATCTCTTCAGCGTGGATCTGCGTTATGCAGCTTGAGCTTTTCTCCTCAAATCTGTAGCAAATAGCTCAATTCAAATGTGAACAGAAACACCTAAAATAACGTATTCATTATTCGCACGCAAGTAATTCATTTAGATTATTCAGTGTCAAGAAGACACTGAGTAACGTCTGATAGGAATATAAAACAATGGCTCATTTCTGTTATATCGAACCACTGTGAGAACAACAGCGATGACTGGCCTCAGTGGGCAGGACGACCTCCACCTGCTGCTACGTGACGGCGAATGATGAAAGGCACTGACCTCAGCCTCAGCCCTCCCTCCCGCTCATTCTCACCTGTTTATTCATGAAGACGTAGATGACCGGGTTGATGACCGTGCTCGTTTTGGCCAGGACTGAGGGGATGATGCTGGCCTCGGGCGTGACCAGGCCCGGTGGACCGAAGGTTGCCAGCAGGGCCATGATGCCGTACGGCAGCCAGCACAACAGGTAGCAGATCACCATCACCACCACCATGAACAGCACCCGCTGCTCACGTTTCCTGCTCATCGATGCATTGATCCCGCTGACCTGGAGACAGCGAGGGAAAGAGGGATTAGAGGACGATGGCACATAAGACTTCGTTGAGTGACTTCACTCTGTTTTAATGACATGATGTGTTCAGACTAGGGCTGTCAAGCAATACATATATATTAAAAAAATGAATTTAGTGATTCTGAGTGAACCAGTCACAGCAGCATTTAGTCATCTGCCACCATCATGTTTCAAAGGGGTGCGATAAATCTGTGTATTTCTGTAATTAATACATCCAACTGGAATGTGTTGTGCTGACAGCATTAGTTCAGAGTAATAGTTTGTTTTTGTTTTTTAAACTTCTATTGCCATGAGACATCTTAATGTTCCCCTATGGGAGAGAGCTGTTGGGGGGAAATGTAGGAAGTAAAATGCAGGTGAGACATAAAATAAATAAGGTCAGACAGGGGGAAGGGAGTGATTGAAAGGCATACAGAGAGGTGGAGAGAGCAGGAAATGGAAGTGAAGATGGAGGCAGGGAAGCTCATCTGAACATCTGCAGAAGGTCTCTAATCAAAGAGGAGACGGAGGCAGTGGAGGAAGTAACTGTGCGCCTGAAAGTGCTTCCTTGTTGATCGTTGGATCAATGATCTCAGACAAAAATGTTAACTGAGTACGGGTGAAAAACTCTTGAAGTGGTCACACATGGATGAACACAGTCATCTCCAGCTTTATTTTTGAGATTTCGGCCAAATTAGAGCCTGACTGATATTATCAGCCAATATTTGCAGGTATAGTGATATAAAGTTTATATTTGTCCAAAATTAAAACCTTTTTTATTATGATTATCAGGCAGGTAAAGATGCTTGGTAGAGTTTATAACTATTACACTTCCGGCAAACTTTACCATTTCAGATAGTACTGTAGTTGCAGTTGTTTGTTTTTTTTGAAGGTTTTAAGACCAGTCAAGACCATGGCTGCAGGGACATCACTGTATTATGTTACTGTCTGATACCCTCGCCACATAATGATTGTTTTCTATGAGACATGAGAGGAATCACCTAGAAAATCTGATGCTCGCACAAAAATTGCATGTTGTCAGGTTGATGGTCAATCATGGAAAAGGGGTGTAATTCTGACTTTTATAACTGAAAATGAAACCCATTGTGTAAAAAACTTCTATCAATCTTTGGCAACATAACTGAAACAAACAACAATGTCAGAAGCATCTACGTACTTACACATCAACATCCATGTTATCATATTAAGTTTGACACAAACACACACACTGAACTTGAAAAACACCTGAAAAACACTCTCCCTAACCCATAAAACTTTAGCAGTCTCCATTTGTCTCGCTGCCTAACAGCCACATGTCTTTGGCTGTCACTCAACTTCACCAACAGGGAGACAAACACTGACGAGGAAACACTTTCAAAAAAGGCTCCATCAGTGGCAGGTTTTCTTTTCTTTTTATTCGCTTTGGGGGGGAGCTGACGTGATGGTGCTTTTATACGAGGGTAGATATACTGTGCACAAACAGTAGGTGTACACAAAAATGAAAAACAAGGTAAAAAAAAAAAAAATACTGTGAGTCCAGTGATCAGTTGTCGTTACGCTCGGGAATGCTAATTTTCACTTCCTGCTAACCGCTAAATGAAATTGCATTTGCATAAATCTACATGTATGGCGTATACAACATATAACGATACAGCATGTTTAGGGGCTCTTTTCCCGCAATTATCAGTTTGCGTTAAACTGTCCTGTAGACCCCCGTGCCGCCACTCACACTGCAGCATTTGCATGAATATCCACATTAATATGGCACTGAGCTTTCACCAGACGGGCTGAGTGTTTGCGTTACTGACATAATATGACTCAAAGCAAATAAATGATTTTCCAGCGTGGCAGATTAATTGAGCCATGCCAGTGATTGACAGACTCCAGCTCATTTCACGCCCCCAGAGACTCCCACCAGTCTGCAAATGGGAATTCAGGGTGTGTTCATGCAAGCGTGTTTAGACCACTGTATTCAAAATCTTAATTGTTTGCTCTCAGTTTGGCATCTTATAAGCTGCCACTTTAGTCATTTTTGGGCAACTTCTCCTAGATTTCTAGACATAAGTGGACAAAAGAACACTTCTCATTATGAACGAACTGGCATCAACCAGCTAACATTTGCTCGGTGAGTTTGGCGACTGGACTTCTTCATTTTTTCCTTTCTTTCAGTGTTTTTTTTTTTTTTTTTTTTTTTAAATGTTCTCCTGTTTGCAGTTAATTCTGTGACTTTGTGATATCACACTGCATCACAGAGAAGGGGCATACAGAGCTGCAGCACTGCACGGTACGAGAAAACTGATGCATTAAATCATGTCAACCTATTCAAGCAGCAACCCAAAATGAAATTATGAACCTGAAAATTAGCAATTAGTGTGTCTCCTTTAATATTTCAAGCTGACTTCGGTTATGCATGATCCATGTATAGGTATAGTGCCAGCTTGATAAGGAAAACGTAAGATTGCTGCGTTATCATGAGCAGTTCTTTGATAATGTAACATGAAACCTCACAAAATTATGTAGTTTAAAATGCTCCTTTTGCTTGGAATTAACATTTTCTTGGCCACTGTAAATAGTAACTTAGATAGTTTGCAGCTTATATTAGAGCAGCAAATGCACTTTTTCCTTTTTCTTTTTGGTTTTGGAAAGACTGCAAACTCTCCCTGCTTCAACATCATTACAAAACCAACCTCAACAAACCTGCCATTGTTAGTTTACTAAGCTATGGTTTGACTATAGCTGTTGTCTGGGGTAAGGGTTGAGTGAACACTCAATTATGGCAAAGAGTTGAGACAGTCAATGACACTGAAGCCACCGGGACCTAATGAATTTGTTTTGACTTCCCCTGACATCGAATCTCTAAGTTGGCGGCACACCAGCCGGACGAAAAGTCACAACAAGGAGATAATTAGATTTTTGCCCTTTTCGCTTGAAATAGGCCCGTATAAACTCAAACCATTTAGTGAATAACTTTAGATTCCAGGGATGTATCCATAACAGATATTCTGCCAAGAGCCAGGTGACAGTTCAGTGCCATCTATAGAAAGCTCTCCTGACACTTTAGTTAACCTGACTACAGGTACACACCGTTTTGTCTTTTATCACCTTCCTGTGTGTTGAAAGGTTTTAGCATCAAACCAAAAAAAAAAGTCATCCATCATTTGAGCTTTAGTTTCAGCTTTACCCGCAGTTTGGCTCTGTTTTCACCCGATAGACTCACTCTGTCGGCTCTGGAGAATAGGTGGCTAATAGCTTCAATCTTGGCTCTGATAAAATAAATGAAGTGGCAGAGATCACAGACAAATTGAGGAGATGGAGAGTAAGTGCTGAATGATTGCTGGGTTGCTGGTGAAAGGAGCTAGCTTATTAATTGACCGCCCGTACAGAGAAACAGTTTCATATGCTAAACAGCAACACCCAGAGCCAAAGAATTATAATTTGTGTGCCGCGTCCGTGTGACGGCACAAATCTGTCGCAGCCTTTTTACTAGGACTACGAGCTCGGTAATAAGCTTTAAAATAACAGGACTTTTTTTTTTCTTTTACTTGATGATGGACGACATGATGTCGAACAAAGCAGACAGTGAGTTGAGAACAGCAGCCGCACCATCATGACAAGCTGAAATAGAGATGTAGATTGCGGGCACTGGTCCAGCGCGGCACTGATGCTCACAGACTGTGGGACAGACACGCGGGGAAGAATTTGTCAAGAACTGTTTGACGGGAAATCTTTGTCAAGAGAGAATATCTTCACAGCGCTCACTGGCTAAATTAAATATCCGGTGGCTAATTTTCCTCTGCGGCGACAGAAGGAGCATTGTCTCCTCTCGAGTCCCTGGCGGGCTGTCAGTTACTTTGACAGATCATTTGGCCAGTGTGCTGCGATGTTAAAATTAGTTCTGAGGCAAACTGAAAGGAACAGCCGGGAAACACAAGAAAGAGTAAGGTGTCACCACATTAAATGGCTTTGTGCTTTCATTGTGCCTCTTCTTTTGTAGTTTGCTTGTCTTTTACCTGTCACATGAGAGCACATATTCTGCAAACGTACCACATATATACATAAGTGTGTGTGTGTGTGTGTGTGTGTGTGTGTGTGTGTGTGAGACCCACCAGAAATAAAGTATATTTTCGAGCCAGTAGCTTCTCTCTGTTTCATTACATTGGCCATTTATACCTTATACGTTATAAGTAACCTGCCTTAAATGTGCAATATGTAAGACAACCGCCTCAGAGACGTCTGTGTATGGAAAAACTGTGATTTCTCTCACATTTCTGTTTAATGTTTAAAGCAAATTCTTACTTATTGCATTTTTAAGGTATCATGACCAAAAAAATGAAATGGGAATCTACTTGTACTTTAAGTCATGTTACAACTAGGTATTGGGGATTTTTTTGTTTATTTGTTTGTTTTACTTTTCCTTGAGTAGTACTTGTTGTGATGGTAATTTTCACATTTACATTTCGCATTGTGCATCTTTTCTGTGAGTCCTTCTGGAGGCCTTTTTAATAGCAATTCTTCTCTTTGTACACTTTATCTTACAGTTATTATTATAAATTTGATTTTTTGTTGTTGTTGTTTTTTTTTTATTGTTATTGTACTTCAGGTCATATCTAAGCTGCAATGTTTAAACCCGCCACTTCCTGGCTGGGTCGACTGAATGTTGACAGACTATCAAAGACGGATAGTCGAACAACATCATACTGGACTTCCCGCTGCGCCCGCCACCACCAATGTAGACAAAAAAAGACATGTGACATGTAGTACGTGCGGAAATCAATATCCAAAACTGCTGAGTGTGGCTGCCTGAATAGGAAAGATGTGCTTGACAGTAATTTGACGTCTCTTGGCCTGTCTCGATGCTTGCATGCATGTGTTTTCTGCCAAACTGCTCTGTTCTTCCGGATGACACTGAAGTTGACATTAACAACCTTCCCTCAACACGTGTCAGCCATGTCCTCCCTCCGTGGGAAAAGGCAGTCGCTCTGTGGACTTGTACTGTCACACTGACATCCACCGCCGAAGTTTCCTGTCTGTAGGCGAAGCCATCTATTCTAATCACGGCGCGTCACATTTAAGAGGATGAATAATGGTGTGTGAAGCGAGGGAGCCGGATAAACCTGATTGTGTGCTGTGTCATTTGAGAACATTTGACAGCTACACCTTACTTCAGGCATTTAAGCTGTTCATACTTTAAGTTCAGGAGACGATCTCACACATGCGTGAATGGTGAGATCAGTTCCTTGACAGGCCTTGAAAATGAAGGCGAGGAAAGACGGGAGGTAAGCACACGCTGTCTTTCTTGGATGGGCCGCCTGGTTCATTATTATCAGCCTTTTATGTGTAGGCGAAATAGTTGAAGGACACGCAAGAATCGGCAGAATCACGGCCGAGTTTCGGTTCAAAAGAATATTTCACCAGCCCGGCTGCTGTTGGTGTCGCAGTGGTCAAGGCGGGGCTGATTAAAGTTTGAGCAAAGAGTCGAGCAGAGTCCTCAGTGAGGAGAGATTTGATGGATTTATGGGAGATTTATGTTTTTTTTCCTTTGGGAGAGTGAACCCACATACTTGTGTTGTGACTGCATTCCGGGCTTTGTCTAACAGTTCCTTGTCTAGACTGAAGTCAGGGCTCCTGCAGGCTTCAGGCGGGGGTCGTTAAAGTCTTGTCAGCGGTGATGGAAAAGTCTAGAAGAGGGGGAAAGTTCTGTCCTGACATCCATCCTTTTCAGTTTTAGTATCATATTTACTGTATGTTATATTTCAGGGAGGATGTTTCACAGCCTGTATTTGGCATTTTACAGCCTATTCTATATATTATAGTGAAGTGAAAAGTTTAAAAAGGGATATTAAATGATTTGACTGAAACCATGGTTCTTGCTTCATTCAGTGGAAATAAATAGATCATAGAAAATATTTGCATTTCATGAATTCAAGCAGAGGGGCACACAAAGAAAAATACTGAGGCGGACATTTCTATTGGTTCTAATTTGCCATACAAGCCAAATCAAATACAGAAAACTGGCAGAGCTGACTCAATTTAGATTGCTTGCTTGCTGTTCTTTCCAATTCCAAGTACAGTCGGCCATAAAATGATAGTTTATAAGGACAGTCTAGGTCACAAGGAATTATGTTTTTATTGTAAATCAAGGCTTGTCATTATTGTATTACCTAAATTTTGTCCAGATGTAGTCTTATAAAAATTCAATTCAATTAAACTTTACTCAAACTTTAAACCATCATGTCCTTTCTACATCATATTAGTTCAACCGCTTTCATATATATATATATATATATATATATATATATATATATATATATATATATATATATATATATATATATATATATATATATATAGGGGGAGACTGCATACTCTAGTGCGATGCATGCCACTATTTGTTTTTTTAAAGCTGAATTCAAGAGGTGGCCAATTCTTTCATATTGCAGCTGTAACAGTTTAAATGTGCATCTGTGTTGCTACTACTACTACTCACTCCAAAGCTCATCTTCCAGCGGCGTAAACACCAACACTCCCCTGGTGCACCAAGCTTGCAGTTTGGCATGTTAGGTTAATGGCAGACGGGGCTAACTAGCTAGCAGCAGCTACAGTTTGCAGGGGTTAGTGGTTATGCTAATGATATGCTGACCCCTGTTTGAATTTGACAGGCAGCCAATTCTTACCTAATGCACCTTCAATCAATTGCCACTTCAGCCAAAACTTCAATTCTCTGACTTGAATCCACATCTTTTCAGGGCTCACATGTATTAACAAATGCTGCTTCAGCTTATTTAAATGATATGACACACTCAATCTGAAATATTAACATTTTTCACCATGTAAATTTTCAAAACCACCTTTTGGTAATCTTTCAGATTTGTATTTTGAGAACTGGATCATCCTTATTTGTAGACGGGTGGTGAACAACAGCAGTTTATTTCAAAGCATGCGTGAAAAACTGTAATTGTGGGCCTGGGTCTAATAAACAGGGTGAAACTTTGGGCCCAATATGCCTTCTTGCCCAGTGGTAGACCTCTGTGAAGCCTTACGACACACTGGTGGGATCAGAAGCTTTTTATACCTGTGTGATCAAATAATGGGGTGAATGGAGCATCAAGCAGCTCCTTGAGGTTAAACAGACCCTTACCTTGCATTTCTTCTTCCTGTCAAATAGCCTAGCATCTGCCAGGATGGAGTTTAAGACAACAATAAAACTGAATTGGATTATAATAACAGTAAATGATCGAGGTTATCATTTAGATATTTAAGTCACACTCCGCGTCGCCCTTGGTTGAGAGGTTAACTTTTCTTGTTTTGGGCGGAGAGCGTAAATCTGTGTCGGATATCAGGCCAGCAGGCATCTGTGAGATCCCCGGTGTGGAGGATAAGTCACCTCCAGGAAAACTGGTGTGCAGGTGGAAGGAGGAGACAGACTGACAGCCGCGTCGACGCAGCGTTCTGGCAAAGCAAATCAACACGCGACTCTGACTATGTTTCCATCTCCGAAGCTTCACTGGAGTCACTTCACGCGAAACTTGTGGTTCCACACGCCCTGCACTACTACTCGCTCTGCATATTTCTGCTTTGTTATCAGCTCTCCAACTCGTGCGGTTTCATCGAGATGTTCCCCATCTCTTCCCCGTCTCACGTTATCAGAGGACTTTCTCGCCTATGTCCCCCTCTGCCTCGGTCTATTCTCTCCGCATGAGCTCTGCTGCAAATGCTCCTGTGTTCACTTGCGCATATCTATAATTGTATCGTGAAAAAAAAGCAGTTTGAAACGAAACTATGGCATTCAACACAAAAGTAATTTGGTCATAATGCCTGTGACCCAAGATTACACCACACCCGCACCCACAACTCCTGCTCTCCCCTCCACACACACACACACACACACACACACACACACACACACACACACATTAGTGCACTCTGAGTGTTCCTAATTAATCCACATAACCAGTTAATTTGGAGTCTTCAGGTCGGCTAACAGGATTACATGGATGGAGCAGGCGGAGCTGCCAGACCGGCTGCTAAAAATCACCTCAGCTCTGAGATGCTGGAGGCAGTCGGTGCTTCCTGTGCCTTGCCCAGCTGCTGCCTGCCCCCCACTACAACCCCCACCACCCACCCCACTCCACAACAGCACCAGACACTGGCTATTAGACTGTGAGATTGGTGGTGGTGGTGGCGGCAACGCGACAGGAAGCAGGCGGTGCGAGCCAGACGTGGAGGTGAGAACAGAAAGAGGGAGACGGAGGGGGAGTGGGGAGAGGATGTTCGCGCGAGGTGAAGCAGGAGGAAGGAGTGGGATCTGTGCAGCAGAGAGAGGCAAGAGAGGAGGAGAGGTGGGAGAGCGAAATAACGCAGGAGGCAGATTGATAAGTCATCTACGTTGACGGAGACTCCTGTGAGTCCAGCTGTTCAAGGCAAATCAGTGGTGCTGGTGCGATGAATCTGAGAAGGTCCCCCTCTCTTACTTTTGTCTTTCTATTCTAATTCTGGGAAGCTGTTGTGGGAGTTTGCCCTGCAAACCCTCCCAGGTGAGGCTTCCAGCTTGGCTGGCGCTCACCTTGGCTTGGGGGAAAAACCATGGCGGCTGCAGCGGCGTTCGCCTTGGCAGGTAAACGGACATGCTCCTGGAGGTCCTGAAAAAGAGACGGCTGTCATGTAAGCGTGCTCAGCAAAGCAAGCCGAATTAAACAGCCGTCCCCGTCTGTCTTTTGTTTAAGCGCACATACTCTTGAGACTCCTGGGGAACCACCGTATAATAAGTATCTGGATTATTTTTCAAGAATGCACGACCAACACTTGAGAAACCCCTGGGAGAGGTGAGCCAGAGCAGCTGTGCAACACTACACCGCCTCAACCCGGAAGGAAAGATTAGAAGCAATTTTCTGAGTGCCTTTACTGTAAATTCTGACTCCTTATCTCCCTCCTTCTTTCACACAGTCCTTTTTCCCATTTTCGAGTCTGTAACTCTCACTTTGAAAAGCTGAAAGCCAAAAAAACTTATCTTGCAACTGCTGAATGTGACTAAAGTTGTGAGGAGAGGAGCAAAATAGGAGATACACGATCGTTGCGGGCAACGCTCTCTTAAAGTTCATTTAATGAGGAGGAAACTTCTGAACTTGTAATGCCACAGCTCTTGACTCAAACTCAGCCCCATAAAAATGCCTCATAACTGACAGACGGAGCTCCTTTTCCCAAACATTTATTAAACACGAGCATATCATGTGTCACTTTGAAAACACTCCCTGCTCCTGGCTTCTGAGTGAACACTGAGGCTTTTCAAGAACTACAGTACAGGGATTGTAAATGTAATAAAAGTGGCCCGTTCTGTTTGAGGCTTTGCTGTATTAACTGATCAAATCAAAACCTTGTTTGGAGAATTCCTCTGTAGCGATTGATGTTCTCTCCCATCTGCAGGGCCGTGACAGCTGAAACTGCTGCACGGCATCAAAGCTAAGTTGAATTCTGACATCAGAACATGAGCGCCTCAGAAAGCTACATCCTCGCCAATCTGATTGCACTTTTCTCCCTTCCATCATCGTCACCCCCCCCCCACACACACACACACACACACACACACACACACACACACACACACACCCCGCTCTGACAGAGGGGGGAAGAGTGCAGTCGCAGAGACAAGAAGTTCAACTGATGCTGAGAGTCACATTAGAGACATCGACAGCGATGGCACGAGTGACATCTCGCCTCTGAAATTACTCGCTTGAAGTGTGTGTGAGAGAGAAGAGGGAATGGCTATTGAAGCCGACTGATGCTGCTTTGTGGGGCTTTCACACACACACACACACACACACACACACACACACACACACACACACACACACACACGCGCGCACACATCAAGGGTGGACTATACTTCTACACTGACCAAGTGTGGACCTCCCTTTCAGATTATTTTGAAAAAAATAAAAATAAAAAATAACTGTTAAAGTCTTTTACCATAACATGACTTCAGATGTGTTTTTTATATTTTGCCAAGAGGGGACTTGCTCACAGACACACACACACACACAGTACAGAAATATACACTCAGATGTGTATATCCACCATGCTTGAAAATATGTTCCCTAGAACTTCCATATATTAAAATAGACACCAAGTTCCATCCAGATATAACATGAAAAACATAAGGCAGTCAACTCAAACACATAGTTTTTACATTTAAACACACACCTGGGCATTCCCACAAATAGTCAGCAGTACACACACACACACACACACACACACACACACACACACACACACAAACAAACACATTACCCTGGAGGGGAAAAGACACAGGCGCAGCACTTTCGCCTGTTTTGTTTTGCCTCAGCATTCCAGCTCCTGAGTCGGCCCGGATGTTCTGCCAGCGCAGTTGTTGGCTGCTAAACGTGATTGATCGCAGGATTTGAGGATCTGTACGCCACCAGCCTCCTGCGGCCTGCCAAACACTCTGCCTGCCTGTCGCCCATCAAAGGGCCCCTCTCTGCAAGAATCCTCAACGCTCCGCTGAGTTGCTTTACAAACACTCACCGTCCTCCTTCTCCGTCTCCCCCCCACCCCCAATTTTCCATATCACGCCGCTCCTTCCCTCCATCTCTTCCCCCCTCCCTCGCTGCCACATCGAGGTGTCTGCAAGGGTCGCGCAAGAAAAGGAGCATGATTGTAGCTTTTATTGAATGAGGTGGAGAGTCAGGTAAACGTGTGCATCGCTGGGGAATAAGCATCAGCAGCTGCTTTCTACAGGCAAACAACTTGTAAGGGAGGGATTCAGGAATCAAATTGAGGGTGAGGCTCTGTCGGGCTGTGCTGAATGCAAGGATGGTGCAGCTGCAGGTGTGTTGGGGGGAGTACGGACATTTATTTTCATTTGGACTAACATCACTCTGAGGATCTAAGGAATAGGGGAGCACTGTACAAAGGATGTAGAATTGACTCGTTGAATTGCAGACCTGAGGGACTTTTTTCACAGTTAGATTGCTTTTGGTAACATCTGGAGATCCTGCATCTTGTCCTTGCTGTATTCCCCCCCCCCGAGGATCTAAGGCGACGATTGAGAAAAGGGAGGGGAGAATGAGAATATAAGAGGTCAAAGTTCTCATTTGATTTCAGAAGTCCTTGATAGAGTTCAATGAATAGCGAGAACAAAATAAAGTTATAGCCGCTGGGTGCCTTTACACACGCCTGCGTTTGGTAAACACAATTGATGTCCCTGACACCTTGGAAGCCTCACATCCTGATCCTAAACTATCTAGTACCAGCCTCTAAATGCATTTGATTTCAGAAATACAATAATATGTAGATCAGTGAGGAAACTAACTTAACTGAAATTAAAGCGAGCCGTTGCAGCCTTTTATTTGTATGACAGGCTGTGTTGAAAGAGTGAACGTCTTATTCTGACTCATCTGGTGGGTTCGTCCTGAGTTAGACTCTCAATTGGACACAAGATGTGACTCACAGACAGAGACGGATTTAAATGGATTTGGTCATGGACACACTCACTAAGAGCTCTGCCAGTTAAGTGAATGAACTAAAGACATTTTGGGAAAGCTCAAGCTTCTCCTGACACTGCAGACAACTTGATCATTTCTTACATCCAACACAAACCAGCCAAAGAGAAATGTGGCCTCGCATTGCAATTTGTGGAGACCTAATGACCTCAGCAGGTTTTAAAGCCAGAGCTTTTAAAGGGTCCAGGTCAGGGGTCACATCCCTATTACCCAATTAACACAGTGTTTCCAGTGTCATGACAGCAAAATGAAAATAGCAGAAGGGCGCTAATAGGATGAGGATTTTACTTGAAAATGCAAAATATACTCTTAAAGGGTGGTTATTAAAACACAGCAGGATGTAAAAGGGACTTTTCAGGGATTTGGTCTTGCACGAGTTATTACGTTGCAGTGGGGTTAACAAGAGACAGAATCCAAATTAATGATCAAATCAAAGCATCAGGGCCAAGATGTTGAAGTATGTTTACTCGTCATTCTACAGCACAGGCTTGTACATATGCAAGTTGTGGTAATATTTATGCTACATCAAGGAGTTAAGGAGACTCTATAGTCTGGTGGTAACAGACACAGTATCGGATCCTTCTCTATCTTCTGTTTTGTGCCAGAAGGGGGACCATACTGTGGCTGGGGTGGGTGTTCCTGAACTTCTATCTGTGGTATGAGTTAACTGAAAAGTTCACTTCCTTGGCCGCTGCCGAGGTGCCCTTGAGCAAGGCGCCGAACCCCCATATGCTCCCCGAGCGCTGTCACAGCAGCCCACGTAATGTATATCTGATAAAAATAATTTCCCCCCCGGGGATTAATAAAGCTACTTGGTTAGGTTTGGGGAAGGATTGGTTTGTTAGGTACAGACAAAAAAAGTATTTTGTTATGTTGAGGAAAATGCCAATCAAATTGGTACATTAAGTAATTATAATATGGAGAACAAATCATAGTTTGGTCTTTTTCAATCTTTCGAGTTAAAATGTGGTGGCCCAAGAAAAAAACCATGGCCACAACCACAGCTCTGAAACAGTGGACCCCTGCAATTCAGCAACGTCTTTTGGTAAACCCTGATGATATCGTCAAAGTTGTTTTCTTGGATTGTAAACAAAACAAAAGGTCCTATTAGAGCAAAAGAGAACAGTATGAAGTAGATGTCAATTGTGCAGTGTAATGGCTGTAAAGAATTACACCATTAGCAATTTGACTGGTTCTGCTTTACAACGCTATTCTGTCTGTCTGGGAACAAAATCTCCAGAGAAAATGAAGGCAGGCAGCTCAGCAACATTTCTATTTCACTTTTCCATCATGGGCTGAATGAATTCATAAACTCACATTTTGTCCCATGTTGCTCATCGTTCCAACAGTGGTGCATCAGTAATACCACTTGGAAACAAACAGTGTGTGGAACATTTCTGTTTCCACTTTATCCTACCTGAATAGCTAATCTCTTTACACTTCCATGTGCCATATGCTGTAAAATGTTACTCCTTCACACACACACACACACACACACACACACTCACCCACGTGTTACAAGCACACACACATAGTGGCGTATTAAGACTGTTTGCTATGTCCTTGTGTTTCATCAGTTAGCAGCAGGGGGCTAACAGCTCATCGCTCAGCGTGTCCTAGAACTGCCTAAAAGACCAGCACACACACACACACACACACACGTACACACACATACACACACATAGACCTTACCAGGAGGAACCCCCTGTATGGTTTTAAACACATTCAGTGTGAATATTATTGATTGTCCCAGTGTGGTTCCGGTTTAATACATTGGGGGGGACATTAAATTCCAACAGCAAATTAATTATCTACATGAATATTTAAGTCTGAAGAAACAGTCGAAGAAAAAAAAAGCAATTAGCCAAGGTGCAGCACTGCAGATGTGAAGATTTATATTTTCTCCACCCCTCTGGATTCGATGTTGGTAGATTAAGATGGTGTATTTTGATATTATGTCATCATTAGTGCAAAAGCGACCCCATTGTTTCACTATGCGAGCGCTAGCTTCTGTCATCAGCCATGTGGTACAACTTGCTAAGATTGAAACAAATGTGGACGAGCTTTTAAAAGTTGAATTATTTAAATAGAACCACATCACAACAAGATGTGGTATTACAAGGGGGGGGGCGTCTACTAAGAGTTATCCTTAGCCTATCTGAACACCAAGACTAATTACACCTCCTCATGGCACTCCCCAAAGGTTTGGCCACACACTATACAATATGCCCCTCCATACCACAAGAACTTCATTGGAATGGCCCCAGGATTGTGACAGAGCTCAAGGTGGCTTCCAAATCCCCCGGATCCCAATCCAATCAACCATCCGCGGGACATGCCGAAACACATCTGATCAATGGAGGTCTCGCAAGAAGCACATATTAGTGATCTGGGAGTCCTCTGAACACACTTTAATTCATTTCAACCTAAGGTGTTAGTTTAAGTGATAATGATTTGTGAAATTCAATCAGATCAAAAACAAAGGAGGCTTATTGGATGGTAGTTCGACTGAGCAGAAGTGGCTGGAAGCAACTCTTAGCCACGCCTTTTTTTTTCCCCCAACAACATCCGTTGCTTAGGAGAATGCTACCACACTGTTTCGCTATGAAGCTCCAGAAATGTTTTGTGGATCATAAAACTTCACATTTTCACTGGTTTGGTGGTGAGTAGATAATGACTGAATTTTACTTCTTGGGTGGCCTTGTCCTTTAACAACAATAATAACATCAAAGTTGAAATAAATAGTCTACTTAAGTTTCTGAGTCTGATGCAAGGATGGATAAAATGATTGATGATGACCTTAGAAACCAAATGGTGACCCTACTCTAAACTATACTGAACCCACAGAGCAGAGAACATTCTCATAATCATCATCTATTGTTTACTGCAGGACATGGAATTGCACAAAACCTACAGTAAAAACTGCAGGTTACATTCTGGTCTTCTCAGGCATGACATTTGAGCGAAGATGTAGTGAGAGGAACCAACAGAAATTATTTGAGAGTGTTCATGATTCAGGCCACTGTGCTGCAATCTCACCCCGAGGCTAAAGGCAAAGGTTTTGGAGATCCTCCTCCTCAGCCACATGTGGGACCTTTCTCCTGCCCAGCATTCAAAGGTGAGACCTTATAGGGAATCTGCTGTGCTGAAGCTCAAGGATGTGATCCAACCCTCGCAGGGACCCGCTTGCAATAAAGTTTCAAGAATCGAAGAGAAATAGACAGGGTACAAACAGCAGATGATAAGAAACAAATCAACAAATCAAAGGGTGAATGACAAGAGTGTCCAGTTACAAACCTTTTTGATTTCATAAGGAAATGTAATTTGTTGGGAACTCTCCCGTAGAAGTCAACAAATCCTTGAGCATGAGTGGGGAGGGCCAGGTTACAAGGGAGCACTTGAAAATGGGTCAGGAAGAACCCAATCAAAGTGATAATATATCTGCTGCTGCTGCTGCTGCTCCATTTCCAATACAGAATTCTCAAGAGGTGTGTTAGATTTATATCCTTAGGAGAAACACAGATGGGGCAGAGCTGGGGCAAGCACACGCTGTGTTACCAGCAGGCAGCCATCCTCAATAAACCTGTGGCTTGTAAAATATGGCAAAGAATGACTGCTGTATTTCAAGGAACGCATTGTTGTTCATCCCGGCTTTAATGAATGAAACTATGCCTCTCAGCCAGCAGCGGAACGCTGCTACATCCTCCAGACAGATGGCTGCAGAGGCTGGCACTGCCAGACGAGAGCCTGCCTCACACTCAGATACTCCAATTAGGCCATGGCTTACTGGGTCAGGACAGGCAGAGAGCCCAGGATATGAGCGAAGACAGAAACAGTGGCCACCATACTGTCAGAGCAGCCCCTTTTATTACAAACACACAAAACAGAAACATAGATAGATGAAGGCTTCTCACTTCGCACCGACTGTTAGAGAACTAACAGTTCTGTCAGATGATAAGCATCGCCTCAGGGTTTTCATCATCTACTCAATTCTGTCCTCAAGTTGGCCAAATTTCATTCTTGGCATTCGACTGTCTGTACCATTTAGGTTAACCAAAGACAGACCCTTAAGGGGACACAGCGCTTGATTTTAAAAAGACAAAAAGTCGGCAGTGTGTTTTTAGAAAGACCGTCAAGAGTGGTGAGCTTTGCCTCGTTTTGGGAGAGCAAGAAAATGAGATATCATGTTGGGATTTAATCAGACCACTTGGCGTCATTTTCTGGTGTGGCTATGAAAAGACGGCCTTCAGCTGTGTCCCAGTTCAGGGCTTCCCCCTTCGAAGTTTCACGATTGGACACATTGTAATGGGTCGGCTCTGGTGTCCCATCACAAAGGTCTTTCCAAATGCAGAGATCTGTTTCAGTATCATCACGACTGTTAAATTTGATCCCCATCACACCACAAGAAGCATTCTGCTGCAAAATCCTGGATTAGGTTCAATGCCATTTTTGATTTTTTTCTATTCTGTCTTCTCAAAAAACAACTGCAACCACTTGAAGGCTCGTGACAGGAGGGTACACTACATGTCCATTCCCTTCCCCTAAATCCATAACCTTATGTTTTAGTCTTGAGTTGTCTAATTCTAAGTGGATTACTGATTAATTAATCCAATAAATCTGTTTTTCCAAAAACCAACAACATTATATAAAATAACATAATCCTTGGTGCTTCATCATTATGCTTTTATTTCTTTATCCACCATGTTTTTCATTTTAAATGGTTCATCTATATTCAGTTTAGCCCGACTTTTATTATGAGAACAAACGTCGTCAACAAATATTTGCCATTACAGTTGTTGTGGAGAAACCTGCTTTATATATGGAGGACCATGTTGCAAAGCCAGTGCCACAGTGAGTTAAAGGCTGTATGTCAACATTTATCAAATCAATGGATATTTGTAAGCGTGACACCCCTGGATATTTTAAGGGAGACCCTGGAATAATTTCCTGCCCTGTTTGTGGCGACAAACCAGGAACTTTAAGCCAAAAAATGATCTTTTCCTAACCAAAGTAAGCTGTTTTTGGGCCAAACCCAAACCGGAGCACAAGCACAGCGTTGAAACAAGACAAAACAACAAATGTACAGAAAGAAACATGAAATTGCAATTTCTTTTCCTGGTGATTGGATCGAGAATATTGATAAAAGAGTAACTTTTGATCTCAATCAGTCCTACATGGTGTGCGGTGGTCAGCAACTACATTCGACATATTAAGGAAGATGCCAGTTAGATATTCAAAGAATGTCAGAACAGACAAACACAGACACTGGCTCTTAATGTTGCCAGTGGACATGAATCATAAGGCCAGTAACATTTTTGGGCTGACACTGTAGCAATGTTGGGCATGACCCAGGTTTTATGTGGAAAATTCTTCAGCCCTCTATTTAGATATGATCCACCTAACTTTGCATGAGTTCTGTGAAAACCAGCCATGAATAAATTATCATGTGTGCTTAATTACAATGTTTTTGTCAGCCTTTAAAACACAATATAATGCTTTCTAAACTATTTATGAAACAAGTGTTTACTGTAAATTTGCAAGTGATATTTAGAATATTTTAAAGGTTGATAAAACACTGTGTAGTTCATGTATAATCATCAAAGTTGTGACTGATGTTTATGAACCTCTGTTTAATGAATAGTGTATAAAGCATGTTTGTTAATGGTGAAATAACTAACTTTAAACTTTATTAACCAATAAACCAATTATCAATGGTGTTTTTTATAAAGTGTTACAAAAAAATCATAGCACTCAGTGATACAACAGGATTACTGTGGCCTCTGTAGTTTACATTTTTTTTCAGTAACTTTGACGCCTGCACTTTGATTTTCCTCTTGAGATGCCGACATCAAAGTTTATGAGTGGAAAACTGGGGTTGATATTTTCAGATCTTTCTGTCCCAGTTTGCTCTGGAAGTGAATGCATCGGGAGCCCCAAGATCCATAGTAACTGTACAGTAAATGACATTTTGATGACCGCCATCACAAATATGTGTCCCAACTGAGGCTTATGGGTCAGATTTATATAATTAACTCAGTGATGATGAATAATTTAATCATGTTTGCCCATGTGGTGGATGTGGCTTGAATTACTGGGTCAATGATACGCACAGGGAATCCTTTGTTTCAGCTGTACATTCAAAATCTGCGAGTCAGTGAAGTAACTTTCACCATGTAGGCAAGTTCCTGCAGTTTATCCGAGCTCGTGTGAATAAACACATGTTGATGTGATGCACAGCTGAAAACCATGTTCAATTATACATAACATTTTTGTTTCCTAATGCAGTTTTCTCTATTATCAGTATGATTGTCCTTGCATACTGTAGGTTCCATTAGAGGGCCATTAAAATGAATGAGAGACACTCTCATTGGAGATAAATGAGGCAAGCTGGTTATATAACATCCATACTTTAATACCACCCATCTCGAATAACCCTCTATTTAGCTATTTGGCCCTTCTAATATTCTGTATGCCATTATTCTGTCAGCCATTAAAAACATTAGCTCTTTCAAAACTTCTATAATCCGTTTTAATATCTGGAGTAATATAAATGGCTCCAGGGCCGTCATCAAATGAGCATGTCTCAATTAGGTATTAAACTAATGACACATCCTCCTTCTGCCTTTAAAAAAGGGGTCCCACAACGCTGAGGGAGCGGCATAGTACATCTGCTGTTTTAAAGGCTGGCTCAAAGAGAGGCGACGCATGCTTTTGGTGCAAATTACTCAGCGTGGCACAAATTCTTAACTAATCATTTTAAATTGATTAAAGTTTAATCGTTAATACAGGAGGAAAAGAGCGTCATCACAGTGTTTGCTGCACACAGTTGGGAGCTGGGAAACAGACAGACAGACGTTAGTGTGTAAAATGTGTGAGACTGTGTGCAGTCATGCAGTTTTCTTTGCAGTTGTTTCTAGAAAAGGACTTTGTCTACCTTGCATGTCTGAAAGGCAGAGCATTTGTCTTTGCTTGCATGTACAGGAAAGAGTACATACAAAAAAACACAACATGTCACACCCAAAACAGCACACACTCACAAAGAAACATAATAGAAGCCACAAACAAATTAACCTGTGGTACTCAATGATGGGGACTGAATCAGAAAAACAGATACGGCGCTGGGTGCTGAGGTAGCAGCGGGCTTGTTTCGAAAGTGGCCGCACTGATGAAGACGTTTTATGGCAACGGGGACAAACGATTTTCTTTCGATGGCTTTTCTTTCTCAGGGGACCCTTGCGAGTGGTGATTCAAGGGATGGCTGTGGTCGTCTTAGATATTGCTAATTAGGCGTGGACACTGCTTTGCCATGGTGATTTAACTGTCTTTGCTTGAATCCTGTAATTGCACTGCTCAGTTTGACTATTTTGGAAAGATTTGTCTTGCTTGTGACACCTGGCCGAGGAAAAAAGCCTAGACGGCATTTTGACTGGTAACATCACTAACTGGTTGCTAAGTTAGCTGACGGCTGGTGAAGGCATCATATATACCTCACAGAAACAAGAGTGTTATCATTCTTCTCATCTACTGAAACCCTCGGCAAATGTATATTCCAAAAGGTTTTACCATTCCTTTAAAAGGCTGCGCGATTGGAGGCATCTCAATAAAAGACACAGCCATAATAATTCATACTAGTCTAAATTAGATAAAACTATTCATTATTCATGTCTGTGAGCCATATACTTAATTAGGACTGAAAATTGGGGAGAGAGAACAACAAGTTAGTGACATTATGGGCTCAGCTCTGAGCGGGACAACGTTCTACTGCTGAGAATATAATTTAAGGCTACTTGGCAGGTTTTAGTGTGCACAGTTCAGCCCTCTTTCTCCAATGCCATAATAGCTTACCCCAACACCAAAAACAGAGGTAATACCTTCCATACTAAATAGGAAAGAGGGAGCCACATTAAACAAGATGATATGCCACAAGGCTGTGACATTTGCCGAGCATGTTGTGTAATCTTGATAAAATGGTTCGGGGGGCTTGCTAGAGGTTTCCTTGGCTTAGTAAGCTAAAAATGGACACAGACTCTGGTGGCTTCTGGGTTTGGACAGAGTGGCCTGAATTCAGTGACCTCTGTAAAAACTGGACTGAACTATGGGCTGGTGGAGGCCCGACTGCCGCTGTTTTTGTCTCTGAGGGCACTATAAACCGAACCTTTGATCCACACGAGGCCGGCTTCGACTCTGAGCGTCATTTAACATCTGCTGATGCACAGACGCTCCTCGTGGATTTACTGCCACATACACTGGACTGCTTTAAACATGCATAAACTGGAGTGCAGCTGCTGACGGGCACATTATCAATTTTACAGCTCGGACCAGGTTTCACTGCCCCCCCCACCACCAGATCCAATCTTCCTCTCAGGTTTCTTAATGGATTTTTGGAGGTTGGCTGCACTTTTTGCTATAATTTGAAGTGCTCCTCTGTGAGGTTATCAATTAAAGTATCAGTGGTTAATGGCGTCTCACAGCTTGGATGTAAGTGAGGACGGCGTGTGCTCTCAATATGCCCACAGATTGGCAGTGAGGGGCTGGCAGATGTCAGGGATCCCTGAGCTGAAAGGTTCAGCTCTGTACCTGAAGTTATTGACAGTCTGATACGTAAAGCAATCTGCACCTTTCATTAGTGCTAAATACTGTTATCGGAAACACAGTTGTAGTATCTTTGTTCTCCATGTTGTTTTGGGAGTTTCTAGTCTCAGCAGCGAAGTGAGGAGGTGAAAACGTAAAGTCATGGAAACACTGTATTCTGTAAAGCTGTTTTAAAAAAGACGCTTAATGCTGTTTCATACATTTTGTATCCCTGTTGATCTGTATGTCACATAACTGGTCTATGGACTGTGTATCAGGAAGCGCGGAAACATCCTCAGACACCATCCTTCTAAAGACAGAGATGGTGTTAGATGGGAGAACGAACCACATTTAAAAAAAAAAAAAAAAAAAAAAAAAAGGTCGCAATGCCAGCAAGGTACGACACATGTCCAGCCCCTTTCTGGGTTTTACACCCAATCCAGTTGCCGAGACCCAATGTTGCGATTGTTGTTCATTTGAATCACTCATACTTTCACAGTTTTACATGTCATAACTTTTGTATCATGTTAACACTTTGTGACTTGCCAGTGACCACCGTTCATAACTAAGCATCAACATTTGTAAGTGTGAAACCACTGAATATTTTTGACAGGAACTTGGGACATCTCCAGCCATGTTTGTAGTGACATAATCAGCTATATATAATGAGACCTTGAAACATGTCCAGCCTTGTTTGTGGCAACCAAATAAATCACTATTTTAAGCCAAAATTCCTGAATGTATTCTACCATCCGTTTCTTTACAGGACAGGACAAACCTCCTCATGAGATAATTAAACCTTGACAGCAGGACATCAACATGAGGGTATACACGATCAGATTAATTCCAACAAGAAACACGCTCTTAAGAACCCACCACTAACTCAAGTCCACCATATTCAGAGTTAGTGTCAGGTGGGAGCATCTGAGCATTTGAGCAGGGCATCTGAGCATCATTCAAAACAAAGGCTTCCTGCTTCATATAGTTTTGCTGTTTTGTATGAAAAAGTAACTACTACTTGATGTCAAAATCAGTCTAATTGTTAAACAAAAACACCACATTTTTGGTTGCTTTTACCAAGCTGATGAGGGGTGGAGGCGGGATGGAAGTGATTATGGAAACTGAGACAACAAAGGGGGAAAAAAAGATGGAAAATAACAGAGCAGTGAAAAGAATATGCGAGGAGGGGCCGATGGAGGGATTGGAGATGGAGAAAGACAATCAGAGAAAGAGTGAGAAGGCAAGTGTGAAAGCAGGGACTGGAGCCGTCGCCGCAGACAACGAAATGAGCCATTGTAACGGGGGAGCATGCATTCGGGAAAGTGAGCCACTGTTGGGGACAAATCAGGGTGTGAATGAAGAACAGTCCAAATACATGTCAAAAGAGGGAAACCAAGTTGGATATTGATGCTCAGAATGCAGAATACCCTAAGGGAACAAAGAGAGGGGGAAAAAAAAAATCAAGTAAAAAATCAAAGACCCAGCAAGACAATGAGCAAAGATGCCACACTTGTGGCTTAATACGGAGAGAACAAGAGCTCCATCCTGGAGCCAATCCGACAGAGAACTAATTTGCGTTTCAAGCATGCAGCCCACTCTGCGGCGTGGCAGGCGTGCCCTCCAGCTTCTCGCCAGTGCACTTCCCCGCCGAGCTCGTATCAGGCAGAAGTGCCGGCAATTTCCATCCAAAGGATTGGCAAGAAGTGCTTTCACAGCTGTGTGTGCTTCTCTCTAACTCTGTTTCTGCCATGTTTGAGTGAACTGGATACGTGTGTGTGTGTGTGTGTGTGTGTGTGATGAGTTTTTAATTACGCTACTTTTTGTGCTGAGGAACATCAGGGGCACTAATGTGACCAAAGAAATGATCATAAACACATAAACATACGTGTTTAGCAGCAGAAAACTTTGGAATATGTGACATATGTTACACTGGAGTTTTGGTACTTGTCCAGGAACTTTTGATAAGTTTTTCATCACGGTGAAATGAGGAATGAAACATTCATCACTCTTTGGCAGAACTTCTTTTAGCTCAAAGACATCAGAGTACAGTGAGTTTATAAAGTCTGACGCTAAAAGTCAAAAAGCCTACGAGATTTTGGATTACTGCAGAAAATAAACTCTTTGGTGAACACAAGTTTATGATACTTGAAGTTTTTATTCAACAGCATAATCCTCACAGAAGAACACCACTTTTGTGATTTTTGAAATTTAAATGTTGTTAACACGACTTCAACATCACCACCACCAGGCATCTTGCTACACTGTACTATATACACTGTAATGTACACTGATCGATCTAGGAGCCGTAAAGTTAAAGTCAGTATTGTTTGCAACTGAAGTCTGAATAGTGAGTAAAATTATTACCTCACAACTTCTCTAGTCTCATTAAGCCACTTGTTAGCAAATGCCTGTTTAACATACAAAACCTGAAAAATATCTTTAGACTGTGTCGACCATATAACCATTCAAGAAAACTTATTGACTTTGAGACAAGTCCAAAAATTCAAACTTAATTCTGGGTCATAGGACTCATTTCCTGCTGCATCTACTTTCAACAGGTTTGTAACAAAAGTATGTCGCTTGATTCTGATCTGTTCCTGCTGCATGCATGATCTAATTCCTTTCAAGTATTTAGTCTACCCTCACTGATAGAAATCGGGTGGACCAATTATTACAAACATCTCTGGGTATCATGAAATATTAACAGCAGCACCACAAACCAAAGACTCATCATCAATCTGAGCATGAAAACCTCTTAATAAACCGGTAACTCAGTGCATACTTGCTGTGAGTGTTAGCATTCGCTTTCAGGTGCATGATGTTTTCCCAAGCATACGCATAAATTCACACATTCCTCCAAAGAGTTTGTGGGAATCCTCGGAACATGATGCTTAATACGTCCACAGGGTGTGATGAACATAAAAGATGCTGGGTAAGGTCAGCAGCCGATAGTGGTGGAGAGTCTAGAAAAGTTGGCTGCAATAACGTATTTATACAATGTCTTTCACAGTGGGTTAGGGTTTTTTTTTTTTACTATTAGCAGTGTCGGGGCTGCAGCTGTCTGTCATCTTCATTATCGAATGTTTTTGTCCTCAATTAATCAAATGATTGTTTAGTCTCTGCAGACATCTTTAGATATCTTGCACTGCTCGATTAACAGTCCAAAGACCAAAGACATTTCATCGATAGCGATGTTTGTTTGCCAAAAAAAAAAAATAAAAAATACTGAAATGATCCATTCTTTGTGTTGATTTACCAATTCATTGATTTTGTTAACCAAATCAATTAAGTTCTCAAAAATAGTCTGGTGTCGACTCTGATGTTCCTCCTAGCACTGTTTAATTCTCCAGTCATATCAAAATAACCAATTTGCACCACAGCCACCTGTCCCTGTGAATGTGTTGTGGAAAGCAAGCATGAAACCTCAGAGAATCACTTGTGAGAAGACACGATCCCTCACTGGCTTCCCACCAATGCACTTTCCCCACGGTGGTCAACAGGCTGCAGCGGAGTCCGTCTCTGTGATAGGTAGAGAAACTTCGCAGTAGTACCTTTACGGATACCGGCAGAGGAGTTGGAGGCCCAGGTGTAATTTATTAATCCAAACTGCACCGACTAATTTGCATTGAATTCCCCCTCTGGTGCACTCCATGCCTATTTTTTTGCGTAATATGATTGCAGGTCACGAAGTCACCAAAAAGGCAAAGGCAGAAAAAAATACGCTCGTGGCCAATGAAATTACCTCATGTCCAGTGCAAGGTCACTCCATCTGATGTAGGCCAGCACAAAATTAGGCCCCCAGCAGTCACAGTCTGTCACTCTACCCCCCCTCTTTTTCTTCCTTTCATCTCTCTGCCTCCTTCACTTCCTCTTGATATCTCCATCTCCCTCGCTCTCTCTGCAGCTTTACCTCTGTGCCACATCGCCTACAGCGTGCTGGAGAAAATATTGTAGCACTTGAGAGTATCGCTGGCTATCCATGGGGACATATGAGTCACATAATGAATTCAGACCAAGGGTAAAGATGTTGAGACAAGGCAGGGAGCTGCTGGCTATCTAACCAAAGACTACCTGATGTGTGTGTGTGTGTGTGCGTGTGCGTGTGCGTGTGCGTGTGTGTGTGTGTGTGTGTTTGTGTTAATGTGCATAATTTGGCCTTTCTTTTTGTTTTAATTCAAATTATTACAGTGTATAGTTTATCCATCTCACTTGAAGCAGTACTGCCACGAGATGCTACTTTCTAATGTTAATCTGGCGTTTTTGTTACGAAGGCTCACTGAAGGAAGGAACAGCCCTGCAGAGAAAGTCTTTGGGCGAGGAAACCTCACACCTGTATGAACACAGATGGGTTCATCATGGGTCATCAGGACAAAAGTCACATCAACAATTTACTAACCAAATACAAATCTGCATCTAATGTAGTGACTGCCATCTTAATTTTCACTGAAATTTCATGTGAGTGGCAAAGTTATTTAAAATTACATAACTCAAAAGTAATCACTGTAAAAGAAAATCTTGTTTTAACTTTTTTCTTTTCAAATTTCACACAAAAGCATGTGTGCTCATGTACATGTGCAGCCCGCGGAGAGTTGTTAGTGGTTCCTCGTGATGTTTTTTTTTTTTTTTTTTTTTTTGCCTCGTCTTGGCTGCTGGCTAATTTCCTGGATTGGAATGCAGACAGTATTTGAGTACTTTACTCTCTATGCAGTCACAAAAATGTCATTTCAGTCATAAACCAGAACATCTGACCTTTTCAATATCAAATTTCATAAATTTGTCTGTCAAATTGTATTGTGATTATCACATCAATTCTTGAGCTATGGCCAAACATGTGTTTTTGCGACTCCACAGTGACCTTGACCTCGGTTTGTCAGTCCAAATTTGAAGAAATTCCCAGAGGCATAAAAAACAAGTCAGTGAATATAACCAGCATTGCCTCAAAGGAGAAAACTGTTCACATAATTAAAAGTGACTGTTTTTCCTCTGTGAACTTTACTCAACCTAGATACCTGGACTAACATTTACAAACTGATGGATTATCGGCACAGTATTGGACCACGGAAACATTATGAATAACTTTCAAAGGGAGCATTAATAACAAGTGGTAGAGTGCAGCAATCTGTCTTAACCAGAGAAGAAGAAACACCAGCATTTCTGTTACCTTAATATTGTCGCTCCAGCAGTGCTACATACTGTAAAATGTCCCTAAATACTAACGTATAGACATACTCAACAACATAACATACTGTTTAATCATACTAAAGCGCACGTTAATAAGGAACGCAGCCAGTCGCTGAGCCAACGACAGCTTTTCCAGTGATCTATTTATGGACATAAAGATGTCAATCAAGATGTTGATGCTTCACATTCATTTAGGAATGGTCCAACACTATGAGAATGACATGCAGCATGCTAATGTCAAGTTCATGGCTATCAGGCATCAAACGGTACTTCCTTTGGTTTTTAGATGTCTTTTATTTTTTTTCTCAGACGTGCTCTGATCACCTTTTCATTTCGCATTACAAATACTCCAATATGGAGTGTTTACCAGACTCACTGTGGTTTGTATATAACTCTAAATATGCACTCTCATCTAGTGGACTTTGGCATGATTTATTTCACGTTAGGCATGAGCAAATATTCTACAATCTGTATCTGTATATGCTGAACCAGCCAAATTAGAAACTGATAATATGAAGCTATATTTTTTTTTTTAAAATGTAGCTTCAGGTCAGTGTTTCTAGTCACAAGACTGAGAGCAGAATTTACATACCGTATTTTCACGACCATAAGGCGCACCTAAACGTCTCAAATTTTCTCCAAAATGTGCGGCGCGCCCTATAGTGCAGTGCGCCTAATGTGTTGGTTTTTTTGTAAAGCGGACTACATGAGAACGTTGAAGGGTGAAGTGTGAAGTGTGAGCGTTGTTGTTGTTGTAAGGCGGACGTAACAGAGGACTAGATGAGAACGTTGTGCCGGTATGTGCGTCATTGTTTTGGCAACCCCGATAATGGCAAAGAGACATGCTTACGAAGCACAGTTTAAACTGAAAGCTGTGAGTTACACGGTGGAACATGGGAATCGAGCAGCCGCGAAGGAATACAATATCAATGAATCCATGGTTCGCAAGTGGAGGAAGATGGAAAACGAGCTGCGACAGGTCAAGAAGACGCAGCTGAGTTTCTGCGGACACAAGGCGAAATGGCCCGAGTTGGAAGACCGACTCGAGCAATGGATTGCCGGTCAAAGGACAGCTGGAAGAAGTGTCTCTACAGTCACCATACGACTAAGGGCAGTAACGCTAGCGGAAGAAATGAAAATTGAACATTTTCAAGGAGGTCCGTCTTGGTGCTTTCGCTTCATGAAACGGTGCCATCTTTCCATCCGGGCCAGGATTTCAATAAAGCACAACCAAACTCAGTTTTGCTCCCGCTGCCTTTTTAAATACACACACTAGCATGCATGCACTAGCATGTGTGTTTTACCATGCCCGCGCCCTATGGTCCAGTGCGCCTTATGTATTTGTTAAATACAGAAAAAGCACCCGTAACTGAAACCGCGCCCTATAACCCGGTGCCCTATGGTCGTGAAAATACGGTACATCAAGTTTTTTTTTTTATAAACGTGTAAGAGTAAACGTAACCGTTTCAACATTAGTAAGTGTGGCACTTTTTATGTTTTTAAGGATACCTTGCGACAATTTCCAGAAGTGTTTGGGACGAGAAACACTGGACATTTTAGAAGGGAAGCCAAGGCATTTCCTTAAAGTAAAACACTGTGTTAATTATGTGGTGCGTGTATGAGAGAGAGAGAGAGAGAGAGTGTGTGTGTGCGTGTGTGTGTGTGTGTGTGTGTGGGTGAGCGTGTCTGTGTAAGTGTGTGTGTGTGTGCAGTCAAACACTTTCACCCTTGCGACTGTAATCTTGTGAGAAGCGTTCATCTGAGTGGAGATGTTTTGAGCAGCATGGGTCAGTATATAACTGGAAGAAGCAGCATGAGCTTCCAGCTGTAACTCGCGACAAGATGAGTTCAGCTGAGGTTACTCTACAAACCCGGGGAAGAAGCGCGCCGGTGGAAGATGAGGTGACCTGGCGTGGAAGCACAGAAGAGAGGAAAATTGCGCCGTTGTTAATCCCTGTGGATGGCGGACAGAGTGTGTGTGACTGTGTGCGTGTGTGTGTGTGTGCACAGAATGCTGTGGACACAGCTGATGATATACTTCCTTCCACCACGAGTTCAGACACATTTTACTTGTACGACACTCATGCTCTTAAAAAGTGCATTATCAGTAGCGGAGTACTCAGCTCATCCCTGTTTAACCTGAACTGGTTCCTGATAGTACCGACATAATTCAATTGGTACCCTTTAAAGCACAGTTCAGTCAAGCTGAGAGCCTTTCAGGAATGACTAATGCAGGACTAATGTTGAGATGTGTCTTAACTTAATTGCGTCTTATTACCGCTGGAGCGACTGTTATGAGAAATGTACCGGCTGTTCAAATGCATAATAAAGTGTGGGTTTAATTGGGCACACTGCGTTCAACTGAACTGTAAAAACACGCAAAACAAAGTGGTACATTCTGCTGTGACTCTGAGTGACCTGGTCCAGGTGCAGAGAACTGTGCTCAGTTCACTTGTTTCACAAAAACATCCAGGCATTCAAAGTTCAGCCAGTTGCACATGTCCCGAACTAGTGGAGATAACACAACTGTTAATTCAAGGTTAATTAACCAGATATCACGGAGCTTCTTGTCACTGCAGCTACATTTTATTTTGTTTATGCCTGTTGGGGCTGAAAATGTCATTACGTCAGAAGCTGTCGGTGAGTCCAGTTTTGGCTCCATATTTACAGTTGAGGTCAAAAAGAGCCATTAGGGGTTTCAGACAGGGTGATTAGCTTTTGCTTCTAACATCAAACTGCAGCTTTAATCTACAAAATATTCACTTTGAATCAAAATCAAAGCACAGCTTCACATTTTGAATGCCCACATGTTCTCACTGTAACACCAGGGGACATTCGAAGCATGATTTCACAACATTGGTGAGCAGTTTTTTTTCGTATTAATGCGTCGATGTTTTTGTTAATGTCTGTGAGGCTGTGGGTGACTTGCACAGTATCAGTAAAGACACTTCTGACATTGTGGGAGTAACTCATCATGTTTAAGGGTCACAAAGCACAGCAGCGCCTGCGAGGGCAATAAAGCCAAGGCCACAGTTTGCTGCGCTCATGCCAAGAGACAGAGTTGCGTGCAAACAGTAAAACATTATGTGGGCATGCTGTTTTTGATATGTGCGAGATTTGCTTGCTTGTTTTAGAGCTGTATGTCTTCAGTACTCTGCGTGCACACAACACAACATGTGCTAAGTCCGAATAAAGGAAGAACAAACATGCACATTGTGCTTAATTTCTGTTGAAATCTGAAAAAGACACAATGTGCGCTTGCAGCAGGCGTTGCCTGTAAACCTAATAACCCTGACACTGTGTGTGTAATGAAGTGAAGGATGCGTCTATCAAATTGATGGATTTGTTGATTACGTCTGACTCAGTCATCAGCAGATTTCCTTGATCAAAAGATGCAGACAATAAATGTCACCATCAGCGCTTGTAAACAAGTCAATTACCAACAACTAATACTGTTTTATTCTTGCGCTATCATAATTGTTAGTGTACATATATCTGTAACCTTTATACATTTTACGTGCATGTGAACCTAATTGTATCGCTTCTACGTACTACGTACTATCCCTCTTGCATCACTTGTTGCTCCTCTCGTGCAGTAAAACAAAAGAGTCATTGGTCAAAGTTGTTGGATGGGTCATTCACAGGTCTTTCCCACCAGCAGACTGGGTTTCACATGTGTCACCACGGGTGAGGATGGATTTCCTTTAAGTCATGTTATGTAAGTAAGTTAACATATGTACGTTGGGTACGGTTAAATAAGAGACACGACTGAGGGTAAATATTTTTAAAACAATTTTTCTAACAAAACCGTGATAGTCCAAAAGTAACATGTTAAATGTGATGTGTTTTTCAAGCAAACTTTATCTTCAAAGTCTAACCAGACGTTGGATATTTAGAAGCATCATGGTTTGAAGCTTAAGGACCCGTTCACGCGTGCCACCCTTTTGACTAAACTGAGTGCTGGTTCTGGGCTGGTGCTAGTGCTGGTTCAAAGTTGGCTCAACTTGCGATGATTATAAGCACTAGTCTACTTTTCCACTGTAGGGACGCATCATTCAGTCACTGTGCACCTCCTTAATTTCCTAGCAATTTGAGGAACCTGACAAATATGATCACGCTGACTCTTTACAAGTGCTGCTCCTGGCCTGCATGCCTTCAGTGGTATCCAAACATGACCGGTTCTTGAACTACTGTTGCCTCACTTAGTGAAAATAGTGAAAATCTTGTTGGGTATCTCTCTTGGGTACGTCAGAACACACTACACTGGTTCAGATTGATAAGTCATAAGCAGTTTCAGTTTGTCCTAATGGTTACTGAACTCCCAGCCCCTAATGTAAGCGATACTTTGTTCTGGACCAGCAAGTGTTGGTGCTACTTTGGGACCATTTTTTTGCTGGCTGGGAGCCGGTTCTTTGGTAGTCAAAATGCAAAGAACTAAAAGCTAAAATCCTCCTTTAGCAAAGACTTGATGTGGCGTGCCAGCAGCATGGCAAAATGCTACAGGGGAAACACAGTGGACAATTCTCTATGTAACATTATATTTTACTTTACCTAATGACTTAGTTTGGCCTTGGGCCCCAGTTTAAACACACCGTTATGGTAACTTCTCACCACCTCATTGTTTACTATTACTTCTTAATCAGTCAATATGGTCACTAGGATCCGGATGCTCGTAGCAAAGCAACACAGATGCATTACCGCCACCCTACGGATCAGCCGGGGTTGAAGTTCATGGTGTTACATCACACAAACAAGCCATGGAATGACACTCACACACATCGCACAAACTCTGGAACTGAGCACTTTAACTGATTAGGTCCGAATGACACCCAGGGCAACTGACCCACCCCTACTTCATGAGTTGGAAGTGGGAACACGTTGACCATCCTGGACTCAATACATCACTGATCACCAGATGACTGGCAAAATATGGCAGAGAATTCATTTTTCTCCCACACCTTCGCTGGCTGAAGTGCGAGTACAGACTCGCCTCTCTCACCTCAATTTCCCTTCACAGAAAAAGAACTCTGTCTGTCTGTCTGTCTGTCTGTCTGCGTTCTCTCTTTATGAAAACCTCACAAGAAAGCATTTGAAGAACCCTACCATGGCAATGTAAAACACGATACTGAACTAGTTCCAAAACAGTTTTGAACTGAGGTCGCTGATTTTAATATAATTTATAATGTAGAGAGCCCCGTCCTACTGAGTTTCGTGTCCTGCCTCATGTCTGATGGCTGGGTGTGTAGCGGATGAGGACGAGGCAGCGGAATCAATTTGGACCAGACCCCAATGTTGACTCAGTCTTACCCATGTGGACTGCTCCTCACATTATTAGATCGGGGAGTTCAGTTTCAGCTACACTTGGATAAGTTGCTCAGCTTCTTTTATCTGTCCCAGCTGGTGATACCTGACATGGCCTGACAATTAAACTATAGACTTGCTGTACGTAGCGCTGTCAGTGGGAGAAGAATGACCCTAAACAACACAGGGAGCCAATAAAATGTGCAAAGATAATGTATTCACATGCAGTTCTGCACACAGAGGGGACAAAGGACGAGAAAACAGAACAAAGGGGCTGAAGCCGACATATAATAGATATGTGAGAGAAATAGTTTGTGAGGAAGAGAGAGAGAGGGGGGAGGGAAAATCTGACAAAGACAAAGAAAGAAAAAGCACTAAACACTATTTCTTGTCCTCGCCACCTTCTTCATCCATTCAGAGAACTGCGCGTGTTGTCTGGTGATGAGAGATGGCAAATAGATAAAGTGTGAAAGAGGGCGGCAGAATAAGAACAAAGTGAAAGAAACGGATCCAAAATGATAAAGAGAGGAAGAAGGAAGAGCCACATTGTTGTTACTCGACTAATTGTAATTCATCTTTGGTCACTGTGGTGTCAGTAAACACACACGGCTGCTGAGCAGTTTATCAGAGGGGTACAAGCATGCTCACGCACACACACGCGAGCGAAAAACACACACACACGTACTGATACTGTTTACCTGAGAAGACATGATGATGCTCACAGAGTGTGAGTGCGAGTTTTAGCCCTGGAAAAAATGCTCTGGGACCTGTTCTTGCAAACTGCGCTGCTGCTGCTGCTGTGTGTGTGTGTGTATGTGTGTGTGTGTGTGTGCATGTGCGTGTGTGCACCAGTGTGTGTGCATTTGGGGCTTCCACACTGTCTCCCCTCATATTCTTCCAGTCAGTCGGTAACGTTGGTTAGCTCATGCTACAGTTCGCAGCCGTGAGGGAGTGGGGAGGCAAATCCCACAATAAATCCTCTGGATGATCAGTTGTCCTCCTCACCTCGCTGCAGACATCTACCGCTGAATATTTGATGCATATAATCTGCGTCTGGATTCATTATGCATCTCGGAATCACTTGTGGGAATGAAGGTGATAGTGATCTTGGGATTAAAACACTCCAATGAAGAGCAGGATTTAATAGTGATTTATGAGGCTTCCTAAACTGAGTGTGATGCCGCTGTTTTTTATCATATTATAATGACTTGTTGAAGTTGCGGCTTTATTTGTTTAAACAGTGGTAAACCTCTAAATTCAGAAAATAGCATATCTTCTTTATGTGTAGGCTTCATGTGTATATGCAATGTTTTATCCAGCCCCATGGTTCATGGTCATTACCTCGACCTTTAAAATGGTATTTGCGTTCAGGTTAGTCTCGTTCACAGACTTCCTTCCACACTCTGACTGTCTTCCACAAGTTAAAGCGAAAGGTGACCAAATGAAACACACCACTACCTTGAGTAAATGTACATTATATAAATATGTCTGGGTGTTTACCTTGTTGGAAACATTTGGGATTGTATACACTGTAAAAATTATCACTGTAACTTTTACAGTAAATATTTGGCAATTATTCCAGTAAACTCACAATGGTATACTGTGATTACATCACACTAAAATATTTGTTAACCTGACGCAGTATAACATGATACTGTACTAAGCATCTGTAGTCAGTAATGTACAAATATACGGTAAATTTACAGCTAAATGTTACATTTTATGTATTTAACAATACCTGTATGAATAACTTCAAATACCAGATCTTTTGATTAAGCTGAGTGTGTCACCCCACATTATTTCACACCGCTTATATTAGCACCACATCTGCAAATGGACCGTCAGCACATCTCTATTAAAAACATTGAATATATCCTGTATCCTGTTAGTTTATGTGTCCCTACAGCTGGGGAAAATTACATTTCTCTGATGTTACCTAATGTCAGGACACACAGAATGAAATATATGCAATTTAACAAATTAATTATTATTTTATGTGAATGCAGCCTATTTCTTTTATACATTTTTGGCGATGAGTGGTAGGAAATGAAAGAATCTGTGCATTATCTGACGAGCTGTACTAGTCACAAAAGTGTGGTGTATGACTGCAGAACATGTTAGTTGTGACAGACTCAATTCAGGACCTTTTGCTACAACAATGCAACATTTTCCCTGTTGCTGTGACGATGTGTGGATCCCAAACCCTACTTGGTTAGGGTTGGGAAATGATCATGTTTTGCCATAAAATCTTTGGACCACATAAACATGACTGGAAGTATTCAGATTTCCCCACAAAAATATTTGGATTTTGTTGCCACAGTCATGGCTGGGAATTGTCCCAAGATCAGCTTTCTCGCCTGTAACTCCACCACCACAGCGGCTGGCAGAGAGCATCTCTCATCCCGTGTGCTCACATGCAAAGAAACATCTGGAGCTTTCCAAAACATTGCAACAGATATACATGACTGGCAAAGTTACTAAAGTTGATAAACAGCCTTTACTCCTTAACACGTGTTTGATTCCTTCTAGCACACTCGATAAATATGAGTTCTGGCTCAACTCGTTCTGAATATGAGGCCGGTATATTTAACAACTAAATGTAGTCATTATGTCCTTAATGTGATTCAGACTCAATGGCATGTGTGGTGTGAGGCATGAAAATGCAGCTTCACTTACAAAGACCCAGACTCTCATTTTGTGGGCTCACGGTGACAGCGCCGATGGTAATTTTACTGTGATATAACCACAGCTTACGATTCAGAGCCACAATTAGCTTGGCTATAAAATGGGCATTTGAATAAAGAGTTGTAAAAACCAAAACAAAACAAAAAAAAAACATGTAATAGTCCAAAATCAGCGTGGAGTGTGGAGCAGCTGCAGGTTTTGGTTCACTGGTTCACAGCTTTGGGAGAAAAACCGCCGGACATCAGTGGAATAACAGAGAGGGCAAAGTGTTTAGAGGATAGATTTAGTGTAAATGTGCATATTATTAGCTCTGGAAATTATAATGAAGCATGCTACTTGAGGAACCGGTACAATTTCAACACATGCAAGTATGTAAATGTTGTGAGAATGTAATCATGGTAGATGTCTAATGTTTTATACTTTATTCAAAAATGTAATTGCATTTGGCTTATTGGGACCCATGCCGTGCTTCTCTGTTTAAACTTTATTGTTCTTGTAAGACGTGCCTGAATTCAGTGACAGTGTTTCATCACCCAGGACACATCGTCTGACTGCACCACACAAGCAAACATTGTTTCAAAGGCAGCCCGGAACACCGCTGCCAATAAAGTCGAGAACATTGTCCCTTGTGATTTTGAGAGCGCATGAGTCAATTTTGGGGCTGTGACTTTTATTTTGGCGATTTAATTTCTAGCTATATAATCTAAAGCTGACAGAATGTAGTTTTTTTTCCATTGTTTGCTCCTCTTAAGTGATTGCCATGGTGAGATTCTCAGCGCCTGCTGAATCAGCAGGCATGGAGGCAGTGATGCCAATATGTGCGAGCTTTGTGTCTTATTGTAGCATTATTGTCATATTTCAAAACTGTGGGCAATGGAAGTTTAAATGTGTTTGAATGTGGGTTTACTTTTATTTAAGGAGCAGGTAGCAGCAGAAACAGGCTGTTAACACTGCTATATTTTAATGGAGCAACATTAGCATTTATTTGAATGCCAACTGATCAAATTAGTCTCATTTTAGCTCTGTTTTGGTCTCCTCCAAATCCTGAGGGAAACGTCGATGCTAAATATTCCACTTTATTCAATAGTGCTAACTTTGTCTGCTGTTTGCTGGGTAGCGTACAGTGGGTTTTTAGAGCATTTTTTGCTGCCTTTTGTTGCTGGGAATGAGGGTCATGAGAGAGGTGATAGAACCAAAACAATAAAGTTGCTGGGCACCAAAACAAACAGCTGCAAGATGCTCAAGCGCTCCGTAGAGCTTACTAGAAGTATAAAGTTGTGGGATAAATCTGTGTGTTTGTCAGTACATGCAGTCATTCGATCCATCGTTGAAACATGCTGATTAGAGCAGCTAATATGTGTAATTTGTAAGTACTGGAACAAATTTGAAGGTATTTTCTAAACTATATGAGGCAGCATAAGTGCAATGCTGGGATGGCAATGCACACACCTAGGCTCATTAGTGAATGTCCTGCAGGTTTAGCGGAATCCTTCCCCCGGCACCACAGTGCCTCACCTGTCTGATGGCGCACAGCAGCTTCCCATAGCAGAACACGATCACCAGGAACGGCAAGATGAGGCAGAAGACAAACAGGCAGATGATGTAAGAGATGTTATTCGCTGTCTTGGCCTTCCAGTCGACGGAGCAGGTGGTTCCGGGACCCTCGGGGCCGTAGCTGCTCCAGCCAAAGAGTGGAGGCATGGTCCAGATGAGGGAGTAGACCCAAGACAGGGTGATGCCCAGCAGAGCTTTACAGTAGTTGGAGGAGTCTGCCTCGGTGGGGGTCATCATGGTGCTGTAGCGCTCGTAGGAGAGCACAGCCAGGGAGATCAGGGACACGATGCCTACAGGATAGACAGGGCACACACAAGAAGGAAACATTGCACGGAATGTAGGAACACAGAACACAGCATGTGGAAACACAACACGAAAGGGGCAGTTTGGTCCAAGGTCTGACCTGTTGTACCATCTAGATTGTTTTGATGTGAGTTGCCCAATTTAGGAGATATCGGTCTTAAGATTTTTCTGTATTTGCAAATACTCACTCTGAATTACTCGGAACACCTGACGACTGACGACCACTGCACTGTTATTTTTCTTTCAAGTCAGGTTTTTAATTTTCATTGACCCTTTTGTGACAGGATAGTCTGTTGACTAGAAAAATGCAGATTAGAGGGTTGACATATTAATTCAAACTGAACTCAGTTCGTAGTTATATATAAGTAACTCATTAGATTACACAGAGTAATGCATACTTAAAGGTGTTATTAATAACATCATTCATCCTCTAAATGTGGCATTCCACCCCCCCCTTACATTGCATTCACGTTACGCTGTTGTTGTTTGAATCATCTGCCCCCTCAAGTGATTGCCAGTTTGTGTACAAGCTAGCCTTGTTGAGGCACTAGCTAACTTTGCTAACATTGCTAATGATAGCTAAGGTAACGAACGGTTGCTAGCTAACGTTTACTAGCATTGCTTGGTAGAAATCAGTGATTCTTTTTTTTTTTCCACAAACCGGCAACCACCACAACTAGTGATCAAAACAATAATCTTATACTGAAATCCATTTTAACACTAATGATTGATGGGTCATATTTTCGGTGGAAAGGGGCAATCTTATTCTCTAACTAGCTACAAGCTCTGTAGCTCTTATTATCTTCCATCATTAAAATGTAATCGGTATGACCTTTAAGTTCGAGTGAAATTACAAACTTGAAAAAATACTCATAAAAGTAAAAGTACCCCCATTATATGACTTAATTACAGTAATTTGAGTAGCTGTAATTAGTCGCTAGCAGTAAGTGACAGTAAGGTTATATGGCTCCATAATAATGGTGGTCCTTGGAGAGCCTAATGTTATTTGTGTGGGAAAAAGCTGTGAAAAGTTTGAGAAACACAGATCTAGACGGATTAATGGCACTTAAAATAAGAGGCAAAATTTGTCTTGCATTTTGGTTTTGGAGGTGAATTGCAACCTTAAACACAATACAGAAGTAAAAATAACACTGTAGACAACATGTTCAGGTGTATACTTCCTTTTTATACCCCGACTACTGTATTTCACCTTTAATGGGGCAATTTAGTAGGGACAAAAATGCACCTCCTATCCGACTGTTCATCTAGTCTAGTGAGGAAAACATGTCATCATGATATAAAGCTTCATGGCTCTTTCTGAAATCAAAGTGCAGCTAAAATGGGCTTCATGGTTCGGCGCTTCATAGAGAGGGTGAGTTATGAGTTTGACAAATATTTGCTCAAGTAAAAAGGGTGACATAGTAAAACTATAATGACCACGGTCGAGGAATCATCTAATATTTCAGATCACGTGCCTGCGACAGATCAAACACTGGTGTAAATCACAAACAGTGGCCCCACCTGTAGGGTCCGTGTTTGTTAGGAGCAATGCAGTGAAATACACAAGCGAAGATTTCAAAAAGCCTTCTTATCTTGCTCGAATCACTTAATGCACACGCATGCACGCACACACACACACACACACACAGTAGAACAGGATGGAAACAAACATTTTAGCTCTGCGGCTGAAGACAGTGGTTACGCTGAGTCTTTTTGTGTGCACTCACATTGTGCAAACACACAGACCACATTGAAAGGACCCCTGACTGCAGAGGCTCCTCTGCACAGCGTGCTGTGCTCGTCTGTTGCCCCCAGATATTGTGCTCATGTTGCTTTTCCTGCAAAGACTGCTTAGCTCCTTGTTTTTATTAGCTCTGTTGCTGCAATATTACAAAGTCAACAGAGTTTTACAACAACCCACATGTGTCTCTGTTTGATCTGGCCTCGCCGACTCATAGCAACCAATCCCACACAGATTTCACATATATTTTGACAAAAAGAAGGTTTCCTCATCGCTGCCCTATTGCAATTCGGATCCTGAGTTTTCCTCTGTTATTCTGTCCTCAAGATGAAACAGCAGAGGTGCCTCATCACAACAGGTGGACTGGCTGATCTCATCTTTCAGCTAGCATTTTCGTAACCGTGTTCTATTTTAGCCAGGTGTTGTAAGTGAGCACAGCAGTATGCAGCCTGAGGGAAGTGGCCCTTGTACCAGTATGTTTTAAAGCAGGGAGGCAGAATTGATTTGTAATAAGTTATAATGGGTCAATGAAAGCGGCCACACACAGAAATCAGTCTTCTCTGACTGGCTGAGACAGCCTAAAAGGACACCTCCAGCACAGCTCTGGCCAATATTTCGCCCACTGTTATGTTATCAGTTTGTGAGTATATTAAGCTGAGAGAGGAAACCAGTATGAATTGTATCCAGGAAACCGCTGGTGGTTTGCCTTGTCCTGCCAGCTCAGTGGTTCTTCAAATTGACCATGATAACCTTTGAGTGGAGGTTGTTCCGTCAAACAAAGCAAATGCTTTGCCGACAAAGGACGTCTTTCTGCTTTGGCTACAGCTTCTGTCTTTGCCTGTTATTATCATGATGCATACAGATTCTCTATGAAACCTCAACCTGTCTGCTGAGTCCAAGAACTGATTGAATAACAGAGCTTCAGTACAAAGTCCGTATACCTCACTACCTGTAAGTCACTGGGATCTTTTCTGTGTGCGGTGACATGCAGCCAGGGATTATAGCTGTACTAATAGTCGGCAGCCTGGCGTGACAGTAATAACGTGACGGCTTTTTAAATAGCGCTGGCAGAGAAAACTGCATGTATTGCGTGTCTGTCACATCTGGCCAATACCCGAACCGCTTAATTAGGTCAGCAGTGAACCCCTTCAAGAGCAAGACAACACACTCCTTGATTTCCTGACGTACAAACTCTGCGACAGGAAAAACCAGAAGCACCGAAGATAAGAAGTGACGCGATGACAGAATGATAACATCGAGTACAAATGTCTCCAGAGTCCATTAACCAGATTTGAGTGAGGAGCCTAATCAAATCACACTTTCTCAAAATTGCAAAAGTTAATTAGTAGCTCTCATGTTGCCGAAGCAATTTACAGTCCCCTCCTGCCCCGAGGCTCCACAAAAAAGGCTGCATTTGATTATGATTCATCACGCCCGATACGAAGGCATCACCTCCTCGATGATGGATCTTCCTCTCAGTACAAGAGTGACAACGAAGTCTTTATCCGAGGTATTGCAGTGCGGCAGTAAAATATATACCTGTGCAGCTTCACAGCATCTGAACGCTTAACTTTACCCTCCAACCACCTCGTGGCCGGATCTCAGCTGAAATGAAACGAAGAAGCACCTCTGTTCTGAGTCTGTCACTGTGATGCACCCTCTCTGCGTCTGTCTTATTTAGCTGTTAAAAAAAAAAAAAAAAACACAACAACAAAACAAAAAAAAAAAACAGAATCTTCTTCAGTATCACTTCGGTATCGAGGAAAAGACAGTTTGAATGAAAGCTGAATAAAGCTGTGTTTGCTCTGTAAATCCCATCCCGGCGTCTCATCTCAGTCATCACAGGTGCACAGAACTGCTGTGACACCACAAACGGTTTAAAAAAAAAAAAAAAAAAGAGTTAAAAAAAACACCTTTTATATGATGGCAGATGTGTGGCAAGTTGCCCTCTGTGCACAAAGACGATTATTCATACTAATGTCTGACTCAAAGCAGACACCTTTCACCCATAATATGTGTTTTTGCCTCTGCTTTGAGAGTCCCTAATTCACTATTTATTACGCGGGCTCATTAACTGACTCACTCAATCTGACCTTTATGGCTTAGCGCCATTGCTCTGCTTTCTTTCCCCCCTGCTGAGACTCCTTCTTGCCATCATAGCAAATTAACATCACTCAGGTCAGGTGTTGCCCGTGCCTGCCCGATGCACATGCATATGCATTTCCTCTCCTTTGTACACTCTTGTCCGTTTCTGAGCTGGTTGGTGCGTGAAAACATGTGTGTGTGTGTGTGTGTGTGTGCAGAACAGCAATCTGACTTCAGTATGCAGGGAGTGGACGCAGCAGTGCAAGGTTAATCCAGCGACTGTGTGCAAGAGTCCACTCGGGGCGGAGGGAGGCATTTGACAGTATGCAGGGACACGCAGGGCCAGGGTCTAATAAATAAAATACACTCCTCTCCTGTTCCTCCACAGTATAATGGAAGACAATAAAAGTTCAGCGAGATAGAGAAGAAAATGCAAAGAGGTGGGCAGGGGAGGTGAGGCGGCTAAAGTGGGTGCCAGGAGCCTGATGGCGAGTGGAAAAAGTGCAGCGTGAGAGTGTGTTGGCACGCGCGCAAACGTCTCCACAAATTGTCTTCAGTTTGAGCTCCTGGCATAAAGTCAAAGCAGTGGATCTTCAATTGTTCAGTCATTCAAAAATCTGAGACGTTATCGGCCAAAAGCAAGCGAGCAAAAAGCAGAAATCGATGCGGAGAGGGGAGCAGGAATACAATGTCCTAACAGCAAGCGAACAATGTCTTTTGTCATTGACAGTGATGCCCTCTAATTTGAGGGAACATCGATCATTCGGTAAAGCTTTATAGAGATTTGGTGAGGACAGACACAGTCGCTTTGTCAACACTGCACCCGGCATTATTCATCGAAACAATCAATTTCACTTTTTTCCTTTCCTCTGACCCTCCCTCGCTCTTTCTTTCACTCTGTTTTCTATGAGCCCATTGAGAAATTACTCATCCATAACCAATGGAGGCTCTAATGATGTCTGCGAGCCATCTCCCTCTCCCGCGCTCCGTCTCTCTTCCTGCTCTGTTTCAGCTCGTGGAAGCCAGAGCCCTGTCAGACAGATTTTAATAAATTGGCTCCTTGTGGATGTCAGTGTTACACATCTCCAGAAAGTGCTTAATCTCCGTATAACACCAGAGTTAGCGAGACAGTTGATACAATCAGTACATCCAGGCTCTATTGGCTGGCCCTGTTCTCCACCATGTGACTGAAATAAAGTAATCTGGTTTCGGAGAGTGCCAGCCTATCCCAGAGGAAGAGGAAGTAGCGCTCCGGAGTCTGTTTTCAATTTAAAAAGTTTGACAGATTCAAGAGGTTCGTAAACGAAGGAAATTCAATTTGGGTAAGTTAACCATTCTGTGGGCAAATTTTAGCAGTAGATCAGGGAAATCAACAGGGTGGCCTGGATATAGCCTGAGAGGGAGAAACCTGCTGGGCTTTCATACCGCTTAAATCTGACTCACTCAGTGTAACACGTCTAAATCTTTAGATCCTCTCTCTGCTGCGCGGATGGATGACTTCTCCGGCCTATCAGGCACATACGTAGGGTGTCGGTAGGTCCCCTTGACTTCACCTACATAATGCCATTGATGCAAAACAACCACAAAAAGACACGGAAGGACTACAAAGTGGTCTACAAAGTGGTCTAAAAACTTTAAAAACGCACCAGAAAAAAAACAAGAAACAGACGGAAAACGACCACAAAGAAAAACAAAATGACTGCAAAGCGGTGCAAAACGTTGACAGAGGGACCAAAAAAGACGACAAACAGATATAAAATGAGATGCAAAGTGACTACAAGCAGACAGAAAAGGAAAACAAAGAGATGAGAAATGGCTACAAAGAGATGTAAAACAACTTCAGAGCGGTGCGAGATGTCTATAAGCAGACCAGAAAGAAAACAAAAAGACGTGCAATGACCACAAAGAGCTGCAGAGCAACTTTAGAGGGATGCAAAAGAACCACAAGGAGACGCAAAATTTCTATTAAATGCAACAAGACCACACAGAGACGCACAACAGCAGGCGAGAGATACGAAATGACCACAAAGGCATCAAACAGACGCAAAGTAACCACAAAAAAAAAGCAGTAAAGTGCTCAAAATGACTTATAAAGACACAAAATGCCAATGAAATGCAAATCGACCACAAAGAGATGCATAATGTCTATGCGATGCAAAATGTGTAGAACAAGATGTGAAACCACCAAAATGGGAACCACAAAAGAGTCGCGAAACAACGTCAGAGAGACATTATCGACTTCCTCTTCACGTGGTTTCACAATCCATCCGCACTCTGCTGCCAGTGTCGGAATCCACAGTCCAACGAGTCACAAGAGGTGCAGATAAGCAACAAACACAAAATCTTTTTTTTTTTTTTTCTATGTTTAGTCTCAGAAGTTCTCTCTCTGCTCCCCCCCAGCTGTTTAACATCAGTCGGACTCTGGGGCAGGTGGAGCGAGGGGACAGACCTGCTGTAGATAAAGGACAAATGTCTCGTGTTACAACAGCCAGCGTGCTGCTGAGATCGCGAGTGGCAACCTGCGGCCGTCTCCACTGTCAGAGAGGCTTTAAACATCTGGAGATCAGACGCCCTGAGGTGAGCGAGGGGGGGGCCCCCCTCTGTGCAGCAGTCATGAGCACTTTACACACAAACCGGGCCGCGAACACGTCCAGCATGAAGCGTGCGGCCGCTGTGTACTCGTGAAGGGAGCCGGGGGTCTCTATTTCTGAAAAGCTCTAAATATTTCATCCTGTCAGAAGCCATTCACAGAGTCGGCGAGTATTGAATTCCCATATCCGCTGAACTTTAGGAAGTCATTTTGGAAAGAAGCTGACCATGAATATAAGAGGCTTTGATTAATTCATGTAGGCCGCATTGGTGGAGAAAGAGAAATTGGCAGGGTAATGAAAAACATGATGAATTATTTAAACGTGACTAAAGGATGTCACTTGTGAAGTCTGACACATCTTTTTTTTTATTTTATCACTGCTGTGAATGTTATATCATGTGCACGTAGACTGAAGTCTCTGACATGCGATCTTCACCACATTCAGTCATCCAAGGCCCTCAGCGTGAGGCAGAGAAGTCTGACGGCTCAGGACTGGAAACACAAAATGACGAACTGCGTCTCTTCTCCTGTCTGCGTTTGCTTCCAAACTCCTGCAACTATTAGCGTAAGAGGTGGGTTTCAAACCGTAAAGCGACGTATATTCTCTGAGGTGTGTACTTTTATTGGCCGGAAAGAGAGAGCAGCAATAATTCACAGCGACAGCACCGCGCTGATGTCAAAGAGAGGAGAAATTGGCAATTTAAAAAGAAAAAAAAACAACATTTCAGCCCGCTCCTTCTTCAGAGCTTGTTTGGATGCCTTCGAAAAGCTTTTAAAGCAATTAGTGGGACTGATAGCGAGGACGCCAGCTCGATAAAGATCTTTACATCAGGCCTCAAAGACTCCTGACAATGCAGAGCATGTTTAGGTTTTTAAAGGGGCAGTGTGTGTCGTTCTGGAGAAGAAGCTGTGATCAGGAGAGAGAGATCTTAAATATGCCGAAACGAAAGCTTCGTTTTCAGGCCCGAAGAGCAAACTGACCTTAGAAGGACAACACAAGTTCACTCCGTGCGACTTTGTTTACACGTGGCGGACCCTGCCACCTTCTTCTAGCTTCAAACAGTGCTCTGGGGAGCTTATTTTCCTCTGAGAACTTTTTTTCTTTCTTTTTTTTTTTTGCATTATCTTTACCTCATTAATACGCTAAAGTTCACCAGTTTTTCCTCCACCACCACACAACACCCCTTTAGTGCGAGGTATACATTATTCTGTCGTTTAAGTTCCTTTACTGCAAAACTACTTATTTGCAACTTTTCCACAGCATCCCTGGCCCATCCCCCCTGCAAAAAAAGAAAAGAAAAAAAAAAAACATTAAGCTCCTTTGTTCTGGCTCAGCATCCTCAGCCTGGCCCGCTTCCAGGTGAGTGAGTAAGTACCTTATTCTCACTTGCATCATTGTGTCCAATTTGCATCGATATCAGCACTCCTGTCCTGAGTCCCACCACCACCACCATCACACCCCCCACCAACCCCTCCCGTCCACGACACAGATTTCCCCCCCGGGTGACTTTACTCTGCAACAAACGCTGCTGAGGCGCCCTCGGACCTGCGCGGGCAGCCAAACCAGCGGTGATGAGGCTTCCTCTGCCTCGGGCGCAGCCGCCCAACTATATGTTACAAGCATTTAGCAGCCATTTAATAGCAGCCTGCGCGCACACGCACACACACACACACACACACACACACACACATGCACGCACGCATGCACAGAGAGAGGACGTGCAGCAGGCAAATCACCCCGCTGCTGACAGTCCTGCGTGACAGGGCTTCAGAGTTCCCTAATGACATTTGCGCAAACGACCGAGCTGTGGGCGAGCCGAGCACCGAGCACCGACCCCGAAATACTCCCGCGGATGCACGTGTCGCTCCGGGAGTCATTCAACAGTCCGTCAGGCTGCCACAGATGGAGATAATGAGCGGTGAAGAGCCACACAGGGCTGGCTTTTTCTTACAACTCATCACCTGGACGCAGCCTGCGCATCTGCGTGTGTGTGTGTGTGTGTGTGTGCGCGCATACCCTCCGTCCCCTCTCGCCCCGCTGGATTACCTTGCGTGTTGTTTTTTTGTTTTTTTGTTTTTTTTTCCTCCACAGTCAACGAGATGATGATAAAATAATCCGCACCTCAGCGGTCAGACTGCAGGACGATCACACCCAGAGCTGAGACGCAAAAAAAAAAAAAAAAAAGATGCCGTAGACGAAGTTCAAGCGCACACAGGCTCGCAAACCCCACCGCACGACCGAGTAACACGGGTTTTGATGTTGTCGTAATTTGGCGCATAAGCACTGATCGGTCTCCACATCGTTCCGTGTGAGCTACGCGCATTTATTTATTTATTTATTATTATTATTATTATTATTATTATTCAAATATTTTTTTGAAGGCTTTTCTCTGAAAGTTTTATGCGGACACGAAGTCGCACATCACGACGGGGCTGTCCGCAGAGACACCGTCAAATATTTCACCGATTTCCCAACATCGTCGCCCATGTGAAGCCTCACATCACCCGGTCTATCGCAGCGCACCATCGCCCAGCCACTTCTCAAATAAATTTAAAACCACAAACACACACACGCACACACACACACACACACACACACACCACAGCAGATGAAACATGAAATCTTTCTACTCACCGAACAGGGAGTTGGCGAAGCCGTACCACACGCAGCCCACTTCTCCTATGAGCCAGCGTCCCTGCGTGCTGGCCGCGAAGCTGAACGGAGTCCCCAGTACGCACACCAGCAGGTCGCTGATGGAAATGTTAATCAGGAGCAGGTTGATAGGCGAGCGCAGCATCTTGTAGCGGCAGAAGAGCACGAGCACCAGCAGGTTGTTCAGAAGTCCGAAAGTGCCGATGAAGCCCAGGCACACGGCCACCACCAGGTTCCCCGTCGGGGTGAGGGTGGTCCGGTGTGAGCCTCCCCCCAGGTGCCCCTCCGCGGGTCCGGCGCACAGCGCGCTGTTGAACCCTGCGCAGCCGCCCAGGCTCACGTTGGACACGATCATCGCAGTCCGGTGTCACGGCGGCGGCACACTGGGCGGCCACGGCGCTCCGAACGGCGGCTAATGTGTCCTTGGCATTTCTTTTTCTCTCAGTGTGTGTGAAAGTGTGTGTGTGTGTGTGTGTGTGTGTGTGGTTAAAACTAATACAAACAAGCTTCTCTTTTTTTCCCCTTCCTTTTCTTTTTTTTTTCTTTTTCCAGCGACACTTGTTGCTCTTCAAGAAACAAAAAAAAGTGAAGACATGTGGGGGAAGTTCAAAAAGTTTGTGTTGCTGGGAAACTTTGTGACTCAGTTTCAGGGGGCGATGAGGGGAGAAGGAGTGTGTGAGGACGAAACAGAAAGAAAGTAAGAAGGAGAGGGGAAAAAGAAAAAAACAAAAAGTTTGGATGTCTGCTCCACTGTGTGGCGGACTGTAGCGCACACTCTCAACACTCGGTGCCAGAGACGCTCCTGTGTCTCTCACGCAGACACCTTCCCTCTCCGTCCGTATTTAAATCAGCGTTCCCCGCGTTCAGCAGCTGACGTCCGGCGGAGGAGGAGGAGGAGGAGCTGCGCTGCGCTCCGGTGGAGTGTGGAGACCAATCAGACCATCATCATGTGGCTGCAGCACAACAGCCACGGCTCGATTCCTCAAAGTCCACCTTAAAAGTTTCACGCCCCTCCCCCCTCCTCACCCTCCTCACCCTCTGCTCTCACGTCCTCTGTCCGTGGTGCTGAACGCGCTCTCCAAAGGAGCGAGCGGGAGAGTCACCGATCAACTGTTTGTTCTGGCGCGTCGCGCATCTTAATCGCGGTTTTTGCCGTAAATAGAAATGATTTAAGAAGCAGCGAGCATTTATTTCTCTGATTTAGGGTTATAAAAAAATATAGATAAATAAAAAAAAAACACATTAACTCGGGACCATGTACCACACAGGTGCCATCTCAGTCTGATTTATAAAAAGCGTGAGGTGAGGCGCTCAGAGGTCAAACTGGTAATTAGGGGGTTTGAATCATGGGCACCACAGCCTCTTAAGTGTATTTTTAAGATGAAGCACGGAAGGGAGCGAGGAAATGAGACCTTGACTCATTGTCTAGATTTAGACACACACACACACACACACACACACACACACACACACACACACACACACACACACACACATAGGAGGCTGACTCATTCCCCTGTCAAGGATTAATCAATTTGTTTGGTATGTTGGACCTGGAGATGGCTGTGAGGTCACTCTGGAGCCTCATGCAACACCCAGTGAAACAGAAGTAAACTCTGCAGGACTCTGAGCCGTCACACGTCCAGGTGTGGCGGGCTGTTTCCCACAGAGAAAATCAATTTAAGTAGATTTTTTTTTTTTCCATTGTCCAACGACTCCCTTTTCTCTTCTGTTTTGGTTGATTGTATCTGTGAAATTTAATCATCATTTCTTTTCTTTTTTTTCCCCCATCTGTCAGCCCTGCATATGCATCCTCCAGAGGATGGAGGTTTCAGACTGGAATAATGAGGAGCGGAGATATGCTAAAACAACATCAGTGTCAGGCATCTCCATCTCATGGTGTCCACATTTCTACCAGTGGAATCAACATTTTTAATTAACTTACAGGCTCAAGATGTAAGAGTTTCAGCTGAAAACATTCCGATATTAAAAGGTGCTGTAAGGTGTCTGTTCAGCTCCACATTCAGAGCTATGATTAAATGGTGACAGGATGCTTGTGTTTAGGTGAGCGTGAGACTGACGCTTGGGTTTACATGTCCAGGGGCCCCCGGAGCCATTAATTAGCTCTCTCTAAAGCGAAACTCTCGGCAAAATGCAACCAAGCCTTTTTTTTGTGAATGTACATGAGCCAAACCTTCGTGTACACTGCTGCTAACTGTAGCTGCTGCCAGCTAGTTAGCTCAGTTGGCCATTCAGCGAGCAGTCCTAACCTCTGAAGTTAACATGCTAACCAGCTAGCCCCAGCCAGTCCCGGCCCAAAGCTTCCTTGCTAGCGGTGTAAACACCAGAGCCCAGAGCTCCGACAGCCCAGTCCAGACCTGTAGCAGTGCTGCTAACTGTGTAGAAGTAGTTTTTGAGCGTGAACTTGAGAGGTGGCCAATCCTTTCATATCTCACCTTTAACATGATTACACAAGTTGTGTTTATTTCAAGTTGATTGAACTTAAAAGTCGTTATTTTCAGACCAATTCCAGAACTTATTAACACAAGTATTTGAAGTTTTCCAGTCCAATCAACTCATAGAAAATGAGTTTCTAAAGAAGCGTGTTCATTGAATGGCAGACTTCCCAGCATGCATTATTTGAAAGTTAAAACACTTCACATACCCTCTTTTTTCAGAGTTTGAAGAAACCTGCTGTGTGTGTTTAAAACATTTCAGGCAACTTAGTGGTAATTTTCTTTCACAAGTATGGAAAAACGCTAACCATGTTAAAGCTTAATATGAATTCAGTGCTGACCTCCTCACACTTTTGACCATTTAATAAATTCACTGAAAGTCTCACCCACTGAACCTGGAACAGAGTAGCTCCTACTTGAGCACCTGCTGTGGTCCTTGTCCTGTGTTTGTGATGACTGTCAGTGTGACTGAAACTTGATTCAGCATAATTTATTAAGTTTACTGTACATGTGTTCTCCAGCGTTCCTACACTCTATCCACAGTCAAATCTCTTTTAAGCATTTTCAAGCTTTTCCAGTGTGTCACGGACAGATCAGAGATTTCCCCCGAGGTCCTGATGTGAACAGGGATTGCTCAAGATCTAGGACACAGGTAATCAGACGCTATTTGGATGCACCTGTGATGTTCTCCCTCAGCTGGCTGCAATCAGTCAGCTGGGAGACTCTATAAGAGGCTTGCACCTCCCCTGCTCAGTTGATTGTGTGTTTTTCAGGGAGTCAATACCATCAGCTGCCTCTGCATTTTCCGTTGGGGTGGAAATCCGGCTGGTTTCTATACATTTCATCTCCCTCCTGGTCAGTGCACTCCCACTTCACCTTTGGTTTTTGGGTCCAATGTTTTTTTGTTCATCCATCTTTTCGACAGGATCAGTGTGTGGCCGTTTGGTTTTATTTCCCACAGCCACCTCTTAGAGACCAAGGGACCCGTTTGCTTTGACATTTTTTTGACTTGTGCAGCTCTCTGTTAGTCTCCCAACATGCCACCCCCTGTCATTCAGGTTTTGCTTTCTGGGGAAACGTAACAAGTAAGACGACGCATTTTGCAATGTAAACCTAGAATTCAGTTTTCTATTACAGAAATGCAGCACAAGTCAGGGCCAGTGTATTGGTCACTGTTATTTGCTTTTTTATATCTTCATCTCATAATTTAACTATTGAGTTTGATCGCAGTTTTTCGTGACAGTGATGCAGTTTCAATGTCAAGCAGTTCCAAGTACTTTGTCATAAAAATCGAGCACTTTTCGGACTTTGAAGACATAGTACTAAAACTGAAGTATTTTCAAGGCCTGATGATGGATTAAGTGCTGCCAAATGTACGATTTTTTTTGTTTGTTTGTTTGTGGAACAGCATGTCCTAATTATAATAAACTGGTCTCAAATTGAGAATATTGTGATCTCGTCAAAAGTAATGTGACAGTAAGCGGAGACGAAAGCGCTCTAATGACTTCCTGAGAGAACAGTTTGCATCTGGCAGCAGGTAACGCAGAAGGCGAGCGGCTTGATGCTTTTTTTTTGTGTGTGTGTGTTTGTGTCACCTAAAAGATGCAGCACAGAAACCCAAGATAAGATGCACCATTTATATATATTAAAAAAAAAATGGCAAGCAGGGGTTCAAAATGTCACCAATTAGCTGGTAATTAAAAGCAAGTCCTCATGGTCGCTGGTATTTGGTGTTAAAACAATGTTCTTAATTATGGGGGTGAAAATGTGCCCTCTGCAACACTTGACTCTGCGTCTTGACGGAAAGTTAAAGAGTCAGATGGGGAAACTTGCTCTTCCCCTTTTTTATGGTGCGTCCCTAATGCCTCCCCACTCGTCACACCGGAGCAAGGTAATTACCCAAGAAAACTGTACAGTGACATTTACGCTGACATCCTCCACATATACGGTCCTACCTGTAATTGGGTTGAATTAAGACACTCGGGTTCTGTTGTGAATACCGCCCTTATTTAATCATCTCGGCGGGATGTTGGGCAGTTGGTATTTAGTTGGATTTCTAGGTCAGCTGGGCGCCTGCATTGTGGGAAAATGTTCAGGCAGATGGTACAAATGGGGTTAGAAGGTCAACATGGAGAATGCTGTCTTATGCCTCGTATCCCAGGTATTTGATTCGATCCGGACTGTTCATATTAAATCAGACTTTTTGTCGGAAGGAGCCGCGCTATCTTAAGTCCCGATCTGAGATAGAGGAACTGCTGCATTTACTAATAGCAGCGTGACTTTTAAGTAAATTGTCAGTCTCCCCCTAAAAGTCTTGGCTCGTTCTACCCAGAGGTGCCACATGTCCTGCCTCCACGTCCCATGTGTGCCACTAAAGTGCACATTTCAGCGTGAATGACCTTGTTTATTGTGATCAAGTAGTTTCATGTGCCTTTCTGCAGCTAAATATGCAATTAAACAGCAAGATTTGAGGCAAAATTAAGTTAGAGGCCAACTACAGATTCAGCCTTTCTAATCACATCATCATTATTATTATTATTATTATTATTATTATTATTATTATTATTATTATTATTATTATTATTATTATTATTATTATTATTATTATTATTATTATTATTTGTCCCACATCAGACCAAGGGCAACACAGGTCATGTTGCTCTTTCAGGGATATCAGGCACATAAGGACATAAAAAGTGTCCTCATGTGCCTTTTTTATCAGTCTTCAAAAACATTATGACAAGAGTCTACAGCCATGTTAGAGATTCTGTTTCAGCAAATGACAGTATGCTAACATACCCACAATGACTAACAACACAGGGGTGGACACAAAAAAAAGAGGGCGGGAAATTTCAGCAACTGTAGACAGAAAATGCATGGTACATTTTTGAAAAACTTTCCAAGAGACAAAATGTACAGTGCAAGTACTGTTCAGATACAAGCTGCAGAGTGCACTCATCCTTCTATAGCAGGTGTTTATAAGACTGGGGAGGAAAAGTTAAGCGGTGGTAAGTCAGAAGCAGAAACTGTGGCCGCACCCATTCATTTCCTCTAACCTGAGAACTGCGCTGACTTTAGTGATCACACATAACTTCTTACTCCTGATGCAGCCTGTTTGCCGAAATTATCTTGCCGTCAGATAATCTTTGTTTTCTTGTTTGTCTCTTTATGGATATTGTGGAAATTGACTCTTCAATTTGGTTTCATATCTTCGTATATTTCTATAAATCTTTGCAATTTCTCCTGCAGACTGTCTAAATACTGGCCCTCGAATCGGTACATTTGATTTGTTTACCCCGCCGCGCGCACAAAAGTTTATGGAGGCCTTGGTGCCGCTTCTTACGCCGGCCCCAAAGGATGCACAACTCAAGGTAGAAGTGTCGCCAGGTATCGCCGCCCTGCATTCAAATAGTCCACAAACAGGGTGTAAACATGAGGTCTTTGTATGCATGCGGTCCAGCCGCTGCCATATTGTCAGGGCAGAAAAACATGACGACATCTCACAGAGTCGAGGGGAGGATACGGGGAGAGAACAACATGAGTGCGATGGCGAGCGGATGTAGAGGAAGGTCGTCAAACGTGAGCCGTGTACTGTGGAGTCAGGTACAGCTGAGTACACAAATGTTTTTTGTTACACAACATTCTTCTCTGGTGAAATTGCATTTAAAGCCCCATCACATTGGCATTTTGCTCTGCCTTTGTTCCTCTCCTCCACCCCCTCCTTCTGTCCCCGCCCCCACACTCCTCCTCCATCACAGCTGCCCCCCCCCGACATTGACCTTGGGAGAGTGGCCACTGCTCCTCTGCAACTTAATATGCCCGAGGCTTTAAGGAAAGCTCGGATGAGGTGCTGGATCATGGATCATATAGATTTATTGTGCACGGTTCGAATACATGCCTCCGCCGCAGCCCCTACTTTATCTGGACACTTGTGTCACTCGAGACCCCCATGCTTTAAAATGCTTGACACACAGCCTGTCATTACGTGATACAGGAGAGGAAAATACATCTTGGATGATGGGTGGAGAGGGGTGGAGAGGAAAAGCTGTCGGAGAATGCATTGTGCGAGACACGTGAGAGGCGATCCATGATTCAACACAGCGTTCTTTGGCAGACTGACAGGTGTCACATCCAGTGCGTGTGCCCGCATGTCCGTCCCCAACTCTGGCTTCAGCACGTCCATCTGCTCTGAGCCATACGACCACGAACGCTAGTTGCTGCACCTTGACTTCTAACATCAAATATTTATACTGTAGTTTTTCTCGACTATAGCCTCCTGTAAGTTGAGTTTTTCCAATGTGACATACCAGCATTTGTTTGTGTTCCTGAAGGTGAAGCTTTTACTGTTTGCATCTCTGCAGGTCAGTTGGTATCTGTTCAAATCAATGGCAGATATCGCCCCTTATAACCTCACACGCTGATCAGGAAAGACAAGGACACACACAAGCACATTAAGCTGTCACCGTTTCTTTCCAACAGTTACTTAGTCTCACTCGCTGTCGACTCACTCCGCAGAGAGCCAGGAGAGGGACACGAGAACATATAAATCTTTGAAATGTAGAAGTTAAACAGAAAGCCGACCCTCTGCTCCTGTTGCCGTCCTTGTTATAGCGCATCTCGCTCCCTGGCGTGAAAACTGCCGGGACTCAGTCACAGATGCCAGGGGTGTAGATCCCTGAGGTGTAGCCTTGGGGCTGATATTCAGTCGGAGCAAACAGGTGGCACTGACTCCGTACACTGAGTGAAAACTTTCCAAAATATTGTATCACCGTTGCTGTTCAAGCCAGTATTATTTGAACAGAGTGTTCTGTGGGAGGCAGAGCATACCTTATATATTACAGCTGTGCTCCGGTGTCCGTTTTCATCACTTTTGAGGAGGTTAAAGTGAACATGTCTGGACTGTGAATTGCTCATAACTTCTTTTAGGTCTTCACCAACAGGGAATCCTGCAGGAGTAAAACATGATAAAAGCTGCTGCTATGCTACTACTCCCACAGACTGCCTGACGACTGTTAAATGCCAAAACACCTGGGGCCAGATGTATAAACGACGTGCACACGTACAGTGGCATTTAAAAAGGAAGGAGGTGTTATCTGCTATCCTTCAGACCAGCCATAGACAGGTGTCCAGAGACAGCTGCAGGTGAAATAATATGCTGAGGAAACGCTTGTGCCTTAAATAACTGAGTTTAAAAAACAGCTAAACACATAATAAAACCATTGCTCATCAACATTACCTTATGGCTAGTGCACAGCAGCCGTCCCCAACCTTTTTTGCACCACAGACCGGTTTCATACATGACATTATTTTATGTCCCGGGGAGCTGGATTATGTGGTAAAATGCAAAAAGTAAAATACAATTATACAACGAATAATTGCCACCAAAAGTGTCTTTACGTCCAGTCTGCTCCGTAACTTACTAAGGTAACATACCTGAAGGCCGCTGTCATTTGCAGTCTCCAGCAGTTGTCCACTCGCCGTCCCCACAGTTCAGCCACTGTATCAGCCAAGACAGTTGTCAGTCTCCCTACATGTAGCCTCCTTTTTCACGGCAGTTGTAGGCTCTTCCTCTGTCTCGTCATTGGGCCTTCCCCTTTTTTCTGTGCAAAGTCGCTCTCCGAAGATATTTGTTCTTTGTTCTCAGTCTCTTGTTCTGATTTCAGCTAGCTTGAGGGCTTATTTTTTGGGGGGTATAATGTGACAGAACAGGTATGAGTCAAGTGCATCAAGAGGAACAGACAGATGTTATTTAAAGATAATCTGTTTTCAAAATAGAATAGAATAGAATGTGATCCTCAATATAACAGAAATAAAACAACTTAATTATTCCTCCTCTGCGCTCTGTACCAAATGACCCACAGACCGGTACCAGTCCCCAGCATGTGGTTGGGGACCAGTGGTGTACAGTACAGTCCACTGGCTGTTTGGGCCAAATTAACACTTCATGAGTAACACAAATGTTCCTGTCATCAAACTCGCTTCACTGTTGATGTATACTCAGGAGGTAGAGCAGGTCATCTAGTAATTGGAAGGTTGCTGGTTCAAATCCCCTAGCTCCCCCATCTGCATACCGAAGTGTCCTTGAGCAAGATACTGAACCCCTAATTACATACATCAGTGTATGAATGTGCTATCAGGATATGAATGTGTGTGTGTGTGTGTGTGTGTGAATAGATGAATGTGACAAGTGTTGTAAAGCGCTTTGAGTGGTCATTAGACTGGAAAAACTCTGTAGAAATACAATCCCATTTGCTACTGCTGATGAAATTCCATGCATTGTGACTGGAGCGCAAACATTCACAGATGAGGTTAATGTCTAAAGTTTTATTCACACTACATTTAGTCTTTTTCACCTGACTTACCTCTCCAGGAAGAAGCCGTGGCACCCTAATGAAAAGCACGTCACCTTGGGTAGACTGTATATATCCATATGCATGTCGACAAGCCATTAATCTAAAGAGCCACACAACAGCAGATTTTTATGTAATGGAATACGCAAATACACAGTGCAGCCTTTATGTTTTGTTTTTTTTTTTCTAAGGTTATTTTAAAGGTGAAAACATGTATTTTGTGCAGATGGCTCATTATCATAATCCCCCAGATAACATAAAACAAGCTTGATTAAATAAGCAGGATGGCTTTTGGATCATTCTCATTACAATATATCTTAAAGGGTGACAGTCAGTTGAAGTAGGATCAGTTGTGTTTGTCCTCTCAGTAAACAGTTGACCGCAGCAGTCAGAATGAAAAAAACGGGACTTCAGGAATAGAGGAGTCGTATTATCACACATGCACCTCAGTGGAACAATTGATCAGATTCTCTCCAGCTATAACTACCTTAATGCATCTATTGATGAGCAGGTTCGAGCAGAGCGGGTTGTCTGCTAATTACAGGGTTGGTGGTCCAACCCCTGGCTCCTCCTGTCCTCAGGTCGAAGTGTTCTTGAGCGCTGCATGGCCACAGATCCTGCCATTTTCCTCTGATCAGGGTGGGAAGCTCAAATGTTGGACTGCTGTTATCCAAATTAATTGATTGATCAGCAGCTGAAAAAAACAATGAATAGTGAAACTCTGGAGGGCCACTGGAACATATTCCAAAATAAAACAACACATTTCATAACCCATTAGCTTCCGTTAAACAACGAAACAGGTAAAATTAACACTCAGCCACTTTCTAGCTAACGTTGCTATTGATAGTGTAGCAATTTGTAATACGATAGGAAAAGAAATTCTAAAATATCATTGCCCATCTTTGACACGTTTATTCAACACAGAGCGCTGGATGTAATCAAACAATGTTAGCAAGGAACTGGACAAATGCTAAGATTTGCAAATGGGCTACTTAATATCATGTTTTACCATTAAATATGGTCTATAGTCCCTCTAAATTTTCACTATTCATCGTATTTTCCATTGCCTATCAATCAGGAATTGGTGAAGAGTTGTCAGATTTCCCATGCTTTAACAACTTCGAACGCTGAACTCAGCAGCATTCAAGGTTCCCATCCTAAGTGTGGCACCAGAGGAAAATGGCTGCTGTGTGAATATGGTCTGTTGTAAAGGGCTTTGGATGAAACGGCTAGAAATGCAATCAATACTGGGAAACAATCGTGCGCTCAGAATCCTGTTGAAAAGTTAGCTCTTGGAAAGGAAAGATACCAGGATTGTACCAAAACCACCCTGTTAATACAAAAATGAAAAGTGACAGTTTAGTTCTCATAGTTCAAATGTCTGGATGTCTCGAATCAGCTGATGATGATCATCAGATGATCATCAGTTTCTCAGCCTGAACCCAATCCATGTTCCATTAATGCCACAGCTCTACATCTCTGATGCAGGTCTTATAATAAAGCTATTTTTACGGCCTCCATTTGTAGTCAGATAAATGTTTTCGCCCAGCAGACATTAAGAGGATTGGTGTCATCCCTTGTCTCACCAGGTCCAGCTGCTTCCTTTAGTTAATTCTACTCCTTCTTTATTTTTATTGCCATTGTTCTGCTGAGATTGGATTTTATTTCTAAACCAAACCAAAACCTTCCAAAGGATCTATCGGATGGGTAATAAATGGCTTTTCCCCCAGTGTGAATTAGTTGTCTTCGTCTTCAGACTGACTGAGTTCTTGAGAAGAGCGAGCTGTCAAAGTGACCGAGAAATTTAATTCCTGACAATCAGTTATGTATTTCACACAAACCAACATTTGAATGCAAGATCAAGACCATAGTTGCTGAAAAATGGGCTCTTTGAATGGGAACTGTCTCATTAAACAAAAAACTACTCAGAATAAGTGGTCGTGTTAAATTAACTCTGCTTTACTTTATTTTACTGTAATTGCCTCTTAATGGCATTCATTGATGTATTTCCATACCTGCTAAATCCTAGTCTAAGATAAACCCTACATTTATGGAGAGTGGACATCCACACTCACTTTTATGCTCATAATCGCATGAGCAGTTTTGTCTTCAGTCCATTTAAACGCCGTCTTTTTGGCTAGATTGCAGAAAAGCAGAGTCAGCACTATAAACTCAATTGTTGGTCCCTGAGTTATTCAGTGAGAAAGTTACATACATCAGAGTTTTGGAGTTTCTTCAAATTAACAGGTTACGTTCTGTAGGAGATACGCTACTAACTACATAGGTGTGATCAGCAAAGGACAAAAAAGCAGCAGACCTGACGAAGCATGAATTCAGGCAGTTAATTTTGCTGGTTTTTTTATCCATTATTTGCAGTCAGAACACAGCAAAATTGCTTTGTTTTTGGTTCATACCGATGTGATGAAACAGATTCAGTCTACGTCTTCTTGCTGGTCACAGTTTTTATTTATTGATTTAACACAGCAATTAAGAAACTGCCACTCACTGGAGACAGATGGACAGGCAGCTGAGAACTGGCCACTGGTCAGCCTCAGGCTGCAGTAAAACAATCATGGAGTGTTGAGTTAAACATTGAAATTCACGATCAAATTTGGGATGATGCACTGACCTCAGCTGATACAATACAAAGTGATACATATCTCACATTAATCTAAGGCCAGATTGCACAACATTTTTCACAGTCTTTTGCCTCTGTGTGATAAGTGTAAGGTGGTTACATCTAAAACGCCATAACTTTTTGTTTCTCTTAATCCAATGGCACTGCTGTTTTCAAACGTTATATGAGGCATGATCCTGAAACTGCTACTTGCCAAAATATGTATCCTGAAAATCTGGAAATCTGAATCAGCCCCCCAATTTGAGATGTAGTCAAGGTGCATGTTTTGCACATTGAAAGACTGAAATAGGATCTATCCTACAAGCCCCTGGAGATTTTCAGCCCTTTGTTACAGCATATCAAGGACCAATAGAACTGTTTTGTTTTGCTTTCTTGATATAGTTCTTGTACCTTGTTTTTGGGTAAGCAGTGACATCTGTAAAATGCTGAAGCCTGTCAAATGTAGTTTTGCACTTTGCACTATTGTTATTGTGCAAAGTGCATTATTGTTTTCATTTCTTTTTTTTCTTTTTTTTGTATTAACTTTAAGTCTCATCATCCATTGATTTCATAATTCTAGGAGCAGCCAGCTGTGTTAGCATCTTTAGCGTCCTTGACGTTGCTGTTTGCCAGGACCTACTTGTTGTAAGGTGGCCACTGCACCACGCTGCTGACCTCTGTCAATGTAATAACAAGATCATTGTTCCATGAGTTACTACAATAAATGGACTTAATTTCATTCCCCAACCATTCAGAAGATTATTTTCTCACATTTAGACCAGTCTTAACACTGCCTCTGAGTTGAAACATTCTCAGTTGCTACAGTGCAGCAGGGCAGCACGCCAGTTCCAGTCCAGCGGATTCAGGACTGAGCCAAGAGTAAATGGCTCTTGGCAAAACAAGCCATGCTGTAGGCAGTTTCTTATTGAAATCTGACAAGCCCTTTCGATGTTAACTATGCTTGACGGAAAGAAAAGGGAAGCGCAGCATGAGGTAGTCTTTATGACTGATAAAACTGTGTCTCCAGGTGCGGATGAATATCAGAGGCTTTACAAAAACTGAAAGGACATAAACACCAGGTAGCTGGGCCAGAGAGGCTTTAGAGATAAAACTCTACCTGTACTTAAGTCTCACAACAGACTTGGCAGGTTAATCGGACTGATCATTTATGCTGATGAGCGGCCATGCTAAAGAGCTCAGGAATAAAAGAGTTGCTCTTTTTTTATATTTGTCTCTCTTTGCAAAGAGTGTCAGGAAAACAGAAACCCAACTGAGTCCAAGTGAGTCCAAGTCCAACTGAATTTCAAATTCCTTCAAAGCATTTGACAATTTATCACTATCGTTCTAAACTACTTCTGATGTACTTCAAGAGCTCCAGAACTCAATCCACTCTCATACAATATGTGGGAAATGGGTTCTGAGGCTTTAAACATCACACATTAAGCCTTTCAGCATTCAGATACAAACGTGCACTTCTATCACAGTTTCATAAATATGTGCTTACAGGTGTCTTAATTGTAGTTCCATCACCTCTTACCCCGGGAGGTACATTATGTTTTCTGTCAGTCCACTCATCATTAAAACCTTTTTAGAGATCACCCTCAAAATCTTTGTCAGCTGAACCCCTTTTCAGGTCAGCCACCACTGAATAAAGAAAGGCTGTCAGTACAGTCTGAGAGGGGCAGGGTGCTGAAAGCACTAAGCAATGAGAAGTGCCTCTTTGGCTGGAAATTGTAGAGAAACCTCTTTTCATGCTACATAAAAAAAATAAATAAATAAAAATATTCGTTAAATATGATGTTTTTCAAGCTCTTCCATCACATTACAATATGGCACCATGTCAAAGCCTCACAGATCTTCATGTATGCGTAGCTGCTGGTTAGACAGAGGTAGCATTTTTGGTATCACTGGGAACACAACATTTTGCTTCAAAGACACAGTTAGACTGCTATACCGCCTTTCAATAACTGCACTTTCAGTCTGTTGGCATCAGGGGTTTTCAGATGGTCACTGCTAAACCATGAGCATCTTTCTATAGTAGGCTGGATGTAGAAAGAACTGCACAGCTTTAAAATAAGCCCCTAACATGAAGAGCTCTTAATGGTGTTTTGCTGGATAATTGCAGTGCCATTTTTAGCAAGAGAACAATGGCAAAAACTTTTTGGTTAATATGACACCACTGAACAAATTAAAAGCCAGGAACATGCTATTCCCTCCTCATACTGTAATTATAACCTGCAGTGTTTTGACAATAGTCGCTCCAAACTTTCTGGTGCTATCTGCTTGCCTTTAATTTTGTGACGAAAATTAGCTAAATAAAAGAACATTCTTCTAGTGTTTGCAGGCATTAGGCTTTTGTTTTCTTTAAGTAATAAGTAGGGTCATTTTGTCATAAGCTTACATAGAACCAGACCTTCTTTTTTTTTTTTTTTTTTTTTTGCAGTTGGCCCCACATGCCCATTAGAAAAAAAAGCAGCAGTGAACTTTCACACTTTTCAGACCTGGAAGTGCTGTCCATATTTGACACAGTCAATGGCTGCCCTTCTTAAACAGTTAGGTAAAGTTACTGAGTTAGCTAAATGATAAGTTACTATTTAACACACAAGAGAAGTCAGAGAACTGACATTAGTAATGTCTGTTACTGAGCATATTTACCTAAATTTAGCAAACATAAACTACTGGTCATACCAGACCATGTAAGGGTAGAGTAACTGGGCCCAGTGTCTTTTTTCAGGTTGCTCTGCCCTTCTCGTGTGATCGCTCCAAGAGCTTCGAGTTGCTGTTCTCTGAACTTTACAAAGAGGCCCTGGTGACGTCGCTGTCACTCATTTTCTTTCTTTTTTTTTTCCGGAAGAGGCGATGATATTTACCGTCTTTCTGGAGCAATGACATCGGGGCCATTGATATTATTAGGCACATCGTACATTCAGAGTATGAGGGCACGCATCCTTTGTTTGGTGGCCATGGTAATAAGTTTTCATTTATTAGAGGAAGACTGAGTTATCGCTTTTCTCAAAAGTTACATAGTTGCTTTACAATCCCCCCCCCCAAAAAAAACTTCACATCCTGGGCTCAAACTTCACATCCTGTGGAAGAAAAATCCTCAGATATAAAGAGGACGTGTTTTATCCAGTTCCAGATATTTATAGATAACTGAGTGGTGTTACAGAAGCATCCTCCACTCCTCTGCTGTGTCTGTATGCAAATTGGAGAGAAGTCTAGCAGTTCCTGTGTTTGCCCAGTCAGTGTGTTTTCAAAGCAACCTTTCACTCTTTGCACAGCCTCAGTGGTCCATCTTTGTGCAGTCCTCCTTCTCCCTTTCATTAAAAGTTGGGAGTCTCTGGGGAGGCAGAATGTATAATGTCAGATGTGGCAGTGTCAATAATATGACACTGAGAAGGCAGTGCTGTTTTACATCTACAGTGTTGTATGTACAAACCAGCCTTGCAACCACCAAAAGCTAGCTGGCACCAGGTTAGCGCCATTAACCCTGTAATGACGGATCCCTAACCAGAGTTCAAGACCTAACACAAGAGTGATGTATTTCCAGATGATGTATGATGTATGCGTTTGAAGGAAGCTAATTTGACTTATTATCGAAAGATAACTCAAATGCCCTCTCTTACGGGCAGGTGTGAATCCTGTAAACAATTTCTTAGTCCACTTTTCAGTTGTTGCTTTGTTATCTAACTCAATGGCAAGAAGTTCGGTGATTGATCCTTCAATAGCAGTAGAAACGCAAATCAATATTGGATTTTTCCACTACACTGGGGAAAAACGAAGCATGCAGGATCTTGAATAACCTATTCTTATAGATTTCTTGTCACCTATAGTTTAAAATCCCAAGTAGCTCATTTCATGTCCTCTATTTGACATCCAATTGTGTTATTCATTCTTCCACAATGAGCCGTGTTGAGCTCATGGGAGGCAAATTCATGAGAATCATCAGTATTGTAGAGAACGGAGGTGGACACTTCAAGGAATACAAGTACCTGGGAGTCCACTTAGACAGTAAGATTGCCTGAACTGAAAACACAGACAAAAGGTCAGATTTTCTCAAGAGACTCTGGTCCTCTAACTCCTGCAGAACTCTGCAGCAGATGTTCGATCACCTGGTGGTGTGGCCAGTGTCATCCTCTACATTGTAGTGTTCTGGGGCAGCAGCATGAAGGCAGCTGATGCTAATAGACTCAATAAGCTCACTTGGGAGACTGCTTCTGTCCTGACAGGGGAACTGAGGTCCACTTAATTATTATGGAAAATGCCTCTCACCCGCTGCATGCCCACTGGGGGTTACATCAGAGCACCTTCAGCCTAAGAGAACCGGGTTGCACCACAGGAGTTCTCCACAAGTGGCCATAAAGCTGTATAACACTTCCCACTTCTGCAGGAAGGACAGTTAAAACACTGAAAATTGAATACAATCATACGAATATCTTGTACAAGATTATTCTCTCAATAATATTGTTCAACATCATTCGCAATATTACTTAACATCATGTGCAATAATATTGTTCAAGATCACATGCAACATTACTTAACATCATGTTTAATAATACTGTTCAACATTGTTTGCAATATTACTTATCAATTTCAGGTGCAATGTTGTTACTCAACATCATGTGTAATACTATTGTTCAAGATCGTATGCAACATTACTGAACATCATGTTTAATAATATTGTTCAACATCGTTTGCAATATTACTTAACATCTTGTGCAATTATACTGTTCAGCACCATTTGAAATATTACTTAACATCTTGCGCAATAATACTGTCTGACATCTTGTGCGATATTACTTATCAATATCAGGTGCAATGTTATTTTTTAGCATCCTGGGCAATAAAACTTAACATATGTAATTGTATTGGTAAACATCATGTGCAATATAGTTTTAACATCATGTACAATATTCTTTGAACAACATGGGAGATGTAACTTATCAATGTCATGTGTAATATTACTTTTTCCACCATCATGTGCAATGTTAACTCTCTGCATGTTGTGGAGTATTCAATATCAATGCCGATCCTCCTTTTCTGTTTGAGTCTACTTTTCTAGACTTCAACAAGCATCTACTCTTATTGTTATTCTATTAGGCACAGGTGTTTATTAACTCCTTAGACATTATATATTTACTACTTCAGAGCAATCTCTAGCACCAGAATTTCCCGTCGGGATAGATAAAGTTCAGTTTTACCTGATCTTCTACAGACTCCAACAAACTTTTTAAAAAGACCTGTTTGCAGCTGACAGGCATATTAACGAGAGCACAAGAGCTGCAATTCCTATCAGCAACACACAGGATCCATATCCATAATTCATATCTGTGCGAAGGACCTGAAGATGCTGAAATAAAGAGGCACTTTGAAAATCCTCTTCTTTGTCGTTTCAACACTTTTATCAATAATTTTGGCACCTCACAATTTTCATTTGTTTCTTGTTTCGTTTATCGTGAAGCAGCTGTATCGTCTCTGAAAAGACAGGATGAGACGAGTCTTAACTTTTCACAGACGAGGTGAAAAACATAAATGTGGCCTTCAAACGCTCACTGCTTGTGAATGCCAGCTGTTGAAGAATGGTTTGAAATGTGAATCACAGATTTGACTTGGTGAAAATGACTGTCTTCATCGTAGCTCATCGCGTGATACATTCATGTTACATTCATTAGAGCAACACAGATGTATGAAGATGCCCTTAATATGATCCAGCAGCAGGGTTCCTCCTGAAAATCATGCAGGACAGCTACCTCTTTTTGTCTCTATTGTTACTATTAATTGTTGGGGAGATTAAAATGATAACTAGCTTATAAGCAATGAATATTAATATGTTCCAATTTGAATTATCTATTGCTTGTTTTCATGAGTGACAAAGTGCCAATCTTCAGCAAAATCGAGAGAGAGACAGAGAGAGAGAGAGAGAGACAGAGAGAGAGACAGACAGACAGACAGACAGACAGACAATAGGTATCAGTGGACACGGAATTCAAATGGAATAAATAATTGTGTACTCGCCTGGCAGTTTTTGAAAGAATGAAAGGTGTTGTAGACAGGTGTCGAAACTAAATGGTGAGTGGTTGAATGAAAAGCTGAGAGAAGAGACATAAACATTACGGGTCACGTTTTCCACAACAAGGCTGGCTAATTACAGCAGAGAGTGAAAGACATAAAGATCAGGGAGGTGATTTATCATCCGAACAAATGCTGTAACTCTGTACAATAATATTGCTTTGTCATTTGCTTTTATTGCAGGAGGACAAAAGGCCTCGTGATCCCGTTTGTTCCCTGGTGGCCTTGTCCATTGTCGAGTCGTGGAAAATGTTCCGAGAAAGGAATGAAATTAGAAAGCGAGGTGGGGGGGAAGATGGAGGACGAGCTGAAATGTACATTTCTCGTCTACAGCCGGAAGTCTGAAATATGAAATGATCGGTTTGGATTCAAAATTAAAATGCGCAGGCAGCCGACATAGATGAGTTAAAAGCGGCGTAATATGATCACAGGATGTGCTGTTAGCCTCCCTCAATAACCTGGCGGCAGAGGGGCCTTTGCGTGCCTGTGCCAAGTCAGCACTGCACACACCGCAGTTGCATGAGACAATCATGGTTTCCAATCTAAATGAAATGTTGCTATTATGGAACCAGCGAATCGATGAAAATGCTGCACGGCTCTCAATTTCTCATCTGGGATGTGTGTTTGTGTCCGCGAGACTCCAGGCATGCGGGGACCACGTGTCTCAGTTACACCCTCCTGGGAGCGATGTCCCTCCTGCAGCATCATCTTTTCATTTGACAGTCATTACTCTCTGTCACCGGCGATATGAGAAGCGAAGCCGGTGCGGCGAGAGCTCTCTCTCTCTCTCTCTGTTTGCGCCTGCCGACATCACAGATCAACAGCCGTTTTCGACACGACAAGCTGAGGAGGCCCAAATCTCTAACATATCAACGTGATGCAATTATTCATCATTTTACCTGAGGGAGCTCCTCCGCCCTTTGTTAAACACAACAGATATTGGGGAGTGTAAAATTACAGAGGAAGCGGCTGCTGTTATTTGGCAGTGACAGAATGAAGCGATTTGTCTGGGGGAGGTGTGAATCCAACTGGGTGCCGAGATTAATAGTCATGTGATGAGATAGCAGAGTAGTACGCACTGCTTTGTTGTTAAAGGCCAGAGAGGAATTCTGTCAGAGCCTATTTAATGAACCAGACCACAGTGAGCAGCACTGTGCATGGCGCTCTGATGAAAACACCCCAATACAAGGAGACATGTCACCATTTGAATTATGAACGATATCTTCTCACGTCGCATGTTCATACACAATGCAATCTCTGTTAATATTTTAGACATTGGTCTAGCAGAACGCTTTTTCTTTCAATGGTTTTTTGGGGCTTTCTGGGTTTCATTCAACATGAATCAATTCGTCGCTGTTCAGTGAACTGCATTTCCTTCATCATTTGTGAGAAGAGTATCAGGAGAGATGAGAAGAAAGGAGGCTGACAACAGCCAGATTGATACCAGGATGTCACAATGACATTGTTCTGCGGGTCTTACACCGCCGGGCCACCTGGATATTTCATTGGCTGTTTGCTAAACCCATCTCCCGATCAGACACAATCCAGTCATACCTTCGAAACTTGAAGTAGGCACTACTATACTTATCCTACAACCCTCTCAAACTTCCTGGGAGACTCATGTTTATTTAGGCCTCTTCCTGTCTCCTTCCATGGCCACAATTCTCCTGATCTACATATTTTCACAATTTTCCCTTTTGGTTACCAAAACCCAGTCCTGGCACTGTACAGCGTGTAGTTTACTCTACTGTCGCGCCTCTTCATCCTCAGTGAGTAGGATGCAGACAGAGGAATGGAGAAGAGAAAAGCATTTCTAAACTCTTTGAAATAAGAATTCCCGGGGTCTGCATTTTTTAAAAATCCGCTGCACCCATTTTTCTGTTCGCTGCAGGCGTTACACCAATATCAATGACCATCGGAAGGCTGACAAACGGGTAGTGTTTAACATAAAAATGACATGACTTCACGATTGAGGCATGACTTGACCTCAGTTCACGTTGCTTAGCCATGTTCATGAAACCTAACATCGCATACTGGTCCTTGCTGTCGGCTTCTTGAAGCCATATCGCCTGATCAACACTGCAGCACCCAGCTAGACACGACCGCCGTCGCCATGTTTCGTATTGTCAAGCTTTAGAGGGCTGCTATGTCTACATCAGTCTGAAACTGAGGACCCATCTTTTAGAAAAATTTCAAACAATTTCAATGGTTGCTACGTCGTAAACTGTACAGGTGCCCTGGCCCAAACAGGCAAAACAAGGCAGAGTAACAGTAGGCTAACGAAGGGGGCTCATTTGCGCTTTCCCTCTTTCAGTCTTGTAATGTTCAAAACTAAAGGTTCAATGCATTACAACATACACACCCAGACCCAGCTGACATTTTTGCATCTGGGAGCAGCAGGGTAAAACACAATTCTCACTCTCAGTCACAGAGCACCTCGACCTCACCTCTATGGCCACCTTATCATTCCCCGTGACCACATGTTCCCAGTCAACCAGGGAGCATTCCTACCGCCTACACTGTCGGCCATGCATTTTAAATGACTTTTGGAGGACTGAACAAATGAATATAAAATGGAAAGCCGACCAATCCATCAGCACATCAATAATAAAAGAGGGAGATCATGACACATTTATTGACTGCAATACCTCCAGTATTTTTTTTCTACAACAGTAGAAACACAATCTGCACAAAAAATACAGTGGCATCCTCAAATTAATGCTCTTGTTGCTCAACCAGGTGGCAATAAAAGCAGCTGCTGCTCAAGTTTGAATTAATTTCATGCTATTGGTACACATGAAATATAAGGATGGAGCATATGCTTATACTCTAGGAACTCCGAGGGGAGTCTTAAAGGAATATTCTGCACAAAATCTGAGCAATGCCCTTGTAGTGTCCCTGAGCACAGAGGGTGTGGTTAGGATGGATTTACACAGTTACAATTGGATACAAATGGTGACCTGTTTCCACAAGGGTGGAAAATATCCAAAGAGATGTCTCGGATGAAAATAAATGGAATTCTGTTTTATTTGGATTGCCACACTGCTATTATATAGTTAAATAACAAACACATACATGGGGCTAGCTGCCATTAAACTGCAAATGCATCCTCGCTTATATTAACATATAAGATATAAGATCTTAGCAATCCTACAGAATTAGATGCCAACTCAACCATTTTTGATCGTACAACAAGATTAGTTGGTTATAACTCTGAGGATTTAAGTGACTCACCCGAAATTTGACACCATCCTTGGAGTTGCTCCATTTAAATGCAACAGGCTGATAATTTGTTTAAAACATAGGTCCATCCTGTTGCTAAACCAAAATCAGTGTGCTGCTGAATAGGATCTGTTGAGGATGTCATGTGACATGTTTTGTAATGTGCTTTTATGAAGGTGTGCCATATGTGTAACTGCATGTCTAGTTTGCGTGTAAATGTCTTGAGTGGAGTTGCCAGGAGATGCAAAATGAATTTAGGTGTAAACTGGCAGTAAAGTTGTGCCGTATTGTATCATTTTGTATCATTTCATTGCATCAGTTTGTATCAGAATCAGCTTTATAGGTCAAGTATGTGTACACAAACAAGGAATTGGACTCCAGTTATGTTTGCTCTCAATGTACAGGGAATAGTTATATATATATATATATAGTTATATATAGTTAATATTAAATAAAAAAAAAATAAAACTGAGACTAATATGTTCAAGATTACGTGATTATTGAAGAATTGTCAGCAGTATTAACATTAAAAACAGTAGTAGATGTCAACATAATTCATTGTATCATTTCCTATCTTATTATTATTATTATTTTTAATTATTTTTGTATTATATAATTTTGTATAGTATCGGGATGTATGGTATTGTACAAAACTCTAATACTCCCGAGTTGGATTTGTTGTAGGTTCCCTTCAAAAATCAACTTCAAATAACATCATTTTCTCTCACCATGTCTATTTTGATGAAGATTTATATCCAGATGATCCAGTCAGAGTACAAATTGAACCATTGTTATATTGAAACAACACATTTAAGGGATTGCACAGCCTCAGGTATGGTATGCAGGCTGTGAGAGCTTTCTCTTCAGTAATTATTTTGTTTCTTCTTTGTTTCTTCTTTCATTTATCTTCTCACCTTCCCTTTCTTCTTGGTTAATTTTTCCTTTCATAGTCGGGCTTCCTCCTCTTTCCATGACTCCACATCAATTTATCAATATCTCCCTCTCCTCTGTCACCCCCCTGCCTTTCCTCTGCTCTGCCATCTCCTTTGGCTTTTTCCATTTCCACATTCCTCCAGTACTCCCTCCTGACCGTACACCTCTTTCCACACATCAGCCTCTTGTTCCTTCTCCCTTTGCTCCTGCTCCTCATCCATCTCCCTTTCCTCCTCCTTGTTCATCTTACCTTTTTCCTTCAGACCTGGAGTAATTTAGCAGCTAGAGAGTCCTGGGCCAGATCTGTCACTGTGGACATACCAGCAGCAACACGAGTGATTTCCCACCTGGACCACCGACACTCCTAATCACATCCTCAGGGACACAAGGAGACAGAGGGATAGGGTGAAAAACAATAGACAGGTGGTGAAAAAGAGGAAGAAGCAGCCCATTAGGTAAACAGGCGGGGACACAACCCCTAACAGAGTTAGAGATCACTGAATTAATTAGGCGCTTAAGTTGGCCAAGTGGGAAATGGAATAAACTCACAAGTGGGACCTCCAGAAGTGTTGACACTTGATTGGTATAAAGGGTCTCTTCAGCTTTTCTTCTTGGCTAATTTTAGCCCTGTCGCACACACTACGTGTATAACGGCTTGCATATGGGGTCGCGCTTAACAAACGTGTTCAAACTTGGTCGAAAACTAGGACAATGTTACAGTCTGTGTGAGCACCCCATCACCTCACATTATACAGTCCAGTGGGGACCACATGAATACAGGATATATACGAGCTGAATACAGAAGAGGAAGTCTCGGTATCATCTTGGCACATTCTCACTTCCAGTAGCTTCTCCGTCTGATAGGCAGAAGAGTGGAGAGCCCCAGTTACAGTATGAAATGTCTTATTTTATTAAGAACTAAATTAGATATATTAAAGCGGCTGTTATTAACTTTCCCAATCAGCTGTGCCAGGACAGATGGAGCAGAAGCACGAGAAGTTAAATCTGCGTCCATGCATGTGTGCATATTTATAGATATATAGGCAAGTTCCGGAGGAGGTTGGCGGTGGAGGCGAGTGTGTGCACGGAGCGCGTACGCCTTGTGTGTCGACTTCCTTTGATTGAAGGGAAAGGCGACCTCCACTGTCAAACTGTGTTGCCTTGCTTAGAAAAAGACTTATGTCCACATTACGCCCCCACGGGTTCCTTCCTGATTAAGAGATGGCACGCGGAGAGATGGACGGAGGGGTGACAGAACGGACCTTGTGTTCATTATGTATCTGGATGCGCTGCTGACAGCTCGCACGGCTGACGGGATGAGACCGTGTGACCGAGGGGGCCTTATTCACACCGGCTGTGCAAATATTGTGCTTGTGCAGAAGACGGAAAGAATTGTTAAGCTGTCAGACCTGCCTCTGATTGGACCTAAAAAAGGTCTTTCCGCAAGCAAAGCACCCAAAGTCTGCCAGTGCGCATGCAAGGTCTAATACCAAAGTGCAATAATTCAGTGGGAAGTGGTGGCTGGATCACAGTTGAAGGATTGATGCCAATAAAAGTGACAGTAAAATGCTAATAAAATGGACCGTATGAGTGATTTTGCACGTCTTAGCCCATTAAGTACAAATTGCTTACGCCCTGCATTACTGCTGACCGTTTCCCAAAGCATACCATAAATGTTTTGGTTGATTTCCTACCTTCCAGGCAGCCACTGGCTTATTTATGAGAATGAATATCATCGCATGTGACCGATGCTCTTTTATATACCGTGCATATTTCCCCTTTAATTCTACTACTTCAAGTGTGTTGTTTTATTTTCTCCTTTTGATGTGCTATGTAAAGCAACTTTACTTAGAAACTGGAATTTTGTGCACCCCCACAGTGCGCTGTCATAAATACAAATGTGTCATACAAACTTGTCAGATGCAAGTTAGTTTGTAACTACAAACGAAACTCATTATGTCATAACAATATTGTGTGTTGAGGTAAACGTGTGTCCTACCCTCTCAGTGAAGTTAAGCAAGTGATGAGTGGTCCGGAGTCGCTGAGACGGAGACATCATTCACCCTGTTAGAAGACACTGAACAATCAATGTGATTTTGAAGCTGTTGTTCTAAGGTGAAAAAGTGACATAATGTTGCTTGAAAACATATTAATCATCTCATGAGGGAGGAAAAGAGCAAAGCGAGGGATAATCGGTGTTCCGAAGTGAACACACGTGCACCTGCGCTGGTGACAGCATGTGTCAAAGTTACCCCGTGCAATATGTGTTTAAGCTTTCCATCCTCTGCTCACCTGACAGGCGCTGCACTGCATCCCTGAAAACAGCCGTTACTGCCTGAGCGCAGATTCCTGCCTTGGTCCTCACTGTTGCTCCAGCTGGGTGTTCTGTGACTCTGCTGTAAACGTATTTAAGATGTTGTGGCCGTTTGTCCCACCACCATGAATATACAGTAAATGGTAGATGCCACATCGGGCTTGTGAGATGTGTCTGTGCCGCCACCATCCTGCAGAGGCGTTCCTTCCTGTTCAGACAACAGACTTTTGTGCTGCTTTTAATGACGGAATTGCCAAAGCAAAGCAACAGGGGGTAACTCTTTATTGATGTATTTGTATTGGTCATCACTGTTGGATAAAAAATGCGTCCTCAAGCCATTGCCCTGGTGATTTATTTTCATTTGTACGGACTGGGAGATTGGTTTATCCGAATGTGCAGCTGTTTCACCGCAGCTCCACTCCACCGTGCTGATACACTGGATGTATCTTTTGTACATAATGCGTGACTTGAATTTATTCAACTTTACTGTTTGTTCTAAGTAAGTCCCTTTTTTAAAGCTCCTGTGTGTAAGATAGTTGGTGGCCCAATCTGACCGGCAATCCCAAAGCGTCAGTATTATTATCTTACCAACAGGAGCTTGTTATGTCTCACTCTGTGTCACAGTTTGTTTTCCACTGTCTGTCTTATTTTGTCGTATTTTCCTTTTCTTCTCGTTTCAGATCCCGTCTCCCCGCACCGTGATTGCCTTTCCACGCTCTTAGTACCTTCACCTGTTCCCTATTACCTGTTCCCTCTGGTGTATATATAGTCCCTGTGTTTGCCCCGTCCATTGCCAGTTTGTCTTTTGTCTCTGTATTTAGTCTTCCAGTCTTGTTCCCACAGTGTTTTTATGTTTCTTTGACTCCTGTGTGTTTTCCCCAGACCCTGTCTCTGTCTAACCCCTGCCTTCTCTGACCACCCGTTTACCGAACCATGTTAGGTAAAAGCCTGTTTACTTTGTCTGAACTGTGTGTCAAGCTGTGCTTTTGAGTCCCTTTTGTTGTTTGTCGTCATCCGGTGGTGTTAGAGCTTTAATTAAGTACTCATTTATTTCCCTTATAAACAAAGTTAGATCATTTTACAATGCGGTAATGCAAAAATATAGTAAGCAACTTATCGCATAGGGTATGATCATCTTATAGGTTATATCATAGAACTATTACTGTTACTATTTACATAAGATGAGGTATTTTGGTATGATCTTTAATTTAACCAAAAGTCTTGTATCATAAATACATGTCTGGCCTTTGTAAATAAAAATAAAAAAAAAAAACTAAAATCAGTTTTGATTATTTAAATTGTGTTCCTTAATAAACATGTGCGCACCACACCCCGTGCACGCAGGTTCCTTTTATGCTTCAATCAAGCAGGTGCATGCAGGAAAAATAGTGAAATTCAAAGGATGTAATTGTCATTCCACCACTTTAATTGCGACGAGATAAAAAAGGGAGCATTATTAGACAGCTACTCTTGACGTGAGAGTTCTCACCCTTGAGAAAATGAAGACCTTCCGCTCTGTGAAATTTGGCACTCTTCAAGGCTTTGTCAGTTTGAAACAAATTTCCTAAGATCAAATCTCAGACCGCTGGTTCTCCGCAGGTCTTGGAGGTTGCTATAGTGATGGCCTGGTTCACCTCCTCTTGAGTGCTGCCGGTGGGTGATTACTGCAGATGAGATTTAAGTCCATTATGTAAAATAAAGGACCAACTGCAGATATGAAAATTATATTCTGGGGCAACAATAAAAAAAAAAACTGCAGTCAGAAGCAACCTCTTCCTCAACTGCCGCAGGAGCACTAATGACAATAACCTTGGACAACTCTTCCCAAGAGTTCCTCTAGAAATATTCAAATGAAGTTACATTATATCATTCTGCCACCAGCTGATTAACTATGAAGTGAGGTTACAGTAATGACTCCACTGTTTTTTGGCAGTATTTCTTTCAGTGGTGTGGTGTGTGTGTCTTCACAAAGGCATGTGTTTGGGTGTGTGTATGTCAGCCAGGTGGGGCCGTGATCGGGGTGTGTGATGAGGCGGCAGAGTGTGAGGAACGAGGATAAGAATATTTGAGAATCTCCTGAAGGCCAGAGGTCGGACTGGAAACCAGTCGTCCTCATTACAATGATGTAGTGTGCTTTCAGCAGAGGGGCAGAATAAACTTGGGTACAGCACTAATATTGACCTCAGGTTTTCCCGATCTCAACCTGTCAGTCTTTCATAATATAAAAGGAGCAATGTGTAGGGTCCTGCTATAAAACATTCAAAAATGTACTAAAACTCAACAGGATGCGAAGAAATAACATCTTTTACGTCATGTCAAAATTATACCTTCTAAAGTTAGCATGCTAACCAGCTAGCCTCAGTCTGTCCTGTCTCATAAGACCACAAGAGGCGATACTGAGTGACTGAAGCGTCCAGTTGGAGAACGTACGTTTCAATAAGTGTCTACACCCAGCTTTCTGTAGAAAGCCTTTTCTGCTTCCAGTCTGATTGAAGGCCAGTTCCTCCATATAAAACCTTTAGGTTCTAACTCTGCCTAAAACTGCAGTAAGCAATGTCTGTCCACTAGGGGTGCTAGCTTCACAAATGCTAAACGCTAATAACTAGATTTTGACATCAAATACAAACACAATGGGCTCATTCGCCAGCTTTAAGGGTTTTGATGTGATTTTATATTCCTTGTATTCTTTGTGCTGAGCTGGGCCGCCATCTATATTGTCGCACTGTAGGCTACTTAATACAAGGTTAAGACATTAATCTTCTGTTCTCGTGAAAGGGCGCTCATTACTTCACCAAAACATTACACTGTTCCCTAAAGGCAATCCGGAGTCTAGAGGAAGAAACTACTGCTAACGTGAGTTGTTCAGAGACTTTCTTTTTAGTAAACTCTGTGTACACAAACAATGTTCTCAATGCTCGTGTGACCCTGGTCTTTACACATGAACAGCTAGAAAACAAAGGAGCAAAGATCTAATGTCATTTTAACTCCAGTTAATTGTCACATAATTATGTCTCTTTAATTTTCAATAATTAAATAGCTCCTCGGTTTTTTTTTTCTTCAAAATTGGTTTGAATTAGTTCTCAGCTTTAACCGTCTGAACCCTAATAACATGAAGGTTGTCATGGTTCCGTCCTGTTCCAAGTGCTCCTCCCAGCCCATCAGCTCCTCCAGCGCTCTCTTGTACCCCCTGCTCACCTACACCTGCACCTCATCCCCTCGCTCATGTGGTTTGTATTTAAGTCCAGTCTTGCAGTTCAGTCATTGTGGAGTTGTCCGTTCTGTTTTCAGTTCCTGATGCTGTGGAAATAAAAATTCCACCACTTACCTGCCGCAGAGGTGGATTTCAACGTTCGATGCCGAGATTCAGTTTAAGTCGATCAGTTCAGCGGAAAGAATGGCTCATATCATTTGTTTGTTTGTTCAGTTGTGTTTCCAGCACAATGTTGTTTAGAGGTAAATCATGCAATGCACAGTTCTCAGCTCCTTCTCAAACGATCGAGCTAACAGTCAACATAACACTGTAGTTCAAGGCAAATACATAGCTGCAACTTCATGATTAATGTGTATATTCACCATGACACTGACATGTATTGAAGGTAAGCCAAGGGTGACTGACTGACTGAACGAGAACAATCCCAGACTCCCTGACAGATCCTGTGATTTTAAGAGTTGTTGCCTGAAGAGAAACGTTACTACATTTGCTACAGCAAATTCGAACTTATTGGTGCCTTCTTGTAAATTCGACATGAAGTAGAATACACTAAGATGTTTCTCTACTAAAAAAAAAAGTGTCAATTTGTCACAATTTGCTGTCAAAGCTACTGTTATTTCCTTAGAGGCGGAAGAAGGCAAAGGACTGGACTCACAATTTTGAGCGTTCGGGGACAATGATTAAACTGTGTGAGGCTGTCTGCAACATGTTCAGAATTATTTGGGTCCACTTGTTCATTCAGCAAATGTTGTACATGAAGATATTTCTTTCCTCCTTCTAGTGATGTAGGTATGGGCCTATATTTGCATATACAGTACAGCGGGGAAGGGAGATCTGATCAAGACGCATTTAGTGTCAAGTGTGAAGGTGAATTGAAGGTGTCCACAGTTCATCTATTCCCCCAATTGGTCAGGGTTCATTATTTCAGAGACCTCCACGAAGCTCAGATTATAACACTGACCGTGCATGACACAAGCAAAAAAAAAATAAGCATAGCTGGCAACTGTCTGCGGTTCATGGAGTTCAAGTGATATAGCCTTGAAAATTATGGTTTCCAACCAAGATCTAAATTTCTAGGTATTCATTCATGCTTTTGGCTGCCAATTAAGCAAGCGTCATGTCTGGATTTATTCTTGTCAGACTTGTGTCATTGCAGGGTGTTGTCATTAAAAAAAACAAAAAAATGGATTTAATGAGACGTCTGCTGAGAGGAAGGACAGGCCAACACTGGCATTAAAAATGGCAAATCTGTCTTTTTCAGAGTGATGATGAAATGTGAAATGCAAATTTTTATCTTCGGTCCAATCTTTGATACCACGATATGCCTTGAGTTGTACCACCACTGCAAATACTTTAGTACTAATTAGAACTATTATGCAATTTGTGTGTTAAAAGACTGCTGGTTTAGGTTGTTAAATTATAGTGCAGTTTGAAAACGAGTGTCATTCAAACACATCATTGGTGCTGTAAACATACTAAACATAATATATACAGATGTATTTTGTGCAGATGTACTCTTTCCTCTTTTCTTGCTGACCTGTGTCTTGTTTCAATTCATTAACTCTGATATGTTGAGACATTTCAATTGGCAGGTGAGAAAAGGGTGGACACATTATGCTACAGTGTGACTCAGATGTTGTCTGGGCTGAGGGTTGAGGACTGTGGTGATTCAAGATGTGGAAGGCAGCAGGGGGAAAAAATGGGGCATGAAGGGAAGGTAAGTAATCGACAATGGCAGCGAATCTTTTCCTCTTTCATAGCTGCTGATATGGTATGGTAGCAATTAAGCAGAAACTGGAGGTAATTATCATTTCTGTGGTACAGAGGGAGAATGTCTTAACATGGATCTTATTCCAATTAAAGTGAACAATTGCAAAAAAGAAATCTCCTGCTCCTGGGCCCGGAGCAGCAATGATGTTTCAGTCATGTGCCATTTGGCGACCAGGCAATTGTGCAGCAATAGGGAAAGTGTACTGATGTGTCAGCAAATTGTAAGAACGGTGGCATCGTCCAGCGAAGGTCAGGAGAGCCAGAGAGAATTCTAACTGTGAGATAAACGTGTCTAATTCTGTGGCTAACTCTCTTGTTGTCTCTTTTATGGCTCACCTCCCCACTCTATAAGCAAATACATGCCAGCGTCACTGGAACAAACAGATGCTTTACTCTAAGAAAGAAATAACTTGATTCATAACATTTGCCAAATTAACAAATCGGCCCAAATAGTTGGGAATATGTTGTAACATTTATTAGTCATCGTTTACTGCATTTGTAAATGTTGTAATGCTCACACTCTATGATATATTCTTTGATCAGTTCGGTGTAAATGGTGAATTTAGCTGAAACAGCAGTTGGGAGGTATGATAGAAACATACAGGGCAGGACATGGAGACAGACTGCTACAATACCTTAAGTGCCTACTTGCCAAAATCTGACACTTATTACAAGTAGAGAATGATCGGAATGTTTTGTATTTAAAGCAGAATTCACAAGGTTAGGGAACTCAGTGCAGCGTAACAACCATTCACACCTGGGCTAACCTAACATCCTGCATGAATGCTGGTTAGGACACTCCCACACAGGGTTTAAAGCCTGCGACTCCAGCCTCTTGGATGAGAAGTGAGGTGAGGTGAAACGTCTTCAAGACACTGAAACAAGTCCAGTTACCTACGATACAGCACCTGGCATTACCATGACCTGGATGACTGAAAACCATCATCAACAATCGGATTCTACCTACACTAATGGAACAAATGGCTCACATGATAGAGCCAGGCAGTCGACTCAGGTAGATTACTCTGAGTCTCCTCCTCTTTACTCAGCCGAGGGAGGACACTTTAATTGCGCTCCCTCAGAGAGGATAAGGTCACGCATGTCAGCTAACTGCTCTGTTCAAAATATAATGGGGACAGCGCAGGTGGCGTATACATTTCCCTAGTTCATCAGAGAAGCACGCGGCCATTCATCAACCTCCCTCTCTGTTAATACATCTTTCCTGGAGAGAGGAGGTGCGGGAGAGACAGAGGAAAAAGAGACGACGGAGAGAGGAGAGGGGGGGTTGTACTGTGGGAGTTACCGTGGTCACATAATGGTTTGACACACTGTTCAGATTCATGCAAGCGGTTTGGTGACAGGAGGGATGAGGATGGTGGAAACAGCCATCTATCTTGACACCTAATAAAACAACAACATATACAAAGTGGTTAGTCAAAGAGCACAGGGGCGAGGTGTAATCCATTGACACTTACTCACTCCTCCCGCTCATCCTCCTCATTCACCCTTCTCCTCTCCTTGGTTTCTTTTGGAAATCAATAACGAATTCCTTCATGTTTCACTGATTAGATGCTTTTTCTTCAGCTCGTGTTTATCCGTGACATGTTTGCTATCATTGATTGTGCTTCGGTTAGGATGGGGCGGTCCGTGCCCGTTGCATTCTGCAGCAATCATTCAGCTGGTCAGCCCACATTAGCCGTGACTTGTTTTCTGCACGCCTGTCAAAGCAGGAGCCAAAATTACTCCGCTTATGGCGAAGTTTCATGCAGGCAGGACAAAAGTAATCAATAGCGGCGCTCGAAAGGCAAGGTGCAAGATCGGCAGACAGGTTGAATAGCGTAATCAAGCCGGAGTGAGGGCTTCAAAGATGATTTTTTCGAAGATGTGTGGACATGCGAGTGTGGATGCTGAGCATGGAAATCAGAGAGGGTAATGGCAATCTATTTTCCTGTCTTCTGTTTGACCGCATCTTTCAGCGCGCTACCAGACATTCTTCAAAAGTGATTCAAAGCAGACTTCTGCATCTAGCATCTGTTTCTGGGTGAAAAACATGCGGAATGCTTTCATGTGAAGAAGGCATTTACTGTTTTGCACTGTTTTTAATGCTGCCTTCGAATGGAAGTTGTGCACAGCGTATGCTTAGTGTTCAAGCGGCATTCAAGTTGTGAGAACACCGTGGCGAGGCGACCACAGGCATGGATCTACAATTTAATCATGGATGTGGCGGGGTCTCTCAGCCTTGCCTCTGATTTTGGTGAGTTGCAATGAAAATTACTCATGCAGCCCAAAAGAAATTTTCACCAACCACAGTGGTGACACCCAGGGGTGGGCATTGGCCACACTGATTGAATTGTTTTTAGAGGTTCTATATTAGAAAAATGTTCCTTAAGCTGATGCAAGTTGAAAAGCTGTGACATCAAGTCTTTGAGCCAAGCAGGATGTTGCAGAATGGACCAGCCAGAAACATATTTAGGGAGCCACGTGATCAAAAATTACACCCTGAAGCTAGAACTTTTTTTGGTGTATGCACCCGGTGAGCAATCCTCTTTGGACTGAGTGGGCGGCATCTTTGCCTTTAGTACCTATTTCTATTATCAAGACTATGGGTAGAAGCCACAGAGGCTTACAAGGTAGGATGCTAATGAGCAGGTAACTTAATTCAGGAAATCTATAGTTTACAATATGACTTGTGTAGCAGGAAGATAGATGCCATTAGTAAGGGCCCTGCGATGAGCTGGCGACTCGTCCAGGGTATACCCTGCCTTCGCCCAGAGAGATGACTGGGATTTGCTCCAGTAACCCCCCGGAAAAGAAAAGGGGATAAAGCAGTTACATTCCCGCGACCCACACGGATAAGTGGTTGATAATGATATGGGATTGTTTTGTTTTTTTTCCCTACTGAGACGGTGGAGGGTTTGGTGATAAATTTTTGGTTTGGTTTGAGTGCGGTGAGTACTCGGTCCCAGTGCGAACTGTCCCTTCACTGTCTGCGGCCTCGGCCACCCATCCTCCTCAGCACTTTTTTATAGTCATTTTAACGACATCTCTAATAAATTGTTTCTTTTAATATTACCATATGATGTCAGCAGCTCTCTTAGAGGTCCCATATTATGTAAAACATTTTTTTCTCTTTTTACATATGTAGATGTATAAACTGGTCCTCCCTGAGCCTACCAACTCCCAGAATGAGGAAAGCAAACGAGTCCTGCATGGTCTCTGCAGCCCACACACTGGTAAAACGGCGCTCCTACAGGCTGTTCAGATTTAGCTCCTGTCGTTACGTAACAACAGGAGAGATTTTAATAGGCCGGCCTCCCCTGCGCACAAACACTCCCCCGTCTCCCCAGAGATATCCGAGAGAGGGGAGTCCATCCCTGAGGTGAAGTTCAGTGTGTCCAGCGGTAAGATAGCAGTGTTTTTGCAATGTCGTAGCTCAGAGCTCGACACACGGATTGCTCTCTTGCTGGTTGTAAAAAATCACCATAAGTGCCTATCGGACTGCTTCATTAATGACGGTCAGTACAAAGCTGGCTTTGCCTTGACACTGACCCTCATAAACGGATCCGTCCCACCCATACTGGACCCAGCAACTGCACCCGAGCCACAGGTAAGTGTCACCGCTGTTTGGTAATATTTGCATTTGCCAAACTACAAGTTACCTTTACTGTTAGCAGGAGCTAGCATTGGCTACATGGTAGTAATTGTAACAACACATACAAACTAATTAACGTATTCAGACACACTAACCATCCTGAAACGTCCTGCTGCAGCCGCAGAGTCTGTACTTCTTCAGGAGCCTCTCCTTCTGGGTCTGATTCTGGCTCAAACAGGAATGGTTGAACATCAGCCTCTCAGCGAGCCACAGCAATACATCCATCACAACATTAACGCATGCTACTGCTAGCATATGCGGCATCCTCTCCCTGAGCGGGGCATGTAGCAGGCAAGGCAGGCATTGACAGATGGAGCTCATTCGCATTTAAAGGTGCAGGCACAGAAAGTAGAGCTCACTTGAGTGACTTTAAGACAGCTGAAATTCAGGACCAGGGATGGGTTTGGGGCAATACATTTCAAATACAGTGCTGTTGGAGCTATGGCAGCTGTGTGAAATTGATGAAAAACAATATAACTGTTAAGTGGAAGACTAAAAGGTGGACCCAAACACTGTTACTCAGACCGGAGGTAGGATTGGGGGAAACAAAAGCAAGCTTTATTAAACAAAGCTGAAATCTAAAAAACCCAAGCAGCATAAAAGAAAATAAGTCATTGTAAGAAAAACACCAAACCAAAAAACAAAGTAGCAAATAAAACAGTTCAACACACTGCAAAGAAAAAGGCAAAGTACAAATCAAAAATCAAAGCTCAAATCAAACATGGGAAAACCAGAACTCACAATCCAAAAAACACATGGGACTGGGAGACTGGAGACAGAAGGAACTCTGGGAGAACATCACAGCGACAGAAGCAATGAACGGACAGAGACAAGAGGGAAAGCAGAGACTAAATCCACAGACACTAACGATGAGACGAGGAACAGTTGAGGAGAGAGACGAGGGAGGAGGCCAGGTGAGGAAACAAGGGGGAGAAGCACAGAGGAGAAAATCATGACAGACAGAGGGAGACAAACATGCACAGAGGGAAGAACACAGGAGACACTGAGAGGACACAAGAGGGCATGGAAATCAAATACAAGACACCACAAGACACAGAACCATGACAATAATATGGGACCTTTAAATAAACTGCAAGCTTGGTGGGAAAAATCCTTGTCTCGGTCCATCATTTACAGTCATCTGTGTCGATAAAAAGAATCTGTGGCATCTTTACTGGGTTGACTTATTCTAAATATATCTATGTCTTATATCTAAAAGATCAGTAAGATCCAAAGTTGATAGTGAGATTGCGGACCTTGCCACGGTCCGGTCACAGTCGCTTGGCATCACCAGTTGCCATTTTTTGCTAGCTATTAATTTTTTTATCTTCTGTGGGTTGACATACTTCTGAGTGATGCAAGTTGGGTTGGTTCTTGGCCAGAGCTCAAGCAGGAAACATAATGTCATGTTACAGCTAAACGGCATGCTAAATTGTGTTTCTGAGACATTCAGAGCAAGCAACAGGTAGTGTCATAATAGAGTCCTGATCAGTATTTGATCAGCTGCCTGGTCTCACAGTTTGATCTGGGTTTTGTGAGGCCAGTGTTCTGCCAGACGGACTTGCAAATAGACCAATCACAGTAGCATATGACTATCAAATCAGGACTGGTGGTGCCCGGTCAAATTATCATGACCACAGTAAACACACTGCAATTTGAAGGCAGCAGTACTGTACAGCGTGGGTGGATGGCTCTGAATCGATAGTCGATTTAGACCAGCTATAAGGACTGGTACTGTATACAGTACGCTGGAAACATGGTTCAGGCCTCATTGCCCTCTGTCTGGCTCTCCGTCATCTGCTGGGAGTGTATGGTTCACTGGGCCATGACATAAACTCAGACAGTATTGCGCCGAAAGGCCATTTCACCAGTAACCAAAGGAACTGCAGCCAGAGAAGAAAAGGCGGAGGAGGAGGAGGGGTGGGAAAACAACTGATGAGAGAAGTGTAACCTGGTGAGGGATGGACTTTATGGATTTCCTTTCCTTACATTCAACAAGACCACCTACGCACAGGGACAACCGCACATACACACACGGGCAATACCACTTGTCCCAGTCACAAGCACACTTGGGGCCACCTGGCCTCAGCTCATCACACCGTCCCCCTCACCACTACAGGCTGGAGCTCTAGAGTAAATGAAAGAGGTGATTATGGAAGCACGTGTCCCTTAATGCCTCTACCAGATCTGGCTAACGCACCATCCCAGGGGAGTTTATAGGTGTGTGTGTGCAAGAGAGAGGCGGAGAGAGGAAAAAAAGGGGACAGTGTCCTGGTTTCTACACACAGTATACAGTGCAGTGCATAGTTTGATACAAAGAGTGCGTTTATACTGTTAGAGGATTGGCTATTTTGCTTGAGTCCTCATTTGCCAGCAACTTCCAACCATTCCACATTCATGTCATATCGGAATGATGAGTAGATTTTTCTTTTTCTTTTTTTCCCTCTGAGATTACTAAGCCTGTCAAGCTCCTCAGGACGTCCAGCTGGTTCGGAAAAAATTAACAAACACAGCTAAGAAAATAGGCAACTGCCACAATTTGACTAAGAAGATTCAGGGGATCTTGTGCAAAACATTTCAAGATACCACATGAGCAAGGTACAATCAACAAACAAACAAGCTAACAAACAAGCGTTTACAAAGTTTTGTCAAATCACCAATAAACTGTCTGGGTGTTTCTGGTGTGCATCTTACTCCTGGTTCCAGAAGATCCATTTCAGTAACATATTTAGTCCACAACTCTAAATTCTATGATTAAATGGTGTTTGAGGAAGCTTTTTCATGCTTTTATCCCTGGAAAGACTCTCATTTCATAGCAGACGCAATTATCCCTCTACACCACCTAGATCCAGAGATAGCATCTGTTTGATTGACAGCTCATTTGAGTATGTATCAGCTTCTATGCCCGCCCTAGAGCCTTCAACAGCCAATGAGTGACAGAGAAGTGACCCACTCTCCTGGACTGGAGCGTTAGGCCAGTAAGGCCCTCACAGCTGCAGACCATCGGCCTCCCACCTGCTTTTAACCTGATGGGTTGATCTCTCTCTCATCACATGTGATTAGTTGCACGTGCATAGACATTAACACAAATTTCAGTCTGTGTGTGGAGTGCCAGTGGCCGCAGTGTGGTGAAGAGAGCACAGAGAGAATGAAAGGAAAGGTAGATCTGAAAGGGAGTGCATTAAAAGGCGAAAAGCTAGAGAGAAAAGTGACACTAACTGCTGGATATTACAAATATCATCACAAGAAGGGGACATGTTTGGTGTTTAAGCGAGAAAAGAACATTGGAGGGCGACCCTCGGCATGTCATATCACAGCTACCTTGCCCGGGTTGATTCTATGTTAGAAGAACATAATCACTGTGAAAGTCAGAAGATGCATAGGCATGGAAATAATGTAGAAAGTAAAGACCAGTACAGCCAACCTTTTCCTGTCAGGTGGAAGTACCCCCGAAAACTCCACTCATACCGGAGTGTCATGATGATAAATCCATGTCCATTCAGAGCTGAAGGGAAATGTCAGGTGCAAAACAATCACTCCAAAAGAGCACCAAGAAGATATACGGGTATCTATTGAACAAAAACTGGCTGTTTTTAAATTTTTTGGTATGTTTGAAAGTAAAATTTAAAGATATATGACTCGGATTAACAGTAAAGATTAACAATAATGTCACAAAAAAGCAACAGGGTTGAGTTTGTCAGAGCCATACTAATAGGGTGCAGCTTATCACCAGAGTAACCGCTAAGTTCAGTTAGTTAGTAAGCTCTATTAGGCGACTCTGCCCGGACTGGGAGCTCAAGGCACTGTGGGAGTGTTAGTGTTGTTTGTTATCAGACTCCTGAGGTAAAAACAGGTAAGGGGCTAGCTGGTTAGCATGCTAACCACATTAGATATCTCTGTAACACAATACACAGAAAGCTTCAACATGTATTTTTCTTTGTTTTTTTTTTACTTTGTGTTTATAAATGTAGTTATTCATTTTAACATATTGCACTTTTAAGCAATATAACAGCATCATTTAGGAAGCAGCGCATGTTTTCCATATGCCTAAGCAGCTGTCTTCATTTTAAAATATTTATTCTACGTCACTCTGTGTGTTTGTTCATTCATTCGACTCACAAGGTGTCGATACCAGCAACTGGGGTACAATTTGTGCTTTCTTTTTTTTTTTTAAATTAGTCGAGGACATTTATTTTTGTTTGTCTAAATATACAAATGTTATTGAAGGCTCTCAGTCATCCATATCTTGGTTATTGTAAGTGTTGTGTCGTGTCAGGCCAACCCTGCCAACTCCCCTCCAGTTAGTTAGAACCGAAGAAGCCTCTTGGATGAGAGGTGAAACGTCTTCAAGAAACTGAAACACGTCCAGTTGCCTACGATAAAGCACTTAGAGATACACCAATATGCCTCAGCCATACCTGTTCAAATCATGCCACTTTGATGTGGTTTCAAGTGTCATGCAGATACGAGTTTGAAAACAGGTATTCTTGGAGAAAGATTGTTTTGTGAGTGGAGTGTACTCACAAAGCAACCATGTGGAGAGAGTATATAGGTTTTTCAGGACTCACCATCAAAGTGTGGACACAAACACAAATTACTGGCCCGGTAGGCGTTAGTGTACACTGGTTGTCAGGTATATTTTGGTGGAAAGAATCCCAGAGAGACAAGAGAGAATAGCACATTCTGGTATGTTAATGTGAATTTTCCAGGGCAGAGGGTGCTGTAGTTATTGGATTTTGCATTAATGCATAGATCGTGATGAGATTTCAGATGCTTGGGAGAGAAGCAAATATGCCTGGGATGCTTAACAATGTTTGCCCTATCCCGTTCTGGGACAAACTTCAAAAGACTAGATCAAAGTCAAAGATGAGAAATGGACAGAAATGGAGAGATTTCCACTTCTTGGCCTCTCTCTTCTTCCTCTGTCTCTTTATTTTATCCTCCTCTAACCTAAACCCACCTTCTAATGATGATAATCATTTTCTGGGACCTTCATCCAAATTAACTTGAATCACAGTAATCAAGATGCATGAACAGGTATGATTTTTAAATACTTTCACACTGAAACAAACCCACTAACACCTGCTAACATCTGGCTTTTGTCTTTAATCTGAATTGGTATTATAGGCATTCACTCCCGCTCTAGTTGACGCTGCAGAAGTTCAGGGTGTTTATCGGCTCCAGCTCGGATTAATCTGGTTGGAAACATAACACCAGGGTGGACATGCTAAGTTTTGCCCCTTGTCAGGCACATTAATAACTAATGATCAGGTATTTAGTATTAACTCAACAGTACTCAGTATCATGTTTTACTTAACTTAAAGGTGCACAAAAAGAGTAACTTTTCAGGAAGTTATTAGTAGTTAATCAGTTACTGGTTACTGGTTTGTGCTCTCATTCATAGTTAATCAGGAACAACTCATGAGGAAAGTGGTAAATGTGTTGTTCACAGATATTAATGAACTAATCATTAATGAACCATCTCCCAGTCTGTTCTCTAGTAACTCCTCATGATCTACAGTCCTCAATCACAGTTCACAGGACTTACTCGGTAACTATTCATTAATTATCAAATCGTTCCTGATTCATTCCTCACTAGTTCCTCAGTAACTACTCAGGACAACTTGTTGGACAAGTTGAGAGCTTCACAATGTTTAGACGGTGACACCTTGCCATTTTGAAATCAGCATTATTTGGGATTTTTCCATGCGTGTGTGTGTGTATGTGTATACAAGTTTGTACCACTGAAGGGGTTGAGCAATAGATTAGAGTATCACTTGTATAAAAATGGTATGATTAATTTCACATAAATTATGCAGATGTATGGAAATATTAGCAGCATCCAACACAGACAGAAGACAGGAAGAAGAATGAGAAGTAATTTTGTAAAAAAAAAAAACGCCTCCAGGGGTTGTCCTGTACAATTTAGCATATTTGTTAAGTTACACAAACAAGCCAGACATTGACAGCTCCTGTTTGCTTGGAAATATGTCGCTTTCTGCCATCTGTGCTACAAAAGTAAGTCAATTATTTGCACAGTAATTTAGAATTCATGCTTCGAAGCTTTCGGAACACTTTGTAACACCTTTACCTCCACGTCTCGGTAAACATCCATTTGTAAACACCTCCAAAAGCTTTTTAAATGAAGACATTTCTTCACGTATACCAATTATTGGATAATTTTTTGAAACATTTGCCGTTGTGATTTATACAAAAACAACAAAGCCTGTCCTTGCTGGGCAAGGTCAGGTTACTACAGTAAAATGCACCAATAATCAATAAACCATTTGCAATGACAAACTGGCCAGTATCATGTGGAGGGAAGGGAAGGCTGGAAAAGGAGGAGAGATAATCACCTGCATATTCTTCTGAGAAAACGGAGAGGAAACTGCTTTGGGACATTTTGGAAGCCGGGGAGAGATGGTACACTTCCTGAAATATGAATACCTGACATTCCTCAGCCAGATTCATAGTGGCATCACTGAGTGTGAAGAGGTGATATATCCCAGAGATTGGGTGATGATGACATTCCGAAAACACAGTGCACACTCGCTGTCATTTTGAATGAGAGGATGGCAGCTGACTGCTCAACACTTTTCCACACATTTTCATGGAAATTAAATCCTGCCTACCTTTACCTCACAGAGGCAATAATGAAAATTGAGTTCTTCTGACCGCAGGACTGCGTCTGACTGTGTGTGATTAAGGTCGACACAGACAGAGAGAGACTGAGCTGAGGAATTGGGCAAACACAAACAATATTACAGAGAGGGGACAATTGTTGACAGACAAGTAAAGTTTAATGAACATTTTGTTTAGTCTCATACACAGGCTATTATTATGACATCTATGCATTGTGTTGCCTGCTAACCAGCTAGCCGTGACCCTTCCCAGTCCAAAGCTCCCAGAGCTACCAGTCAGGATCGCTAGCTGCACTGCTAACTGAGCTAACTAGCTGAAGGCAGCTAAAGTTAGTGGTTAAGGTAGGAATATGCTGCTATTTGTTTAGGATTTCAACAAATGGCTTACATATTGCACACCTTTTAAAAAGAGGCCACAGCTTTAAGCGCCACCCCATCCAAATGAAAAATACCAAAATTGCAAACAAAATAAAACAGGTATGAAACAGGTGGTGCTGTTTTAAAAATGTTACATATTCTATTAATTGCCTCTGCAGAGAGCATTATACATTCTACATGTTCAGTAACTGCACAGCTTGGGTTGTAATACACCATAGAATGACCAGTTACCAACAACAGTAACTGGTTCAGTTGTTTTGAAGCACTAACCTCTAATAACCGCCTGAAGCTTAGTTAACTGTGTTGGTTTGCACAGCAATAATCAGGTAAAAAGTAGTATTGATACTGAAAATACATGACCGCCAGCCAATCACAAAGTGGATGATATAACTGTTAGTGTTGTCTTTCCCAAAATACACCACCACTGGACAGAACATACTTTGCCGTTTTGTGGAGCGCGGTATAAGTTTGTATCTGACATTTGTTGAAGTAGCTGTTCATAACGCTATAATACTGATTTTGGGTGTGTGTGTGTGTGCATTTGTGTGTATTGTGGGCCATGTTTGCACGATCAAGATGACCTTCAAGTGTTTTAACATGTCGATAATAATGGACCGAGTGTGCCGATTTTTGACCCACTTTCTATTTGGGAAACAGATGTCCTGTGACAAAAATACGCCAAAAAGGCACTGTAAAAAATTCTAGTGAGAGTATGACACCGGGACGCATAAAGAGGAACGCAAAAGTGCTGTTTTTGGGTCACAGTCAGCGTATGCCAAACAATACGCACCACACTCTTTGTGATTCCGTTCTCCTCTTTTTGTGCAGAGATACAGCAGAGAGTCGGCGGCCTGGCGGGGACCAGGCGCCTCGCTTTGTCTCATCAGACCGGTCTCCCTTCAGATGTGGCTTCAGAAGCGCTTCTGAACCAGCTTCGACAGGCTAATGCAAAATGTTACGTACGTATAATATAGGATTATCAGTATAGTGTCAAACACTCATGCACTTTTCACAGTATGTAGGTCTACATCTACTGTCCCACTGGTATATGGACATCCATGTATTGATACAGCCCTGAAAAATATCCATAAGTTTTGATTGACAGGTCACTATCCCTTTGCTGCATTAGTCCGCTGCTGACATCTCTACACTCACCAAATCACAGTTGACCTGAAGCTGCTGGCTCCCTAATGCTGACATAGGCATGTAAGATATGAGGTTTTTTTGTCAGTAAGCCTAGTAAGCATCATGTTGCCTCCTGGAATCTGAGAACATACCAAAGCATCTTATTCAAAGAGCACAATCACTTGCAACAAACAGTTTGAGGAGAGATGCAGGTGAAACAAGCAGAAATACAGCCAGTGAGTGATTTCGGTGTGTCACTAAACACAAAATGTTTTTTTCAGGACCTCCACGGTGGAGGTACTGCTACACGTTTTGAAGGTGCAAGATGTAGTTTTGGGGAAGAAATTTTAATCAGAAGAGAAAGATCTTAATTGACTTATTTTATTTTCTAAACTAACTAAATAAAAAAATTCTCTTCACTTTTGCGACTGAATAAACCAACTGACCTTAATAGACAAAACAATTTCATACCATCTCATTTTGTTTAACTCCATAAATTTTGGCATTTCCCAAAAGCTTTTGGAGAATACACTTGGAAATTTGGAGGAATAAACAGAATGTGATCCCCCCATATAAAAGTTTCTAGTCGTAGATAGATTCCTAGACTATAACGACACCACTGATAAAATGCCTTACTGTTCCTTTATCTTTTTTTTCAAGAATTTCAACTCTAGTAGGCTGAATGATGAAATCAGTTACTGTTTTGCACGAAGCACATGTGGAAAACAGTTAGAAAACAGGCACCGGGAACAAAATTGACTATTCAGCTTGAGTACAAAACTATATTGATGTTGGAAGAATTCTGACAAATGACCTTAACAGAAGCATCTGTTCCCACAATACCATGATGCCTTCAGGGTACCAGTTGAGCATAGACCATCGATTTATGGTATATTGATGACCACTGGTATTGATTTACTCCCAGCAATCCACCAGGGGATCTGGTACATGATGCATGTATGTGGCAAAGAATGGGACCTAAGATAAGGTGCTTGAGATGTGTGTTTGTGCCGATACCAGCGCCCGGGGGGACAAAAAAAGAGAAAAAAGCGTTAATAAATTATTTTTTTCTTTTTTTAATTACTCCTGGAATAAGCATTGGACTGACTGACAAAACCCCGTCTCCCACTAGTTACTCTTGCATTGCCGTGAAGCTTTGTGTTCTTGTCACCTGTCAAAATTTCCATCAAAATTTCGTTGTTTCTCCTGGAAAACATAACGTAATTTGATGGCAAAAAACAAATGTAATGTATGATAAATAATTGTCATAAAGGCGCGCGTAAGATGCCGGATCTTCTAACGCCATCTGCACATTTCACACAAATATGAAGTGCGAGATGAACATCCAGCAGAGGATGTACTTCCCGCGGCAGTTGAAGAAATTCAGCCTGCCGTCATCGAGTCCATCATCACTTCCTCCATCACCATCTGGTGCGCCGCTGCCACTGCCAGGGACAAGGGCAGACTGCAGCATATCATTCGCTGTGCTGAGGAGGTGATCGACTGCAATCTGCCACCCCTCCGGGACCTGCACGCCTCAAGGACCCTGAGGCCTGCAGGTAAGATTGTTGTTGACCGCTCCCATCCCAGACACAAACTTTTTGAGACACTCCCCTCTGGCAGGAGGCTGCGGTCCGTCGGGACAAAAACCTCTCAACAAATGAACTTCCAATATTAATCTTTCCAATCTGCAACTAACCTCATTAACCAGGTTCATGACCCCCACTGACACTGACCTGTTGCACATTGCAATATCCATCTCCACTGTGACCATGAACAATCCATTTCAATCTTTTTGCACTCCTGCATAAACCTGTACAGTCTCTGTGCAGCATCTGCTTGAAAAACTTCTTCTGCTGTCTTTGTATGTTTCTATTTTTGTCCATTCGTGTGTTTTTGTCTATTCTATATTTCTATTATATCAATTGCTCTTAGTATTATTTGTTGTTTTGCACTGACACAGCAAACCACAGCAATTTCCTTGTGTGTGAAAGCTTACTTGGTAATAAGAACGATTCTGATTCTGATTCTGATTCTGAATCTCAGCCCATCTGTCATGGCAACCTGGCAACCCATGTGGATGGTGTCGGGACAAAAGGTGAGTGTCCCGCAAACTGCTAGGTGCTAGGCTATGGTATTGTTTCCAATGTTTCTGTGCATGCAGTATGTCTAATATTGTAACCCTAGGCTTATATTTCGAAACAAGACAGTAATAACCATGATTTAGGGATGGGCTAATGAAATTACTTTTTGTTGTGTTATTCAAACGCCACTAAGCGCAGTGGGTTGAGTTCCACCTGAAAGTCTTAATACAAACCAGGCAGTCTACATGGAGTTACAGAAACTAATACATAGAAAACTAATTATAAATCTTTTATTCACCAGTCATTCTCTCTATTCAGCTTGTTGGAGTAAAGTGAAGTCCCTTTGTGTAACGCGCCATCCTCTATAGAACACAATAATCCCAACAAGTAATCGAACCGAACCACGGGTAAAACATCATTCTTCTCTCTTCGGGCTCATAGTGTTAAGCTGTAAGAACAAAAGGAAGCAATTAAACTTTTCCCTTTTTCTCCTTCCTTGCACTTTATGCACCTCATTTATACTTTCTTTATATATTTTACTATTTAGTTTTACCATTTAGTTGGATTAAAAAGAACTATCAAGATTAACTTGTGCCACACATATGGGTTGCAAGCGGGTGACAGTCGCGTGCCAGTGCTGCTAGGACATTTTCCAGACATTGAAGAAATACTGTACACAGTGGATGTGCTTGACATTGCTTTTTGTCTTTATTGGTCTTGGAGGGCTTTCGATGTAACGCTGTTGCAGTTGCTCCAAGCATACGGCTTCACAATGTGAAGATGTGAGAAATCTAAAGTGTGATGCACGTCTAGTTAAGACTGCAAAGCTATAATTGGACAATCACTGTTTAGGGGAAGGGGTCAGCAAAGAGGCAATTGACAAAAACGGCATCAGTAATGGAACTTTTCTGCTGAATGTCCTGTGGGCTTTGAACCAGAGAACCTCCGGTCGGGGAGAAAATGTACGCAGCCGTGGCTAAGCCACATGTAGCCATCATTGCTGCGCAGACCCGTTAGCTTTAACTGGTCACAAAATCGTTAAGGAACAACCGTGAGACTTCAGCTGGGAGTGAAGGAGGTTCTGTCCAGTAAATTAAATGCAGAGGTGAGTCGAGCTCATTACTCACTGTCAAAGAGCGAGTGACAGGTACATCAGCTCAAAATGCACACAGCGAGCTATTTATAAATAACAGTGACGAGAGCCTGAAGTTGACGTCCCATTTCATGCTTTTTTCCCACCCCCTGCTCTGATCGTGCCCCTTTTGTCTGAACAGCTGGCACAGATGCGGAAAAAGATCCCATGTGCAAATGCTCCGACACAATGACCTCTCTCTTTATAGCTCTCCTCCAATCGGATATTTCACACACACACACATGTACTGAAACCCAACATGGCACCCTTGTCCACCTGTCAGAGACTGGCACGTCCTCCTCCCCGAGAGCATCCCCCATTCCAGGTTTTCTTTTAATTGGTTGCAGCTCTCCCCCGGGTGGGTGCCTTGTCTAACAGCAGACACGGTAATGGTTTACCATGGGAACTGTGCATTACACATACAGTTCAGGAAAGCCACAAAGGAGCGCTCCAGCACTACCTGAGCCGCACGGCTGTCCCTTATGTACGCCCGTTGTGGAGGCATCATCAAGTAATCACGCCATATTAACAGGCTGGGGTCATGGTAATGAATCTACAGTATGCTGCGTTGGGTTTTATCATTACTTCTGCCTCTGTTGGAGACACTCCGAGGAACTTAGACAAGTGAATTGATGAGGCTATCTTATGTTGGCCTCCAGGGATCAAAGTGTTTTCTAGAGCATAGAGTAATAGCTTTGATAATGAGCTGCTGGCTTGATTGTCTACACCATGTCTTGTGGAAAACAAAGCTATTATGTAATCCCAGAAAAGTCAATAACAGCGTCCATAAGAACGTCGATAAAGTCAAGAAGGCAAAGACAATGTCCCTGACAGCACCCTGACCTTTGGTCCGGGGGCTCGGCTCTGAGAAGGGTTTTGTGCTCTCTTCAGACACTATATATTTCATTCCGTGGTCATCGTGTTACATACCGTAATATGACAACGGTTCTTCACCTTTTGAGCACTGGACAACGTGTGACGGCACCCTGCTGCACATCTGCCAGTACAAATCCATATTCAAGTGACTCCTCAGGCTATACAGTAAACTTAAAGTAAACGTAACAAAACGTCATGTAGAAATCTGCATTTTCTCAGTATTCGGTGCCCCCCACAGCTTCTGAGTGCTACACCACTGTCGTAAATACAACTCGCAGATCTGTAACAACTGTTAGACGTAATGTTGGCGCTAACTACAAACAAAACGCATTTCACCACAAAAATGCTATGTGATGTGATGGAGTAACCATTCACCCTATTATGAGGCACTGTATCATCAGAATGATTTTAAAGCTGTTATTCTAAGGTCAAAAAGTTACATAATGTGGCTTTAAAGACCACTGGCATAGACAAGCTGTTTTAGAGTGGGGTCTCTCTTAAGAGGTGTGAAGGTGAGAGAGACAAAGTACATTAACAGGCATATTTGAAGCATCGGCTGCTTGAGGAGGCATGACTGGTGAAAACGCTGCCAGCGAACGCTGGAAACTCGGCCCGGACGCTGCAGGGCTGAAACATGTGCTGCCGTGTTTATCTCGGGAGAAAAGTCTCATTATCTTGTAATCGCCAGTGCAGTGCAGGTCAGCGTGAGGGGGTTTACTGGTCTGGGCGTAAGCTTCCCGAACTCCTCGCAGTCTCATCATAATATCAAATACATTCGAAAGCATGCTTCCACTGCGGCGCGTGCTTATTCAAAGTGTATTCATGAATTCACCAGCACACAGAAAGTGGTGATATTGTAAAAGAGAGGAGAGGGAACTTCACCACTTTTTCTGCATTTTACTTGTATCGTTTTCTCTTTTTCTTTTTTTGTAGTTTTTTTAAATACAGAAACATTAAAGATGTTTATGATTACAAAACCTCATTTCAGTGGGAACAAGAGGGCCGACCCATTGTAAATGAGGATAAATAATAGAAAAAAGGTCATCCGGGCTAAGAATTGTTGTGTTTGATCACTTTTTCTAATTCGGACCTGTTTGCGAAAGCTCCTGTTCTTGGACTCTTGATCCTTCCTGTGGAGACCCTGAGCCAGTTCCTGATATCTGAGGAGGAGAAAAGGAGATTTACAGCACTAAGCTGGCAGCGTCTTTGCCGCAGTCAGGCCTGCTAGCCAAATCTATTTCGGATTTAGTGTTAAGTCAAGGCCATCGTCATTGTTTCGCGGGACAACAGCGAGTCGCGGGGGTTTAATATTACTCACAGACCCAAATTAATCAATGTCCAAAAATCCTTTTGTAACACACCAGCAGGTATTGTTTCGTGTACACAACTGGACGGCGCAGACGCAACCCGCACACACAAAAGCGCACGATTTCTCATTCCATTAACTGGGAGCACGGCCCTGGATATGCCGTGCTTGGCAGAATCCACCCCGAGTTGCCCTCTTATTCTCTCTCTTCCCCATGTATCATGTGAGACAAACAAGTAAATAAATAATAGCGCAGCCACTCTTCAAAACTAGGTTCAATTATCCACAGGCGGCTTAATGGGAGCGGGAGAGGTGGGTTTTTTTTGTTTTTTTGTTTTTTTTCAGAGGGGAGACAACCTCTGTGCCTTGAACCTCGCTACACACACACATAGACACGCACATCTAGGCAACACAAAGCCATTCATCATGGTGTCAGTGGGAAGCCTGTGGCGTGGACTCCTGGGTAAAAAAAAAAAAAAGCTCTTGAATTAGAATTCTATTTCACATGTTTACTCCGCTCTCGCTTGTTTGTGAGGTCTGGCAGTGTTGGGTTAAGTGTGTGTGTGTGTGTGTGTGTGTGTGTGTGTGTGCGTGTGTGTGTGTGCGAGAGAGATGAAGAGGCCCTTCATGCTGTGGGAGGCACCGTAACATGATTAGGATACAGTTTTAACAACGTGCATTCGTGGCTGCCTCCGTGATATACTCGGCGCTTCATTGTCTCGTGCGAAGGGCTTGACACAACAAAATGTTAATTATATCCCCTTTCGGGGGATCCTATCTGCATTGCAAAACGCACAAGGGATCATTAACGGCGTACATTTCTCCACAGGGCGGCTGAGAAGTCAAGAAGGACTTGGCTTTAAATTACATCTCACAGGATGCAAACGTATTGAATCGCGCATCAACCGTCCGAGCATTAGCCGAGGAAAAAGTGCTCCAGGTGTCGGGAACAACGCACGTCACGCGGAGAGAGGAATTTTTATTAAGTGAACACGCACGACTCAGAGTCACACGGCCTTGAGTCGGACTCAAATCCTTTCGTTATTTTCAGGGACTTGTTATTGTCGGAGATAGAAAAGTTATTTTTTCAAACAGCTGCTTTACTGCGGCGATTTTATCATTTTTATTGCCACACTCCCGGCTTGAACCCCAACGGTACAGAGAGTCTCAAATGAAAATGCGCCCTTACTGTACACTAACGATACCTTTTATTTCCCCCTCAGATAAGAAAAGGTGATTCCCGCTCAGAGTGTGTCACTCAGCATATATTGCTCCTCTGTAATAAAAAGGATTGCTTGTACTCCAGGAGGGAGTGCTGAAGCAGAGAGGTTATGGATGGCATCGCTTTTCTGAACATTTATTATGGTCTTATTATTACAGAGCAACACTTAAGGAAAGGCAATAATGTTTTTTTTTTTTCTCCCTTTAGGATAAGAGCTGAAATGTCAAAAATGTGTGATGTTACTCAGTGGTTAAGTTGTATTGTGGATAATTTAAGTTTTGAAAAGCAGTCTGTTGGTGTAACACTGCACATCTACACCACTGTTGGACTCATTATGGACAGTTTACGTGCAGAACGTGACTCCAGTGAGGGTGATGAAACCGGCGCGTCGCTCACCCCCTGCTGACATCGCAGCAGAGGAAGAAAAACACCCCTGGAGGACTAATAAACAATGTGGATATCGAATTTTTGCGTAATGATGGCCGACACATTATTCACCGCCGACGTGATTAAGGAGCCTCCATGACTACGGTCTGGTCGACTTTCCATGAACTTGTCTTTTCTTCGCCGCCTGTTGTAATTGAACTCCTCATTAAAAGGGTCACTCTTTTAAAAGGGCAGTTTAATTCAATACAGTCTCAGAATGTCATCAATCTGGGTTGGGGTTTGCGCCGAGCTCCCTCTGTGGAACTTTTCCCGTTGTGCGCTTGCATGAAAAAGCCTGTGTGTGTGTGTTAGATTTCAGTGAGTGTGAAACACCTGAACCCCCGGGGATACTCCTCCACATGCCAGGGGCGACTTTGAAAACATTGTGAAGCAGCTGCTTCCGTAGGGGTGCATGTGCAAAACATGGACGTGCACGTATGGGAATGTAGGCGTTGCGGGGCAGATTATGAACCCACTGCTCTGGTGCATCCAAATGTATAAAACTCTGCGTATGTTCAGGTGTAGAAATCTGCGTGCACACAAAACAGGAAACATAAGGTTCAGTGTCTATTCATCAAATGCATTTAAAAAAAAACCCACGCATGTCTGATCCCATGTGTCCTTCATTCACACATTCCAATCATCCTGATTTTTTTTTTATGCATGAGCTGTCTGACCATCACCACGATTTGCTTTAAATCGCACCAAACACCCAAATGCATGGTTTGCATTTTAAGGGCCATGAACTTGACGTAATGAACTGACCAAACTGACAGATGATGACAAGTACTACTTCAGGGCTTCAGTTCTGTTTTCAGGAACAAAATGAAAGCAGGTGAAATGGTGCTGTGAGTACAGAGCTGTGACTTTGGAGGAGTTATAAAAAAAAATGATCTAATTCAAAGCGAGGGGGCCAAGAAAAGGCATCTCTGTGCACTATGAGAGTAAGAGAGCTACTGTAAGGGGAGAGGGGATCCACACGCTCACTATGATTGATGAGCGGTTATCATCATCGGCCAGAACACCAGTAGGATCCTCGAAACCTTCCTCTTGACTAAATTGCACGTCTCTAGACTAAACTGCGCATTGGCAACCCAAAAGCAGCTACTGTATCTTGTGGCATGGCCATTAAGAACAGCTACATCCCTTATAGTGCCGGTTACACCCGAATGTACTCCCAAATAATACAGGAAAAAAATCCTCATTTACGTATACAAAGATAATTTAATGATCTGTTAATTTACATTAGGAACGTTATTATAATTATCATAACGCATACTGACAAACATATTTACAGAAAAACAAGGCCAACGACTCGCACGTCCCTGTGTGATCACAGTCGAGGCTTTTTTTAAACTGCTGGTATAATCTTAACACCGTTCAGTGGGAAAAAAAAAATCTCTATATAAAATGTCACCCTCATTCTCACTTTTATTTTTATTTCTGCCCACTCGCAGCATCACACTGATCCGACTGTGAAGACAAGCGTGAATGGTGTTAAAGATGTGTAACGGCAGTCTCACCGCCCATAGATTTTTAATACATCTGGAATCCTGCGTGGAAGGTGGGGCGAATACATTTTTTTTTTTTGTCTGTATGCATGGTTTATACATTTGGCCCCTGGTGTTCATGCGTCGCACTCGGGTGCGGGTGGCCCTGGATGTCAATCACTGAAAGCATATGTGTTTGCTCATTCAGGCACACAGGGGGAAGGCAACAGCACCCATGGTTATGCAGACCTAATGTATACTAAGATGTATTTTTTTCATTCTTCTGTTTTTATTAAACAGCAGGTTTGTGTCACAGTCGGAACATAAGCAGATTGAATAATAACAGTATTTATATGTTAATATGCACCGTGACACCACTGTGCATTGGCCAGTAAGCGCACAGTGAGGTAGCAAGTGAAAAACAAACTAATCTGATGCATTGCTTATAGATTAAAGTGTTAACATGTCAGCCTGGCAAATGAAACTTGTTTATCAGTCGGCTAACACAATATATTCTGAGTACAGCATGGACTGCTGGTCACACACATACACACCTGTAGAAACATGTTTTGCTCAAGGGCACTTGATCAGTCATGGAGGTTTTATCAGTCCGTTGCAGTTTGTGAGGACAGAACCAGCAACATTTTCATGTCCTGGTCAGACAGCGCAGCGTCTGTGTGTAATGCGGGGAGAGTTCTGTCTCCGTCAGTCTGTTCTCATGTGTGAACTCATTACTGGCCAGATTTTTGTCAAAGGTGACTGTGCGCTTCCATTCCCCTTTGATTGGAAAGGTGAGCTGTCTGCGCTGAATGTTGAACCACGCAATGGAAAATGAGTAAGCTATCTCTTTCAAATTGTTGATCTTTCATGGGTGAAATGGAAGTCTTTCATGTTCGGAGGACGCAAAAGGCCAAAGAGGGGGAAGAAATCTGTCAGACCAAAGTTTCACTGGAATTTATTTAATTATTTTTCGGTTCCAGTCGCCTTTTTTTTTTCTTCCCCCGGACATGAAAGTCAGCGAGTGGCAAAAATTATATTTGCATTTGAAGCGATATCAGTGAAAAAGATTAACATTCAAAGGTGACGAGGTTGGATTAGGTGATTACAAATCTTGTGCATATAAGCCTTGCTTGAATGCAAATACGCTCACATGGATACGCACTTGCGTCGTACATCAATGCTAGGAAGCGATTTTTCTCTCTGCTCTCCCAGAGAGGGTCTACAGGTCCTGTAGCAACGCCATCCCAACCTCACAAATAAAATCTATATTAATTTGGAGATATCTATGTGGAAATAGTTTTTGAAATGGAGGAACATTAAGTCAGATCTTTACATCAGATTCAACATCTGTGGACTTTCACAAACAACTTTGCGGCGTTACCTAATTGCAAGCTGTTTGGATGACCTTTGAAGGTATATGGGCTGCAGAGTCAGAAATGGAGGGAGCACAGATCTTATATAAGGCGTGTAACCACAAAACCCAATCAAAATCCCCACATGACTTTGAGACAAGGATACCGGAAGTGCAACAACGCTAGCTGATTTCCAGGTATAAGCGCTCATTACTGTGGCTTTCAACAGCAAACTGTTTGGGCCACCTTTGAAGGTGAGAGGCCGAGGAGTTCAAAATGGAGGAAGCTACTAGCGATTACATCTTCACATTCTTCAGTAACTCTTGATGAGTGAAATTACAACCAGCCCCATGAAGAGAGAACATAAAGCGAAGCCAGAACAGCTATTCTGACAGGCTAGCCTCCCTGGAACGTGCCTACATGTTAGCGGTTAGATACAGTATATTTTACTCATTTTGGCTGCCCTGATAATATCAAACACGTTTGATAATTCAAATGTAAAACTGATTGATTACATCCGAGTTCACACAGGCAACAGTAAACATTCTAGCCCTTTAGATTAATGTTACCTAATATGCTACTGTTGACAGAAACCCAGAATCTCACCTCCAGTTCATTCTGAAGAATAGAAAACCTGTCTTACTTAACCTTATGCTTTTGTTTTTTTCTCACTGCACCGCAAATGCAAGTTCTTTTCCGCCAAGCAAATTTCAATTTTGTTTACGTCTGCTTCCCCATGAGAGTACATGAGTGGGATCACGTGTGAGCTCAGCTTCAGGCAGGAGGGGCATGAAGCCAGAGAGCTGAAGCCCCGCTTCCACTGCTGCTGTTTACTCAAAATATGAATATTGAACATGTCGCATGCCCTAACTGCACCTCATTTGACACTGCACTTCCCTGGGTCCTCTGCTGCAAACCTGCCAAGTCTGAGATAAACTAGATGGAGGGTATTTTGAGATAAAGTACAGACAGACAATCACTTACTTAATGTTTAGAAGATGAGAAACGTTTAATTTTTTCATATCCCTTTGGATTGAATCATACAATCTGTCTTGCAAATGAGCACACACTGAAGTGTCAACAACATTAAAGGTCCCATGTTATTAAAAACACGTCTTCTCTGGTCTCTACATATATAAGCTGGTCCTCCCTGAGCCTGCCGACACCCAGAATGAGGAAAACAAATGATTCCTGCATGGTCTCTGCAGACCACCCACCGGTAAAATGGGGCTCAACAGGCTGTTTGGATTCAGCTCCTTTTGCGTTACACAATGAGAGGAGTCATTTTCACAGCCCGGCCTCCTCTGCATGGTGATAGGAGATATCCGAGAGGGGGGCATTCATCCCCAAGGTGAAGTTTGGTGTGTCCAGCGGTAAGATAGCAGTGTTTCGCAGTGTCGTAGCTCAGAGCTAGACATGTAAATTGCTCTGATGTTGGTTGTAAAAATCAACATCAGTGCCTATATCCTGTCCCAGCTACAGACCAACAGAAGAGACAGAGGTTGACAACGTGCCGGCTGCAGTTCGTGTAAGTTTGTGTGTGCTAACCACTTCACATCGGACTGCTTCAGTAACGAGGGTCAGTACAAAGCTGGCTTTGCCTCGACACTGACCCTCGTAAAAGGATCAGCCCGAACCATACCGGACCCAGCAACTGCACCTGAGCCACAGGTAAGTGTTGTTGCAGTTTGATATGATTTACAGTTGCCTACGAGTATGGTGAAGTCAGCTTGAAACTGGCTAACTAGTTAGCTCGGCTTCGGTCCGCTATGCAATGGCGTTTGAAGTGAGCCTGCTCTCAGTAGAGCTCACTTGAGCGACTTTTAGACAGCTGAAATTCAGGACCACGGATGGCTTCAGGGCAATACATTTCACATACAGCGTTGTCGGACCTCTGACAGCTGTGTGAAATTGATGAAAAACAGTATAACATGGGACCTTTAAGCCCTTTAAGATTGTCTCATGGGACTGAGACTCTGCACGACCTTCTGCTCCTTTTAATCAGGCCACTGCTATCAAACTTTCAAAATTGCCTGATTAATCTACTAAACCCCCCTTTTCTTATTGAACAAGCCTTTATTATTTCAATCCTTTTGTGTTTCTGGTACCTATATCATGGCAGTTATCTTTGTCTTCACCTTCATCAGTTTCTCTTGTGCTCAGGGCGTAAGATACCAGCAGCGCAGTGTGTTGAACCACATCACAGACTTACAGTTTAAGTTAAATATGTTGGCATATGACACGTGACATTACATCTGAGACTGACCAGCTGACTCCAGATGAATCACTGACATCAGGCACCTCTCGAGGAGAGGAGAGGAGAGGAGAGGAGAGGTATTCCCCTACGACCCGCAGTAGGATACCGCCAGACCTAATGAGTTCACAGCCATCCCATTCATCAACACTTTCTCTCTCTCTCTCTCTCTCTGTCTCTCTGTCTCTCTCTCTCTCTCGCTGCAGTTGCACATACAGTTCATGAAGAAAAAACACACACATGCAGCAAGGCACATCCAACTTCCGTCTGCTGGATCGAGGTTATTAAGTGTCACATGTGTGGTCTATACATTTTTTATGATGTTTAAGGGAACCCAGTGTATACAGTACGTGTTTATGTGTATCACACTCTATTTCACAGATTGCTCTTTACAGGAAAGCAGTATATATATATATATATATATATATATATATATATATATATGTATATATGTATATATATATATATATATATATATATATATATATATATATATATATATATATATATGTATATATATATATATGTATATATATATATATATATATATATATATGTATATATATATATATGTATATATATATATATATATATATATATATATATATATATGTATATATATATATATATATATATATATATATATATATATATATATATATATATATATTCAGCGGAAACGTGATTTCTCCAGTCCAAGGCTCCAGTCCATTCTCAAGCGGCAACTTAAAGGTGCTGTGTGGAGCGGCTCTTTGTAAACAAACATGCATTCTCTTTGCATTCATTGTTATCAAATGTGCAAATTTGATATTTGAAATACCTGAAGCTAGCACTCTCATTCTGTCCTACAATAGAGTTCTGTTTGGCTTTCAGAGGGTCAAACTCATAGAAATGTCACAGTCCCGGGGTTTCCTTGTCTGTTTCCTGTTTTATTTTGAAGATACGCCTCTCTTTGTGCTCGCCTTTCTTTTTGATTGCTGATTAGTTTCACCTGTTCTTTATTAGGTCTGTATTTTAAGCTCACTCTTGTTTCATATGACCAGATGATGCTACATGTGGTCAAATACTCTTTCAACAGTAGCTGGAAATCTTGTTTTGATGACTTCAACTGACCGAGTAGATGATTCCTTTGGTTATTATCGGCCAATATCGGCCTTTTAAAGATATATTGACATCAGGGTATATATTGTCAATATCAGCCAATATGAAAACTTTTTAGTTTAAGAGCACAGTGCAGAAAAAGAAACTTTGGGTTATTTATGATTATTACAATTTCAGGGAGGGAGTCATTTTATCATTTTGTCAAGTATTTGATTACCACATTTGAGGGATCACTGCAAAAAATGTGTGTGTATCATGTTGATGAATTTTTACTCCCTCGTATCAATATCTGCAATCATCCCTGCATATCAGTCGGGCTCTTGTTACAAGAAGCGGTCACTTAGGTGATGTGTGTCCCTGGTGTGACCGATTACATTACTTGCTGTTGTTTAACTTAAAATAAAATTTAAAAAAAATCTAAACTTGGTCAGATGATGGACGCTACAACTTTATACTGAAGGTGGCTGCTACATACAGCCGTGCCAGCAGCAGAGTCGCAGCACAGAGAGGCAGGAGTCCAAATACACCCATCACCTGACAAGAGCTTGGGGAAAACCAAACCAAACCCTAACATAAAGAACCTTATACCGTTAAAAGGGGAAGAGCATTCGGTAACCTCACTGAGAAGTTGGAGGCGGCCCACCTGTTGCCTGCGGTTCTTGATCTCCCAGCTCCTTCTTTTTCCATCACGTCCACAGACTGTAGAAAACTACAGGCTGACATCTGCCAACAAGAAATGCTAAAAATTACCATTGTTTTGCGCTGCAGATGCATTTTCTTCACTCTCTGAAGACATTGCATTTCCTGTTGATAGTCTACTTCAAAATAAGAGTCATCTTGGCTACGCTGGTTACACACTTTTACTGTGAATTTGAAAAAAAACATAAATCAGCATTTCAATAATATAAATATGTAATAGCATACCCTTTAGGAAAACTATAACATTTTCTTAGTGCACTGTGTGGAAAAATAGCCAAGTAAAGGAAAAGTGTAGCTGTGACCTGGCAGAAAAAAAGTTGCTGCGAAAGTACATTCAGCTACAAAATTTCCAAGAAAATACAAACTCTGTATCTTTACCTATAGATACGGTATATGCTGTAGAGTACAGTGTGTTTGTGTTTACATTTCTTCAGCAGCACAAGACGATCCAGCTCCCATCAAGTTCAGCTGCCTTCCCTCTCTGCTCTCATCACTCTGGCACAGTTCTTCTCTGTTGCCCCCTCCACCTTCTCCTGTCAGCTCTGTTCAGTGTTTTACCCGGCAGCCCCGGGCATCCCTGATGGCTGTTCACAGCACTAATGGGGCATTGAGAGAGAGTGAGAGACAGAGGGGGAGAGAGAGAGAGAGAGAGAGAAAGAGACAGGGAAGAAGAGAGACGATTGAGTTTTGAGTGGTGTGGTAAAAACAGAGAGACTGATCGATTCCAGAGCCCCATGGGCAAGGCAGCGCGCCGGCCACACAGCAGGTGATATCTGTCGGCTTCAGTTTTTCCTGCAAGTTTGTCATGCGCCCGAGTGCCCGTCATCCAGGCAACTGTTATTGATTCCACACACTGATTGCTTTAGTTTTATGGTGGATTTTTACGTTCTTAAAAGCAGTCTACATGTTTATAATAGCCCTCCAAGAGGAGTCAAAGGCACTACTCATTTCACAGTGCGTGAGTGTGTGTGTGTGTGTGTGTGGCAGGGTTGTTATCAGTTCCAGAAAATGCACAAAATAACAGCCATAAATACAGAAAACAATCAAGCCAGAAGTCCACACCTGCTTAGTTTATGTGCATGTGAGAAATGTATTGTGGCTGTGACGGGGCTATTTCAAATTAACAGCGATGACATCGCCGCAGGCGGCCAATAATTTTGTCCGACTGTATGTGCGCTGCAGGCAACCAAAGTGAAATACCGCTGCAACAACGTGATGTAAACTGTGATAAAGAGCCGGGCAGATAAACAAACATAAACTGCTGCATCGGTCCTCGAGCTCTGTTCTCTCCACTCTCAGCTATTGTAGAAGTTTACCAGAGAGTAATTGTCTGAGAAAGTTAAATTGTTTTTTTTGTTTGTTTGTTTTTTTTAACAGATGATGGTGTTGAGACGAGCGATTACAGATATGAGTTTTACTGCACGTTGTACTCTGTTTTGCTCAGTTTGACTGCATTGGATGGGGAGTTGGTTGATTGGTTCGCGGGATTTTCATTTGCTGTCACTGAAAAATCTGCCTTGCAATCTATTATATCTGGTGCAGCAATACCCCTTAGCAATTACCATCTGCTTCGTTCTGTACACTCATTCTGTATGCTCGTCTTAACAACAAAAAAAAAAGTCAAAAAAATGTGTCTCACACACCCAAACTGATATAATTAATTGGCTTTTTAACTCATTTCTACTAACATATTTGTACAAAATAACAGTAACCCTGAATTTGAAATTTGACATTGATTATTTTATTTATTAAAGCAGCTAGGAATGTGTTTTATTATTAAACAGGACTGCCTGGCCTATAAAAATATGTTATAAAGTATTCATAACTCACCAATATCAGGATCAATACACAGCCCATTCTCAGCCCAGGTGCCTTGTCAGTGACGCAATGCCTCTAAATACAACACTGTCTTTATCCCTCCAGCATAACTATCACATGAAGAGCAAGAAAAGCCCAAGTCGAGGGGGCGGCCGGGGTGGTTGGGTGGGACATACACTACACTCCAAAGACGAGTTTACTTCCTGTTCATGACCAAGAATCAAGAGCAATTTGATTTTAAGTCGTGTTACCCAAGTAAGTTAACATCAATTAATGATGGAACTTACTTCAGTTGGATCACTCACGCAACTTCCATTACGTAACTTAAGAGACTGGATGCAGTTACTGTGACGCAAATTAAAACCTTTTTCCTAAATCTATTCAAGTAGTTTTTATGCCTGAACCCTCACCAAACTACGACCATTTAACAATGTCAATAATAGTCCAGAAGTCATGATGTGCCATAACATATGAAGTGTTTGTCTGCAAGCTTTACTTTAGTGGACACTGCTAACTCAACTGCGGAGCATTTCATGTGCAAAACTTTTGCCAGTCCTGCCCTGATTATATTGAGAAAAAAATCTCTATTGTTTCTCTATCAGTGAATCTGATTTGAAGCGCAGAATCACCATGCAGCATGCTCCTGTTTACTCTCTTTTGACCACACGCCAGTCCTTTTTGACCATGACATGTGCTGCAGGCAATGTGTTGACTACTTTCTGTTCTGTTGCTCCCCTCTGTACTTCTGTTCGAGAGCAAAAATCTGCTTCATGAGGTGGTTTAAGAGGAACTTTGATCTCAGTGCTTAAACATCAGAAACTGGGCCCAGGTCAGCCCGGGTCTGCAGGCGGCACAGCTCCGCTTTGTTCTTTGGTACCCTGTTCATGACAGAAATAAATGGACAGATGGCAGAGCAGAAAGAGGCCAGTGAAGAGCAGCTACAGCAGTGATGCAGGATGTTTTATTAGCTTTGTTCTCATTTTGGGGCTTTGATTCACTCCCATACAGCAGCACAAAAAGATCCATCTACATAATATGAATGTACAATAAGGGGACAGAGCTGTTTATAGAGGACAACATTGGTCATTACTTGGCAATAAAGATTAAGTTTGGAGGAAAGTAACGGCTCATTCTGTATCGGCAGCATTCAGCCGTAATACAAGCGTCAACACTATCAGCATCACAGATCAATTGGATGTCTGAGTGCACGTGTGTGTCCTTGTGAGCACAATATGTGCTCTCCAAAGCACAATAAGACCCGAGGACATCTATAACATGGTTGATATACTGGAACACATACAGACTGACGCAGAGCATCTGAGGGTCACCGCAAATTGATCCGATTAGACAAACACAGACACGAACAAAGACGTTCAGAACAGAAAACAACGTGACTTGTCTTTTTTCCTTCAATGAAGGTCTGTTCATTTGTCCTCCGTATCTTAAGACACTGAAAAGAGCTTATTGAAAAAGAATGAAAAATTGAAAAAGTAGTGTTGACGTGCTTAAATGTCAGATCGATAACATTCTTATGTTGACAAATCATTTTTAAAAGTAATACGTCTACAGAGCTTGTAGAACGGTGCCGCATAAAAGTGACTCTTTTCCTTAAGAACGTTATCATCATTGTGAATCGATAATCTTCCAAACGATCGTCCATCAGCCAAATGATTTTTTCTTCATCTCTTCTTACAACATTTGTCAGCCAACAGTATAATAGGGTTGGCATCACGTAGTGTCTGTGTTTCATTAGCATTAATTCATCTTGGTGGCTGCCAGTTTGTGGAAAAAATTGAAAAATGAGTGTGAGGATGCTCCCAGCATATTGTACTGCCATAATGTTTGCTAGCTAGCATAGGCAATGTAAAGATTACCCAGCGTTAGCAAGTGTTAAATATTTGAGTTAGCATTAGAGATGCTAGCATTACCTGATGTTACCCTAGAATTCTGCCAGATCCGTGTCTGGTCCGTGTCTGGTCCGTCTCCGATCCACCACAGCAGTGAGGCTGAAAGGTTTCACTCTAGTCTAGTCGAAGTCCACTGGCTCTGCTGCGATGCGTATTTACTCTGTTCCAGTTGAGGGAGTCCGGACCCTTCTGTAGCAGATACACAAGGCTTCGGCTGCTGGAGCATGGCACATCAACTCAGCCAAATTCAGCACAGAGCAGACAGCAGACAGGAAGTCAGACGCTGAAACAACATCATAACATCCAGTTAATTTTAAGAATGAAACACTCCGTTTTCACACCAGCATAACAATCTCAAAAAAGACAGAAATCATGGATTTCTTCTACTCTTTCAGTTGGGAACACTTCTTGTTGTGTTTGTAACACATACTGTAACTGCAGTCGCGCGTGATTGTGTAATTATCACGGGAACTCAAAACGCAGCCGGTGGAGGTAGACGGACGTCGTAGCGGAGCACGTGCAACCAGTGGAATTTCCGGCTTAGAATCATTACTGTATTGTGATTTATCCATTTAGTTTTAAAAAGTAACAGCTGTAAAGTGTCTGCCTCGTCTAAAATATAACAGAATTAGACCTGCTTGGCAGAACTGTAAGTTCTGCGAGCTTTGTTCGCCACACGTCCATGAGATGGTGCGCGGTTCCTTCTGCAGTGGCGGTGGACTTGCAGAAGAATAATTTCCAAAATGATCCCACGAAAGCAACTTCACAAACTTCGTTCTCATCTGCAGCTCTTTTGCAATTCACAGCGCAGCTTTTAAGCAGCGATAAGAGCCGAGATCGGCGGCACAGTGCATCCTCGTGTCTTCAGAGCAGGAATAAACTCACAAACGGCTCCACCGCACGAATCAGAAAAGAATCTAACATTTAAATAGTTCTCACGTACTTTGCCATAACTGCATTTTAGAATACAGCTATCTGCTTTTGAGCTTACAGTTGGGAGGAACTTGAACAGAGGATGCAGACACACACGTCTCTACAGTGTGATGTCTCTAAAGTCACCGACACCTGTTAATGACACATTTCTGCGTTTGGCTGAAAGTTTTTCTGCTCTGTGTTAGCTGCATGGTTGGTGGGACAGTCAAGATGAGTTTGCAGCACCCGAACAGTCTCAATCTCTCTTACTTTCTCCTACCTGCTGGGGATGGAAAGTGACAGCAGATTGAAATCAAACAACAGCACAAAAAAGTTGTTATTTCTGGAGCAGGAGGAGGATGAACAGAACCGCACTGTGACTGAACAGGGTTGGATGTCTTTGATTCCTGAAGCAGGGCACAAAACACTTTTCTTTACTGCCGCACTTGAACAGGTAGCTTCACAGCTGATCCACTTAATATGCAGTTGTTTTTAGGTAATCATCAAGAGGGACACACACGTATCAGTAATTATTTGCGATTGGGATGAAGTTATTATACCATGAAGCAGCGACTGTCCCGCCATAGCTTAACATCCATAGCCAGCAGGCCTGCCAGCGTGTGTGTGCCTCGGGTTGGTGGCACTGTCATAATACACTCTGGCTGGCTACCTTACTACATACACAAATAATCGAACATTACTTCTAAAGCACGCTGCATATCATTAGTTTACTACTGCATCTTTCCATTAGATCCAGAGAGGCCCACTCAGGTTTTCGGAGGCCTGAAACTGCCAAAGTGACTGAATGGATAACCGGATACATAAATAATTGAAAGGATTCATTAATTAATGGCTTTGTAAATAACATAATATATCATTAAATGCATTATCATCATATCATTTTCAATTTTCTATATTATTTTTGGGGCAAATAGTATTAGAAATAATGGAATTTTTGGATTTGTAGTCATTCCAAAAACAAATATCACAGGACAGGAACCACAACAGGCAACAGACGATCCTGCTGCGACCTCCTTTTGGGAGACTTGTCACACATTTGTGAGTCAAATATATTTCAAGTAGCATGAGGAAAACATATTATTTGAATGCTGCAATTACTATTTGAATGTGTATTATTATATATTTTTTTTAGACATATGCATTGGCTAACGTAAGTGCATCTCACTCTGCCCTGGGTTTTCTATACAACACGTTTTATCCAGGCAGAAAAGTGGTGGCAGCACACTGAGGAGGGCTGAGATGTGTGGTGAGACAAAACGCTGGTAAACGTGGGTTTGGAGTGACATTATCTGGGTAGCTATGTCGGACGATAAACATTTCAGTTCCATTGTCTAAACACACGTGAAAATGGGATGTATTTGGACCAGGGTTTTTTTGGTTCCCTAAACATAACCAGTTTTTGTTTTTTTGTTTTTTTCCTTAAACCTGACCAAGTATTTTACATGCTTAAATGTTAACCAGATTTTTTAGCGTGGCTCAGGAGGAAGAGCAGGTCGCCTAGTAATTTGGAGATTGCTGGTTCAAATCCCTGGCTCCCTCAGCTGCATGTCAGAGTGTCCTTGAGCAAGATGCTAAATCCCAAATTGATCCTGGTGAGAAAGTTGGCGCCTTTAATAGCAGCCTCCGCCATCAGCGTGTGTGTGTGTGTGTGTGACCGGGTGACTATGACAAGTGTTGTAAAGCGCTTTGAGACTGAAAAAGCGAACCTACAGAACCTCAAGACCATTTGCCAAACTTAACCAAGTAGCGACAGAAAAACTGACAATTATACAAATAAGTGAACTTAGTATCTGCTCACACAGGATATGAGGCCCGTACTAAACACATTCAGCAGACGTGGTTTGATTTGGCATATTGTCCTCACACTCATATTATCAATTCCCAACTATACAGACGATGTCCAATGTGTTGTCATAGCTCATCTATATAAAGCCTCCATTTGTGCTCACATCCTCACCTTCACCTGAGGAGGACAACTTTAGGACAAGATGCTGTCAGGCTGTGTGTGTGTGTGTGTGTGTGTGTGTGTGTGTGTGTGTGTGTGTGTGTGTGTGTGTGTGTGTGTGTGTGTGTGTGTGTACATTATTCATCTTTTTGTGATGACAAGTTGTTTTCTCTCAAAAGTCCATCATACTGCCAGAGTGTCAGGCGATACAGACCTTTTGTGTCTGGAGGAAATGATTTCCAAAAACTTTCTGGGCCAGATGAGGTCCTAGTGATGAATTGTCTCCCCTCTGTCAGAAAGCATCTACTGACATATTTACAAAGACTTTCAGTAGGAAACAGGAGCCTCCCTGCACTCCAGGACAGTGTGATGGTCCATTTTGACTTTTTTGCCTTGTAAGCAACAAAACTGTATTCTGTACGTCACCTGGGTGACAGGTGGTATTATTTCATTGAGGTCAGCCTGACTTTCCTCCAGACGCTTAAGTTCAACAGAAAAGAAGCTTGAGACGAGATACTGGCTGGTTGAGCCTCTGAGGTCTTCGGGATTCCTGTCGTGTCTCTGTCTGGATCTCTTCTTCCTCAGTGATGGTGAGGGTGAGGAGACGGCAGCTGTATGTGGACGACGCTCAGTGCACATTAAGAAAAGGCTCTCCCGGGGCAGACAGGAAGCCCAGAGAGCATCTGTGCAGGAATGTGTGCCTACTTTGCAGTCTCCGAGCTTTCCAGTTTGCTCTGGGGTCCACATCGGTTCGCCTTGATTGAAATTCGGACGGCGCAATCTGAACAACTGCCCGTCATAACTGCTCCGGGCGAGATGTACCCTTAATATAATAAAATACGAAAAAGAAATTAGATTGAATATTTTGTCCTCACGGGTTGGAAAGGTAACCAGTTCCAGCACAAATCAGCGAGAATGAAGATTGCAGAGTTGGGATTTCCGGTGTCCAGTTCTGCAATGTGCGCCTCTGATAAGCATCCTATATCATCATTGCTTGCCGGGGGGGAGAGATGTAGATGCCAGCTGAAATTAAGGAGTGAAATTGTCTGGGAGAGGAGACCAGTGTGCAAGCTAACGACTAGTGGCTCCCCTAAATAAATTTTAAAAATCACAGAAAATATATAAAGACATTATTCTTTAATTTTGTCTAATATCATGTTTATATGTATATACAAGTCTATTCTATTTCTTACCATTTTAATTATATTGTTTATGTTTTATTGTTGTTTTTTGTAATATTCTGTCCTCTGGCTGCTGTGGCTAACAAAGTTCCACGTGGGACAATAAAGGAATACTGATTCCACTGATTTACAACAAATCACAAACTCAATGACAAGAAAAGCGTGCTACTAATGCAGTTCATTGTGCCCAGGCGTGACGTTAGACCAGGGCATTCAGGGCTATAGACCCAGATGTTTTGGGAGTAGCCCCGGATCTCTGTGCCTATAAAAAAAAAAAAAAAAAGAATCAAATATAATTGCCTAATGATAAAAATAGCCCCAGAGGTTTTTATGTGGTTGCATATCAAACAGCCAGCAGCCACAAATACAGCATTGTCACCAGCGCAAATTATGCAGAAGCTGACCTGACTTTTCTTATGGCATGTGCCCATTTATGGGCAGAGTCAGAATAATTTGTTGCTAATTCAACATCAGTGTTATTCTTTCCCCCCTCTGTGCATCACTGATTTTACCAGAGCCCGTCTGTTAGCCTACTGTTAACTACCATTGCAGCATTTACAGTAGTTAGTTATTATGGATATACAGAAGTTTATAGTTATTATGGATATACAGAAGTTTATAGTTATTATGGATATACAGACCTTTATAGTTATTATGGATATACAGACGTTTATAGTTATTATGGATATACAGAAGTTTATAGTTATTATGGATATACGGAGGTTCTTTGGAAAAAAAAAAGGCGCAGCCAGACCAAGAAGATGTGGAGAGCGAGACATCATGTCCCCCAGTGCCTGATAATACTTTGATCAGCTCAGGTTCGTGAAAAATTAAATTGTGGTTGTGGGTGTAGTCTGGGTGTGTAGTCTCTGTTAAAAGATGATTTAACAAAGCCTAGTGTAGGCCTAATGCAGATAGGCAATGAAGCGAAGAAATTGTAATAGGGAATGTTCAATCTGCTCTAATAGCCTATACACATAGCACAGGTCTACAGGCTTTAATATCTTGAACGTAAACATTACTCAGTAGGTCGACCGGCCTTCCTTTCCCTCTCACACTACTGAAATTGCATCTTTAACAGCCCAATTTTCAGACTCTATCTGCGGACAGTGATGCTGTTAACGCGTTACTTAGAAATGTTTTACTCTAATCTGACCATTTTTTTCAGTAACAAGTAATCCACTGCGATAAAATTTCCAAACCAGTAATCAGATTAAAGTTACTTATTTAAGTCACTGGGCGTTACTATTATTTTTGTCATTTTCCTCAGTAAAAATACATATTTTGCTTTCTTCTTGCGTCTCGGGAAGTGATGTCACATCTGCGACAAGTCACGTTTTACACTCACATGTAACACCAGCAGCGACACAAACGCAAACAACATGGAGGGAGGAGAGAGATGCGTGTTTGCTAGGAAATGAGGTCATTATTTTGAGTTCAGGTTTGTTGTATACTCTGTGCTGGCTGTACTTTTTAAAGGAGTAATCAGTAATCAGATTACTTTTTTCAAGGTAAATGAGGCACCACTGTCTGCGGGGCGAAAGGCCCCGGATGTTCTGCACCTCCTAGCGACGCCCCTGACTGTGCCACTTTATAGTTTCTTCAAGCCACCTCAACTAATGTTTGAAAGACACTTTCTATTCATAGGATCATCAATGAAATGAAGTGATGTAAAAGTCCTGAGCCCCATGACTTTTCACTTTGTAAATTTTGACAGGTAATGAAGGGCGCCTAGCTTTGACTTATAAAACCCCACAAACGTCTGATCCCACATGACTTTTCCTCATACATCTCAATCATCCATCGATTATCTCACTTAAGCGTCTGACCATCCCCTCAATTTACTCTTTATGGATTTAAACATAACTCCAATCACCTGGTTTGTATATAAAGGGCCAGAATTTAGTTGAGTGTTGAGGAGAAAGGCCAGAGGCAAAACGAAGCAGTCGGAGGAAGCGTAATTCTACGCACTGTGAACATGAAGTGATGATCAATCGACTGACAGAAAATAGCCTTTATTTGTATAAAGATAATGATTGTTAAAATTGCCATAATGCATACTGACAAACATGTTTGAAGATGACAGTGAAAACAAGGGTAACCGCTCATACATCTCTGTCTATAGACTATAGATTTAATCCTGACATAAAAAATAAAATAAAACACAAAATAAAATGTCACTCTATTTTCAGTTGCGGCACATTCTGCTCTGATCATGAGCCATTTACCGATGGGAGGAAGGCTCAGAGAGGACTTGTTAACTTTTGGGAATGAAAAGTGGATTTATCTCCACTCCTGATTAGTGGAAGTGACCTCCATCGCTGGGTGTTTGTGTAGTCTCTTGCCTGGCAACTGGAGCTGGAAATGCAAACTCAGCTGAATTGAAAGACTCACACGCTGGATGCCCGCTAGCTTACAGTTCAAATAAACACTTGCTTGAGAAACGTGATAAAGACGTAAGATCCCGAGACCGACTTTTGCGTTTGGTCTGAATACACCACGAGAAAGCAAATATTTCTTCAAATACCAATAAATATCAAATTTCTTTAAACCACTGATCACTGCGTTTGTGTTACTGCAGGAGTCTCTAACAACACCATGTTGTAAAGTGACAAGGCTCATACCAGCAAAAGGAGGAATAAGGGAGACGGGGAGTTATCATGAATATGGTATGGTGCGCGCGTGTGTGTGTGTGTGTGTGTGTGTGTGTGTGCGTGTGGCACTGTTTAAAGATGACAGAGCAGGGAGTAATGAGGATGGAGACGGGACAAGAAGGGATCCTGCGAAAGTTGAAAGATGAAAAAGGCAGAGGGAGCAAGGGATGATGGGCAGCAGTTACTTCCGCGACACACACTTTCAAACACACACACACACACACACACACACAGTCTCCAAACAAATCAGTTTGCTCACCTGCCTGTGCTGGCAGACAGCACCCGACGCAGCCGGCTAACGCTGGAATACAAATCACGTTTAAATTCACATCAGTGATTCAGTTTGATTCATAACTGGGCTGTCTGGGCATTATTCTTTTGTTTCCAGGGTTTATTTTATTAATAGAGCGGTACCTGGGTATCGAAAATGCAAGAAAGTTTGAGAGGTACGTGAACAGAGAGTCGGCATGGAGTTCCTACAAAACATAGCTCCTTAATTGTCTCATTATTCAGAGTATATCATGAATATTTAAAGGTCCGCTTTTTTGAAAACACAAGGGCAGTCTGTCATTTTCTGTTTTTGTTGGTCTTGACTGATTACCATGATAATTAGGATAATCAAAGACATCATTAGTTCTTTAAATATGTAGGTGATAACAGGCGCCCTGACCAGAATGCAGTCATTTTGTTAATAATGTGATAATTAGGTATTCACCATACTTTGTGGTTGTTGCAAATCAGATGCAGGTTCTTAATTCATATAGTTTCCTCTGCTGTCGTCTTTTATTACAGCTGAAGGGTTCAAAGTACTCCGTGAACTTGCTGACCTTCATGCTCCGATAGTGTTTTGATACAAAATCCTGACAACAGCTTCCCATCATTCCGCAGACAGCTGCTGGTTGAATACATGTCAAGAAATGTGCCAGCAAAGGCCAGGGACAGATAAGACTAAACATGAGCAAACATGGATACAACCAATGCACTCTTTTGTGTAAAGTGCCCAAAAGTCATCCTTTAGTAAAACCAAGATACCATATATTACTAAAAATTACTTTGGTTGAAGTGAATAGTACCTGAGTAAAAGTATATGCCATTTGACGTACTTAGAAAAGTCATTTTTGAGCAAAACACAAACTTACTGTAAGTAATCTAAAGTAAAAGTAAATTGTTCAAAACTGCAAAGGAGTGGGAGTATAAAGTACCAGAAAATGGGAATACTCAAGTAAAGTGCTTTGAAATTGTACTTGCGTTTGTACTTTACTTCATACATTCCTTCCCTGCCAATGCAGACTTTAAAATAAATAAATAAATAAAAATGACAGAAATTGGCTTTGGCGTTAAAGTCGTTTTACGAGGAAGTAAAAGTATTTAAAGTTTACCTCCAAATCTTAACTTCTGCTATTTCGTTTTCTGGAATTATAACTATGTGTTGCTTAATTATACACCGTAACTTACTGAGCAGAAACCGGGCAGCTTTACAGAAAAGAAAATACAGAAAATTCAGTCATCATCTGTTCACCCTCGTGGTCATGGGAAGTTCGGCGAAGTTTCTGAGTCTGCAAAAGACTCCGGAGCTTCACAGCAAAACAGCGTCTGAAGTAGAGGGGACTTGTTGTCAAATGTTAAAATACAGCTTGCAACAACGACTCCATACAGATTGTCTGACATAATCCGTGTTTTCCAGAAGCCCTGAGATTCCTTCTCGACTGGAAAAGCTGTTAGTTATCGGCACGCCATCAAGCTCGTGCACCCGCTTCAGTTGGGGTGCGCGCTAATGCTTTTAGCTTAGCGGCTGCAGTGACGATTCTGGCTTAGAAATAAGTAGTAAACAAAGTCTTCTGAATCGGTTTGGGATCTTGGAGCTTCCAGACACCTGGATTACCCGGGACGAGCTGCACGGAGTCATTTCTTAGCTTCTTGTTTATTTGCATTTTAAAATCTTTCTTCGCTGAACTCAGAGCTTCACCCGACTTTCCATCAGCCCGAGGGGGAGTAGATAGATAGACATTTTTTGGGTGAACTTTTACAAGAGCAAGCAGGGAGATAGGTTTGTAATGCGATTGGTGGAGAAGTTTAAACTGGCTTTACAGTAATTATGGCACTGGGCCAGAGGCTGGCTGAGGGGGAATCTACCTGAGTGGGACACACATGGGTGTCTTCCCACCGGGTGACCACCGGCACAGCGGCAGCCCAGAGACCGACGGCCAGAGGCAGACATGAGAGAGGTCCTCCTCAAAAGACTGAGAATCTCGAGGTCTCTCTCCTACTGCCTTCATCCAAAACTTCATATAGTTGGAAGTTCGTGCCGCAGCCTTGGCTTCCTGCAGAGCACTGTGTTTGTTTCTCCACAACTCACTCCACAGTTCAAGATCTGCGAGGTCGAGAGTCATTACTTGGAGCGTATTGAGAGAGTTAAGATTTACTTTTCTTTCCCTATAGGAGCCATAATGCCTTCAGTCACTTTCCTGTCATATGCCCCAAAATTGCCTCTGCGTGGTCGTATCTCTAAAATTTTAAGTCGTCCTTTCTCTCGGTAGTCTCAAATTCATCGTCAAGCTTTAACGAAGCGGAAGCAATCTTTTCGAAGCATAAAATACAGTTTATGTTTATGTTGACCATCTGGAAATACTCCAAAGTCAATGAGGTTCTTAAGACAAAAGAAGTTTTATCCCCTCATAAATTAATTGTTTTATCAGCTCCGGTTTGATTTGCATTAAAATACTTCTTCAGAGGAAAAGTTAGACTATATTTTCTTTTTCTTTTTTTTTTATTGCTCCTCCGCTGGTCTTACTGTAATAAAAATGACACACCTACTAGTCTTTCTTCACCTATAAGCCAATAAGCCAGCCTGCACATTTCACACGTGCGACTGCTCCGTACAACACCTCTAGTTCCGCACGTGTGTCGGCACTCCAGAAATCCAATTACATCCATGAGTGGAGGTCGGCGGAGGGAACATGCACATAATGTACCCGTAACAGTCAGACGGCAATTTAAAAGCCCAATATTTGTCCAGGCTCGCAGCTGACGGTCGCACGTTCATGTCTCATTATCTCAAATGATAGGACATGCTCGGCAGCATACATATATGACTACATCATGTAATGTTCTAAGGCACTATGTGGGGGATCCATTTCAGTGTGAGTTAATGTTACGGGTTATGGGGAGGAGGTTTGGAGACCATGGAAATAAGGTAATAAATAGTTGAGTGGATCAAGAGGGGATTCATCTGTTAAGGGTTACCTAACAGTGAGGTTGAACAAGTGAGGTTAGATTGTTCTTAAATAACAGGACAACATGGGACACTGGACAAAATGCTGAAGTGACTGCTCATCGGGTGAGCTGCTACTGTACTTCTACTCAGTTCACTTCTCTATTACTCCTAATCGGTCAATGATCCCACTTCAACCCACTAAGATCAGGCTTTTGTGTGCAATGTGTGCACTCAGCATTTACACCCGGGTCAATTGACCCTGCAGCAGACATGGGTTTTTATCACCTCGGCTCAGCTTTGATCTAAACATGGTGGGCACACTTAATTCCGATGTGCTAAGTGATGACATATCAACATCCGGTCATGGTGCGTAAATAAAGACGGAATCTGGGATGCATCTATCCAGGGACTTTTTATCACTGCACACAGTGACGGAGTTGGAGCCCCTTTCATTTGCATTAAAGCTGCTCAGAGGTATTTTGAAGCCAAGAAAAAAAGTTTGACATGCTGGCTATGAAAATAACCAGATTGCCGACCAAGCCAGCTAACTTCCAGTTTAGCGCCTGGCTAACTTTAGGGCGGAGTTTAAAACACCTGTAGAGACCTGCTAATTTTGGTGGAAAAGTGGTATGTGAAACTAGCCTCATAAAAGCACCATTTAGCTTAGCGTCAACTGTGGCTTTTGCTATGTTTGAGACATTTTGAGGACAGTAGTACACTGTTGTTATCATGGTTAAGCTGGGGCGTGAGGGGTGCCAAGGCTAAAAGCTACTGATTCACTGAGAGACAATGGTTCAATGGTACAATCAGTTCAGTCACAGTATAAAAGATTTGTTCACACAAGCACAAAACACATCGACTGCCCAGTGTCAAGCAGCAGACGTTAGCAACTAGCTGGCAGCTAATTATCCAGATATTTCTTGGTGAAAAGGTGGTGGAGACCAAAACGGAGCTAAAAACTGGGGTGACTACTTAACTAAACATGTCACCAGATTAATGCCAACATTTCCAAGTCTGTGCCAAGAAGCAACATGAAGGCTGTAGATTAAATTGAACTGGGTTCCGGTAACTGCTCGCCTGGCTCTTGTGCCGATACACCATATTCCCACTGCGGCCGTTTTGCTCTGACCTCACACTCAGGGTGGGAAGCTCAAATGTCTGATGCGCGCTAGGCTACAAGTGACATAAAGGTCGGTAATCTGATATCATTTCATTGCTTCCAGATTGATTAACAACTAGCTTTTGCATTTAGCCATGTACTAGATAAAGTGGCTGTTTCACAATACTGTTCTGATGCGACACGATTAAGATAGGCGTAAATTAATTCAGAAATATCGTCACACATCTTGGTGACATTTGCCCAAACCTGGAAGTGAAACAAACAGGATGTAATCAAATGCTAATGCAAGCTAGGAAGTTGTTTAATGCCGACATCAGCTGCTGAGTTATGAAATACATTGTTTTACCTTTAAATATGGCCAAATGTGCCTCCAGATTTTCACTTGCCGTCATCTTTTCAGTTGACGAATGACAACAGTTTGCCAGATCTCCGACACTTATACAGCTTGCAGCCTGGAAGAATGCAGCATTATGTTACCCAGCAATCGAGTTTCCCGACCTGAGCATGATGCTGGGAGGAAAATGACCACAGTGTAGATAAGGTTAACGCCGGCACCATTCCCCACAAGCATTCTTAACTCTGGCCTGAAAACCATCACCTCCCAGTGGAACAAAGTTCCTGTAGGTGTAATCGGTATAAATGTTGATGTTCCTGTCTTTGTCTGCTGTACCTACACTGAACCACCAGCAGAACCTGGTAAGTATATTATATGTATATGTGTATGCATCCATCTACTGTTACCAAATTACGTTTATTACATCGATTATACTCACAGAGGCGGACGAGAGAGAGAGCTAAAGGAGATCCGTGTCTTGTAGCACGGCACCGTTTTCCTCTCAGTCATGTCACCAATCCCTACCTCTCTTCTGTGATTTCTTTTGTTCTTGTTCTCCTCGCAGACCTCTTCAAAATCTCTCCCGTCTCGCCTCATCTCCGCCGTCACCCTGTCATCAGTCCGTCTTCATCTGCTCCAGTGCATACTGAGGGGTTTGTGCCTGTGCTATAAGCTCTGCTCCGAGCTAAGGTCTCTGAACAACAAAGGAGATGGCGAGGAAGGAAAAGACAGTCTGGGGGAAAAATATACCTTTTGCGCCGAGTACAAAAAAATTTTTAAAGAAAGAAAAGCTGAAAAAAGCAAAGGGGAGATACTGAAATCGAATTCTATAAAGCAAACAGTGGAAACGTACAGACATGCCGGAGGAGTTCTTTCCCAGACGGCACGAGGTAGGCTCTTATCTGCTCCTCGGCACTTTCTTGGCAGCTCTCGTCCTGCTTTGCGCTTTGTCTCTCTTCCCTCTCTATTTACCCTATTCTCTTTGGTGACAATAAAGCGACAATCATTTCTCTGGGGATTCCCACAACCCGAACCAACAGCAACAACAGGCATTAATAATTTGCCCGGGGACTGAGTAATGCTATTGTTCACACACGAACTACCCGAAGACGGATGAAGGGCCCACTGGGTCTCTCATTAGCAAGAACAAGTTCCTT